>NC_140171.1:92155681-92378181 GCF_963971535.1 Notolepis coatsorum
AAGTCAATCAAAAACTGAGTTTTATTTACTCAAAACATAATGCTGTTTTCAGTCTGTATCTACTTAATTATCTTAAGTTGTACTTAAGTTATGCTTTTACATTATACTTACTTAATAAGTGAATAGTTCCAAGTCAATAAAAAACTATGAGTTTTATTTACTCAAAACATAATGCGGTTTACAGTCTGTATCTACTTAATTATCTTAAGTTGTACTTAAGTTATGCTTTTACATTATACTTACTTAATAAGTGAATAGTTCCAAGTCAATCAAAAACTATGAGTTTTATTTACTCAAAACATAAACACGTCACACGAACTCAAGACATTCAAGTTAGTAGAACTTTCATAGAATATTGAGTATACCCTACTCAAACTAGTACATTACTTTATTTATTTTATTTATAATATATAAATTATAAAACTTTTTTTTCTTTTCTTTTTTACAGCTACTGTTTTATATATACAGTTTTTTTTAGTAATAACTAGAAAGTAATGGTATTTATTCAACAACAGGTGATTGTATAGATTAGTATTAGTATCATTAATTGACAACTAAGCTCAATGAGTTCACCCACGGAAAGGTTGTTGGCACATTGGTTCCACACGGAGGTTACACGTTGTTGCGCACTTCCTCCTATCCAGTCGGCTCCGTTTAGGTTAGCTACTGTAGTAGCAGAGGTTCTGTTGTGATTTTTAATGCAAAATAAATATTCAACATTCTCTTTTGAGACTCCGCCTCAGACTCTTATCATTTGGCACTAAAAGCTAAACATTGTCACCGGTATGGCTGTCTGCATTATGTCATTAATTGTGTGCGAGAGGTCGATCAGTGACCACGTTAGCGTGAGCTAGGTTAGCCACTAGTTAACGCGAGCTAGATGGAAACAATGTAACGTTACTGGTGAAAAAGTGATTTACCTTGGAATACTCCTTTGCCAACTTGCTGTACTTTGCTTGCAGGTCTGCAGCTGGATTATGAATAGTCCCAATTTTAGCCAAGGTAACGTTAAGCTAAAACTAGCTTTTCAAATAGCTCTTCAGCTAATGCTAATAACAGAGCTCCCCGTCACACTGCTCTACTCGGGACGATGGCATTAAGAAAAGTTATTATTAGGGCGGCTACGTGGCGTAGTGGGCAAGGCGCTCGCCACGAAATCTGGAGACGCTGGGCTTGCCTGTTCGAGCCCAGCGCTCCACATTTGCTTTCAGTTTAGCTGGTCGTCCGTACTAATACACATTGGCCGTATTAGGGGGTGGGAAACTGATGGGTGGGGATCGGGCATTGTGGACAGCGACTCCTACAGGTCGATTGGTGCGCCTGCGCAGTAGAATCAGGAAGTATCGGGGGCAGCGTGAGCCTCCCACGCGTTACTCCTCACCACTGAGAGATCGAGCTGCGCAGGTGAAAAGATGCGACTGCTGTTACCTCAAGTACCGGAGGGGACTTGTGCTATGTATGACTTAGTCCACATTGCAGCCGGCTTGTGGGAGGCAAGAAACAGCGTTCGTGACAGGGGAGGGTTGAATTGGATGATACGAAATTGGGATGGGAGAAAATATAGAAAAATGGGAGAAAAAAGTGGATAAAAAAAAAAGAAAAGTTATTATTTTGTCGTCTTGTTTTAGTCAACAATATCAACATACATACACATTTCGTCCTGGTTTTTGTAAATAAAATTTTTGTGTCCTCAGTTGTGGTCAACGATATTTAATTAACTATTTATTCACGTTAGCGTGACATGGTCTTCAATAACGTGACGTCACGTCTCGTTGTCGTCATGAAAAAAACCTTCGTTGACGAACATCTTTCGTCATCATTTTAGTTGACAAAATTAACACTGCGACCAACCCCAACTGGAATGTCTTGATAGCATCAAGGCTAACAGCTAACTAACAACTAGTTAGCTAGCTAACAACCATCTAAACTATAGCTATCCATTCACACTTATTAAGGGTAATAATTGTTTCATTATAAACCAATTGTGTAAAAGCCTAGAAGAAAAATACAAATGGACATGAAAAACACAAAAAGTCCTCTCACCTCAAATTCAGCTGTTTCACTCCAAAGATGACAATGTAGGTGAACTCTGACCCCAATTCTGGACATTTAAATACCAAAGTATGGGAGACAGGACCCTCTGGTGGTGAAGTATAATGAATGTGACAACCTACCCGTGTGACAACGTCCTCCGTTCTCCCCTACAATGGGGCTCTATGGAGAAACCATTGCACTCCTCTGACTAAAAGTTGTTTAAAACTAAAACGGCTGGATGTCATTTAGCCAAATCAGCATGGCTGCGAGTGTCTTTCACATTTTACATACAGTATCTATCTAGCTTTGGCATGGATTGATTGATTGTTTAGATAGCTAGATAGAAAAAAGCAGGAGAATCCAAAAGGCCCAACTGATTTTTAAGTTGTGAAATGGTAAGATTTGATCACTAAAGATATGTCTCGACGCCTCTGCTAAGTTTTATTACTTAAAGTGTTTCCTCCAGCTAAATCTCCTGTTCAGCTGCTTCACAATAGAGCATGAAAACCTAATAATCATGTTATCCAATAGAAGTGGTGGTTTTGGACAAAACAACAATAATGCCAAGGATATGTTATTTCGAGATATGATGGACTTCTCCAGCCACTCCCAGCTGCCTTCCAGAGTCAGGTTTCTAGGCCCAAGTCAATGGATACTTTACATTGTATGAAAGATAATACTGAAAATACATCTGGGACTCCTACAGACCTATGGATCGGAGTATAATTTATTTATTGTAAGTGATTCTGGGCTTTTTGTTATTCCAAAAGGAATCGCCTACTGGAAAATGATTAAAAGATTACTAAAATCATTCATCTTTGATAGTAATGATGCACTATCGCAACAATACAATGTATCCACCTAATTATTGACATTACAGTGCAACCACTACCCGTGTGCATCCGCTTGCATCAGCTGATCTAGCTAGCTAGCTAACATTAGCAGCACACCACTTAAACAACACTGGCGCTCTAGCAAAATAAAGCATGTGACAAATTTGCATATTTGTTCCTGAACATTTTATTGATTTGGGGACAGATGAGATGTCTGGATAGCTAAGCTAGTCTTTTTGTTAAACATCATGTTTACAGTTTGTCAACCATAGACAATGATATTATTTAGCATAAAAAAAGGGGACATTTCCCTACTCTCCCTGGCCTGTCCACCTGCTTCTCATCAAAGCAGCTGTATGGAATCTGGAGAATCACATCTTTAAATGTGTTTTGTAGATAATTGATAGGCCAAACCATATGACCGCCAGATCCAATCAAATTCCAGATTTGGTTTTGAATCGTTTTTGCGCCCTGTTATAATTTTTAGTAGAACCATCTCTAAAATGGTCACAAGATGCAGCAACGGTAGCACTCAAGTTTCAAGTTTCAAGTTTCTTTAATAGTTGTCATACAGAAGTACAGAATACTTTTATACAAAATGCTTCTTACTGTTGCGCTCCAGAGACTGTGCAAGACAAGATAAGTATGAAATAAAATAACATAGTAAAATTAGAGTAAAAAAAATGAGGTCACAGTGTTCAGTTTAGACATATGTACAATGTTCGATGCAGAATAGACGTAGTTACCATACAATATACAATACTGTGCAGTGTACTAATATACAATACTATATAGTGCAAGGCAGAAATGGAGAAATGGGACGAGGTGCAATTTAGGTACAATTCACAGTAGGTGTACGAGTTGTAGTGCAAATCCTTTATCAATAAATATAAAGTGTAAGTGTGTTTGTGTGATCTAAAGTGTGGAGAGTGGGTGCTGCAGTGTGTTGTTTGTTTGAGTGAGTGTGTGCGTGTGGGTGTGTGTGCTGTGTGCATTTGATGGTTGTTGCATAGTGATTATTGTTCGTTTAGCAGCCTGATGGCCTGGGGATAGAAGCTTCTTCTGAGTCTTTCTGTGCTCGCCTTAAGACTCCGGTATCGCTTGCCTGACCGCAGCAGTTCAAAGAGGCAGTTGTTCGGGTGGCTCGAGTCCTTAATAATTCTCTTAGCCTTCCCCTTGCACCGCTTGTTGTAAATGTTCTGGAGGGTGGGAAGCCCCCCTCCAATTGTGCGTTCGGCTGAACGTGTCACTCTTTGTAGTCTGCTACGGTCTTGTGCAGTGCTATTCCCAAACCAGGAGGTGATGTTGCCGGTCAGGATGCTCTCTATTGTACATGAGTAGAAGTTCCTAAGGATCTTCTGACTGACTTGGAACTTCCTTAGGCGCCTGAGGAAGTAGAGGCGTTGTCGTGCCTTCTTCACAACACTGTCAATGTGTGTGGTCCATGTCAAGTCCTCGGATATGTGGGCTCCGAGGTACTTGAAACTGTTCACTCTCTCAACTGGTGCCCCGTCGATGCTGAGGGGGCTGTAGTCCTTGACCCCCGACCTCCTGAAGTCCACAAT
Source organism: Notolepis coatsorum (assembly GCF_963971535.1). NCBI lineage: Eukaryota > Metazoa > Chordata > Actinopteri > Aulopiformes > Paralepididae > Notolepis > Notolepis coatsorum. Next base: position 92,160,114 of record NC_140171.1, read on the forward strand.
CATCTCTTTTGTTTTGCTGACGTTCAGGGAGAGGCAGTTCTCCTGACACCACTGTGACAGGTTCTCTACCTCTTCCAGGTAGGCCCTTTCGTCTTTGGCAGAGATCAGGCCCACCACTACTGTGTCATCAGCAAATTTGATGATGGTGTTGTTGTTCCGCTGTGCTACGCAGTCATGTGTGTACAGGGAGTAGAGGAGGGGGCTCAGATACAGCCCTGGGGGGCCCCTATGTTGAGCGTGATGGATGAGGAGGTGCAGTTGCCGGCTCTTACCACCTGGGGTCTGCCCGTCAGGAAGTCCAAGACCCACTGGCAGAGGTCATAGTTCAAGCCCAGGTCCCTGAGCTTGGCTATGAGTTTGGAGGGGACTATGGTATTGAATGCTGAGCTGTAGTCGATGAACAACATTCTGCCTGTGATGCTGTTCTTCATACTGGATACAAATGGTGCCACCAACCAGTCTGTCCAAGCCCTGAAATAAATGCTGAAACCTAATCCACAGTGAACTCAAAGTAGGCATGATTGTGCTGTCACATTGACTAATTTACATTCGTTTTGTTGGTAACTAGCCAGCGCTGCATGTATCCAGTATTAAGATCAGCATGGATTGTGCAGAGAAAAGGACTCTACTGAAATATGGATAGGGGTCAAACATTTAAAACTTACCCTTTAACATTATTATTAAACCAAAGGTAACAACATAGTTAAATAAGCTGTTTGAATAATGTTTTGCTCCTCCCTCTAGACTCCTTTCCTACACAGATCCTTGTGTGTGAAGATGAGGTCCACCCTGAGCAGCAGGAGAGGAGCCCCAGTCTCCAAGGTCTGGAGCAGCCTGATATCATAGAGCTCACATCATGTCCCGACTCTGTGAAATGTGAAAGCAACGGTGAGAATAATCTGTCCTCACAACTCGGCCAAACCCATGATCCAGAACTCCTACAGATTAAAGAGGAACAGGAGAAACTATTTCAAGATCTAGAGGAGGATGATGGCTCCAGGATCACAGTACTCCCAGTGAAGCGTGAAGATGGTCAAGAGAAAACTCAGTCCTTCCAGTATCTTCAAACCCATAGGGAGAAAAACAGAGAGGCGTACTGTTTACCCAGAACCTCAATTGAACAGGTGAAAACAGAACCTGATGGAGAGAACTGTGGAGTATCAGAACCAACCAGTTACTTAGGTCCAGATGGTGATTTAGTACCAACTAGAGATTGCCAGCTCCTCTCTTCAGACTATTCTGGAATTGAGACTGATGGCAATGATGAATGGGAGGAGAGTGGGGAACCTCTGCCAGGTTTAAAGACACATAAATCAAAGAAGACACAAAAAAGACAACGTTTGTCTAACATCAGGACGGGGCTCTATGAGACGGGAGACATTAAGAGACACACGAGGAATCATTCTGGAGGCACACCTGATGCAATATTAAAACTAGCAGGGGACCGGTGTTGTCCGATTTGTAGAAAATGGTTCACTCAGAGGGGAAATCTGGAGAAACACATGAGAACTCATACGGGAGAGAAACCATATTGGTGTTCAGTTTGTGGGAAAGGGTTCAGTGAGAAAGGTAATCTGAAGAAACATATGAGATTGCATACCGGAGAGAAACCATTTAGTTGTTCAGTTTGTGGAAAAGGGTTCAGTAGGAAGACACATCTGCAGACACACATGAGAAGTCATACTGGAGAGAAACCGTTTAGTTGTTTAGTTTGTGGAAAAGGGTTCAGTGAGAAAGGTAATCTGAAGAAACATATGAGATTACATACCGGAGAGAAACCATTTAGTTGCTCAGTTTGTGACAAAACATTTACTCGGAAGGAAACTGCGAAGAGGCACATGAGAGGTCATACAGGAGAGAAACTCTTTAGTTGTTCCACAACATGAGATAAACCATTTAGTTATTTTGTTTGTGGAAAAGGGTTCAATAGGAAGTTACATCTGCAGACACACACATAACTCGTACGAGAGAAACCATTTAGTTGTTGTGATTATGGACTCTTATAACATATATCACCCCACCCACAGTCATACTTTCTATATGGTGATATTGGTCCTGAGCAGTTTGATTCAAAGTCAACTATCCTCTCCCAGCCCAGTGATCCACGAGGTCCTACCCTCTCAGCAGCTCACAATGAGGGGTTGGAACAACAGGAGCCCTACAGAAGTGCAAGTTTCCCTCCAGCCCACAAACTGACCCAAATATGGAAATAATAAAGAGTTGGACTGAGTATTCTACCATTATCATTAGAGAACTCTTATAGTTTGCATGCATCTGTATGTTAAATTGTAGCATGTAGAATATTGTTAATTATACTAAATTAAATTGACAGACCGCTATGGAAGAAACAAGTCTTGTTCGGTGCATAATAATTCATGATTTTATTAGTATAGAGTAGGCCTGCCGCGATAAGCAATAAATCGATTAATTGCCGCGATAATTAAAATGAATGCAATGATTTTGACGGGCGCGATTAATTGCTATTTGCGCATTTGTTTTAATGAGGCGGAACCAGTGCCCCTTGTCAGTCACTGTCCGTGTTGGGAGGCGGGCCGCTGGCTTTACTACAGAGCACAGCACAGGAGCTCCGTGGGGCTAACGTTACCCCTCATTGTGTCTATTCTACTAGCATTAACGTTACTCATACAAACAATCAATAGCGAGTTATATTGATCACGCTATGTACGATAGCCATGCTAAAACGCTAGCACAACATTAGCACCTAACCTAACAACAAGCCTTAACAAGTCGGCGATCTTTTTGCGAGACTAAACTCTCCGCTCGGTGGCAAATTGTGTTGATGTCGGTTTTGTTTAATCAATAAATGAGGCAGAATACACAGTGACTGTATCCTTTGTTTATTGCACTTGTGCCTGCTGCAAACATAATGATTATGAAATCCTATGCGAGACATTAAAGATGGCGGCTTTCTGTTTTCGTTCAGACTCTCCAACGAGTGACGCGTTTCTATTCTGACCAATCAGTGGTCTGCAGTGTTTCACGTGATTTTTCTGGTACCACTTCTACTCGCTTGGAACCACGACAGAGCAGGGACTAAAAAAGTACCCAAAAAGTACCTGATAATCACAACAATACTTCCGGTCCGGTCGGTGGGCTTCAAAATAAAAGTCTAAAACACCGGAAAAGACGGAGCGGTGGGCTTCAAAATAAAAGTTTTGGGAAATAAATTTCTCAAAAAAAAAAATTCTCTAACCGGTCGCAATAATATCGCTTATCGCGATATTTTCGGGGGCAATTAATCGCCCAGCAAAATGTGTTATCGTGGCAGGCCTAGTATAGAGTATAAAGAAATGTGTTATTAATGTGTGCCTCAATCTTAAAATCTTTTAGAGGCAGTGTTGGCACGCTGTGTATAATTCACTGTTACAACCCAGCCCTGCACGATGGTTCAGTTAGCTCGTAGTCACGCTGACTGAGCCAAGGACAACCATACTGTCTCACCTGACCTACTGGACAGGGCCCATCTAGTGGATTGTGTGTAAGAACATTATTTTCTCACAACCAACGCAAAAGCTACCACTAGCCTCCCTGCCAAGATAACCTGCAGTATCAGTCGCTAAATGGCCTTGTGGATACTGTTAGCTCCAATCAGCCCACTAGAGGCAGACTCATTGAGACTGTTGCTTATCCTGTCAAAGGCCTTTGTTTTCTGAAAGGACACTGAAGACATAGCCTGTTGCCCCCAAAAGACTGGACCTCAGCCTTTTTTCTGTCCCCTCCCGATATGTAGTTTCTGCACAATTCTGCAAACAGTGACATTCAGTGATTACTTACTAGATTCTGGTAAAAGTCTTAGCAAACCAAAGGTGATATGTTGTGAATAGCCCAACCCACAGGTATTTTTGTTTACTGTAAACTCAATGGCTAATGTTAGAATTTAGTCAGTGCCGTATTTGACCCAAAGGTGCTGTTCTGCAGGGGTAGATAAAGTATTTCTGGTTAAATGCTTTACTATCTAAAATCACCATCCAAACTGATCCTAACCTGTTTGTATTGTAAACATCTTGCCATATATAGCCTCAGCCTGACCAACCAATGAGTTTGTAACCTTTAAGTGAGAATCTGTGCCTCAAGGCCACCTCTTTTAGTCCAGCTATTTCACATCTATGAGTCTAATTTGTTTGTTGTTGCATGTTATTGTTATTGTTGTTAGTGTGTTAATAAACTGCTTGTGTCTTGTCAATCTGTTCCATTGTATTTTGGGATAATTCGGTCACACTAGCAAAATATCCTACGTTCTTCAAAAGAGATTGAAAATACTTAGCTAATGTTAAAGTACTTGATATAACTGGTGTGACTTTACTAAATCAGTGGTGACCCTACATTTCTTGACCAAGCTGTAAGTAGCAGGTCCTAATCAACGGATTATTGCAAAGTGAAAATGTCATTGATTCTAGGTAATAACTGCTCAAATTGTTTAAAGGGGCTATTGTTTAAAGGGGCTATGTTCAATAATTTGGAATGAGCACCACATACAAATGATGTGGAATCCAATGTGGTAAACACATTTCCCATAATATTGGCATCTTCCTTTTAAGCTGGGATGATTTCTTCTACCAGTACGTTTTCAATCGTTTCTATCATTCAAAAATTAACAACGCTATGCCTTCTACAAGCTTTTAACGTCAGTCAAGTTGGAGTGACCACTCACTCACTCAGAGCCAACTGTAGTCTGTCAGTTGTTGTTCAGTTCAGTTGTTACTCTGTATGTATGTCCTGCCTTTTTTAATAATGTTCCTTTGTGTTTTATTTTTATTTTATTTTATCCCCTTTACCCTAGGGGCCTTTTTACCCCCAAATAGGCCGTTATTGAAAATAAGAACTTTGTTAACTAACCTGCCTATACAAATAAAGGTTTGAATTAGTCACTCACAAGTAGACACTCATTAATATTAATCCACTCATTCACTCGCTCACAACTTCAAGTCATGGACCTAAAATGAACCCTAGCCCAAATTCATATTACATGAGTGGTGTGTTCCAGAAACAATTCCAGTTCATTAGACTCTTGGCTCTCAGGGTACCTCCTGCTCAGTGCAGTGCTATCTGCGATATCCTAATAAAACAAAGTCATTAGGATAATAGAAGGCTACTTTGCTGATTCATTACACACATATACAGTACTAGTACAGTGGTTAAGCCTTTGAATCAAAGGAATTGTGCACTTTTTCATAAAAGCATGAAACTTCTACCATAGTAAGTTTATACCATGAGGTTTATTTTCAGATGTGGAGGGAAGTCAGATTTGACCTCTGAGGCCCGGGAGAGGTCAAATCCAAGATGGCCGCCCCAAAATATTCAAAAATTCATAACTTTGGAACCGAACACAGTAGAAAAACACTTAAGGTGTCATTTCCCACCAACTTTAGGGTGCCCATTCTGTTGGTGATACCTTTGAGACCAATAGCATTCAAGAAAATAGATTTATGTTAAAGGGGCTATGCATTGCTATTCCTAGCACTATTTGGGCAACTTTACACAATTCCTGTGAGTCTATGTAACACATCTGTAAGGTTTATTCCAAAAATAATCATTGTTTTATATTTCTAATCAAGTACTCAAAACCAGCATTTTTCTGTTTTAGGATTTCAAGCCGTTATTGGCTTGGCTCCACCCATACTAGCAGAATGCTTTGAGTGACAGCCACCCACCAAATAGCTCCGCCCATCTCCCCGTCCTTCCCTCTCAGGTCTCAGGTGAAGGGTTTTTATTTCGACACGCAAAACCGATTTTACTAACTAATACAACATGGCTGTACATTATGTTTGGGATCCAGAGAGCGACCCACAGTGTGATTCAGAAGAAGAAGTCGATTTGCAACAGCGAGGCTTGCAAATAGTTTCAGATTGGTAAGTTGATTACACCGTTAGTATAATGGCTTGCCGAAAGAGCGAATAACGTTACTTACTTGATCGATCAGCCAGCTTTTGCTTCGATAGCTTGCTATAAGTAACGTTACCTTGTTTACCTCTGACTAGTTGTGTTTGTATTGAGCAGTTTTTAATTATGACTAGCTTGCTTCAATAGTTTGCTATAACGTTACTTTATAAAGAGCAGCAGTTATATACAGTGTACTTCTGTCGTGTCCCGTCGAACACACACACACTAACGTTAGATTGTATTCACCCACCCCCCAAACAATGGTTCCCCCTTCTGTGGGGTTCCCGAATAGTAGGTACAACTCCACTGTATGTCAATTGTAATAATGAATTTCTATAGTTTGCTATAACGTTACTTTATAAAGAGCAGCAGTTATATACAGTGTACTTCTGTCGCGTCCCGTCGAACACACACAAACAAACGTTAAGATTGTACTCACCCACCCCCCAAACAATGGTTCCCCACACACACACACGTGAACGACATATCTACTTACTACTTCTGTCGGGTCACGAATAGTAGGCACAACACCTTTCTTTAGAAGAATCCAGGATGTCACCCCAGCATCAAAAAGACCTTGATTGACAACGTCTTCGGCGGAAAAATGTGCAGTACAAACCAGAGTATGAGACGTTGCGACAGAACTAGGAGGGTCGCCAAAAACGAACTTTGTCCATTGCTGGCGAAGTTTGGCATCCACGGGAAAAGTGTGCAAAGACGTATTAGTAGTACTAGCTTTACAGCCAGGAACAGAACATGTCCTGTAAGGCCTGTGGGGTTTGCTGGGTTTGCTCATCGTGGAAGATATGAAGATGCAAGTGACCGCACTTTTTTTTTTCTCGGCACCTCTGTATTATCGATAGAATGGGGGCGGGCGTTAGAGGGCGGGCATTAGCTCCAACCACAGAGCCAATCGCATCACTGTGCGCTACCCAGCGGCTGTGTGACGCGTATTGGCCGTTCAAAAAAAATATGACCTGATTTACTAGACCAGGAAAGGGGCTGGGCTGAATCTCAGCAATCCGCATATATTGTATTTAGACCCTAAAACACATTGATACGAACTCCTATTACTATAATACAATGCTAGAGACTGAAAAATGACATTTATAATGCATAGCCCCTTTAAAGTCGAGGCAAAAACACATCAAAATATAAATGTTTTATATACCCTAAAAGATGATTTGATTAATGTATTTGTAGTATTTGTATTATTCAGCTATTAGTTATTATTTCCTGGGATGTGTGACAAATTTTATTCCTTCCCAGCACATAATTATCACTGACCCCCTAGAACATTTTCACGGACCCCCTGGAGGAACCAGAATTTCAAGATTTTCACTTAATTTTCACTCAGTTTGAAATTCCCAAGCCCAACAACGTTATTTAGTTGGTGAGACTTTAGTTATGTAGCCTACTTATATACAGTAGTCTACCGTGGCTATCTGAAGTGAATTACATGCCATGATATAACCCACCTGTCATTCTCCCATATGTTCACACGCACAGCACCTACTGTCACAACTGTCATTCAACTGTCAATCAACTGACAAGTGCCTTCCAGATAACAACCTCATTGTACTGTAAAATAACCTTAGATATTGATTAAGAATATACCACACAAGCAGGTAAGAAAGATTTTCCTTTCCGTTGTCCATATACGTTTTCCTATACAAATTATTCAACCTAGGCCTACATTAAAAAAATATATACCTGGCAGTACATCAGGTCCATTCGTGAAGGCAACTTCCAGCTGTATGTGGAATCCCTGACACAGAGCATGCCCTGGATGTTCGCCCTTGATCACACACTACAGCAGATGGCTTCCCGTACACATCCGTGACATCAAGTCAAGTCAAGAGTTTTATTTGTCACGGCATACAAGTATACAATGAAATGCGGGTGGTCTTGCCCGCAACGATGTGCAATACAGTAGTACAACATATAATAGAATCCAATAGACAACATTGTGCAATGACATGATGACACTTGCGAAAAGACACCCAGATGTCCTAGCAGAATTCAGGTCTGGAAATGTTGTGGTGCACAAAACCAGCAACACGTTTTCTGCCATGGCACTTGACCAGTGCCATGAACAAAACAATGCCATGGTCAAAGGTTCTGGTGGGGCTATTGGACTGACTGGCAATCCCGGAGCACTCAAGACGCTGGATGATAGCAGGGCCAGAAATCGCTAGGATCACTAAAGAGTTTGAAGAACAAGCAACAAAGCAACAGCGACAGATCTTCTAGTCATTGACACAAGAGACATCATGGATACCAAAGTAGCCGACACTGAGAAGGATCAAGACCCTTGGTAAGGAGCAGTACACCGAGTTTGTGACACAAAGGCTGGAAAAGTGTACAACACCTCTCACACAAACACTTCCAAAGAACAAGTTGCCACTGTTCAGTAGGCCACCTGTCAAAAGAGAAGGCACAACTTGCAGCACTGAAAAGTGGCTGTGGACTTTTTTCAAGGCTGTACATCTTGTGCCAAACACGAGATGGAGACATCAACCATTTCCTTTCACATGAAAACCAGGCAGCACCCCCAGCTCTATCAATTGGAGGAAAACTTCGGTTTGGGGTTAAAGCAGATCTACTTCGCTGCCTGGACTCAAATCTGCTGGAAAACAAGAGTGTCCCTGAGTCTGATGCAGTGATTCTAGATGATGCAGCTGTAGTTCCATACACCATTCCAGGAGTATGGTGAAACAGTGTTTGCACCATGCATCTCTGCTCAACTAGAGGTAAGCGCCCATGTTGACCTTGTCTGGGATGTATACCTGTCTGCCAGCCTGAAATCCTCCACAAGACAGAAGAGGGGAAAAGGTACAAGGAAAAGAGTGACTCCCCTCACTGTGATGCCCAATAACTGGAAAGACTTCCTTCGGTGTGATGAAAACAAAACAGAGTTGTTTTCCTTCCTGACACAAGAAGCCGTACATCTGCCTCTACCACAGGGCAAGGAACTGTACGCAACAGATGGAACTGGAGTCCTCTGCTTTCCTGCTGACTCATGTGTGGCAGGAGGAGGCTGACACTCTGCTTCTTCTGCATGTGGCAGATGCTGTGCAGAAGGGTTGTAGGAAAGTGACCATACGCACCGTTGACATGTGGTGTTTTTTTTTTTTAACAGCTCTTCTCCCAGAAGTCCAGGACATTAGAGAACATCCCTCCAACCCAGGCAGCCCTCATACAGCACATCAAGCGGACTTGCTATCAGGCCAACATTTGGAACCAGTCACTGGTCCTGGATCCAGAGATGCCAGAGCCATCTGCCTGGGGCTGGACAAAAGAAACAACTGGGTGGCAGCCACTCTGGACCACTCTCCCTGAAGCAGCAAAGTCTTGCCATGAGCTGATCCGCTGCACCTGCCAGAAAGGGTGCACTGGACGGTGCTACTGTGTCAAAGCTGCACTTAAGTGTACAGATCTCTGTTTCTGTTCTGGGGACTGTTAAGATTTTAGATCTTTAGTTCTCTGCTTCTCCGTCCCTTGATGGTTTTTGTTTTGTAAAGCGACCTTATGACCAATGAAAGGTTATGTATAAATCAGTTAAAAAATAAAAACATATTAAAAAGTTAAATAATAAATTAGTTTAAATAACTTATGATAATTATTATTATTATTTATTGCCATTATTGTTGTTATAATCATTAACATCATTATTACTGTTATTATTTTGGAAATAAACTACCTTTTTGCACTGTTTACCTCCCTTTGTCTGCATAATTTGACCTCCACATTGATCTAAATGCATTTTCTTGAATGCTATTGGTCTCAAAGCTATCACCAACAGAATGGGCACCCTGAAGTTGGTAGGAAATGATACCTTAAGTGTTCTGAAGGATCAGATTAAACCGAATATATATATTTATATATATATATTTAATTGTATTTGTATATCCCCTGATATCCCTTGTATATTCCTTGTACAATATGCATTGAATATCCCTTCTAGTCTACTGAACATCCCATAATAGTCTCCATTCTACCATTGGACGAGACCTTGGTGCCAGGTCGCCATACCCCTCAGACCAAGTTCAATCGTACCGCTCAACATGTATGGGCAAGTCCTAGTTCCGCGTAGGAATATGTCTACCGCACCACTAATGGTACTATTTGTTCATAGTGCGTATATATACTGCGCTATTAAACTAGAACTTTCTTTTAGTCCAGTTCCTTACCCTCCAACAGAGTGACAGACGCAAAAGCCTCCCCGCGAACCACGTGTGGGCAGTAAGGCCAATTCGGCCCAGTATCGGCATTGAGACATCGTGTATATTAATATTTGAATAGTCATATTTGGCACTATATCGTCGAGTTGGACGTATTCTATTAAGCTAATAATAGTCTATTCATATATAGTGCCTCGTGCGGTAAGAGTTCTATAGTAATCAGCACCCCCATCGTTTCGGGCATCAGCTGGACGCTTATCCAGGGTGGTTGACCCCACGTAAAGCTGCACCCGAGGAGCTCCAGGCCAAAGAGCGAGTGGACCTGTATATTGGATTATTCTACCGACGACGGCTAGCCTTCCCCGGCTTGGATTATGCTTTGAGTACTTTGATTATTCTATGGATAAAGGCCAACACTGCGGTGTGTTGGAAATACCCCCCCCGGAGAGGACGACAGGTGAGACGGCGCTCTGCACAGTGAGGTCGCCTCACGTCTCTCCGTCGTGGACCGGAGGACGCCGGCCACAGAGGGTCCAACTGCATTCATCTGTGGATCGAGGATCGTTGGGCACCGTGTCGCACAACTGTGGACTCTCCCAAGATACCCTCGGCCAGACGGGATCCAGCCAGTGACTCTCTAACCCCCCCCCCCCTCCAGCTGTCCTACAAGCAGTCGGAACCTTCCCCTAGTGTATCCAGCTATATAATCATTCAAGTATCATCGCTATTGTTCCCTAAATATTCCAGGTTGTATATTTGCTTCCTGCGCAATCAGAGATTGGACATTCGATATTGATCTACCTACGAATACTCATTTGCCATAAAAGTGCATACTATTTCAAATCATAAATGTAATTAAGTGATCGTTGTACATACCTTTTGCTATGTATTAAAACTCAAACTTTCGATTTGGTACATTTGTGTTGGATCCGTTTATCAGGTGGGAGTGTTCAACATATTCATACCTAGTACTGGGTGGCCAGAGTCTAAAGTACAAGAGGTAGTGGTAGTAAGTATCATATCTAACCATACAGTCAGGGAATTGTACCCCTCAGTTACAATTGGTCCTTCGAGCCGGAGGGTAATCAGTGTAATATTAATATAGTGTTATTAATATTAAAATGGCCTATGATGAACACTCCACGAAACGATCCTCCTAACCAACAACGCCCGCGGCGCAAACGACAGCTCCCTCAGTACCTAGAGGCTTACGCTGTCAGTCAACAACCTAGTCTTCTACCAACAGTAAACGCGGTAAAACTAGAAAGTAAAATTATGTCTAACCCTAACGACCAGGCTACCCCAACCATAGAGGCCCCTATGGGTTCTAATGTAACTGACCAAGCTCACGGTGGGGACCAGGGGGAACCAGACATGACTTTACACCCCGCCAATACCGAAGAAGTAGTCCCCGACGAGTCCCGGGAGGAAGACAACACTACCGAGAGAGAACTCGGCACGGAAGAAGATGAGGAGAGCACCGTGGAGATAGAGCTCCAAGACTCCGCACGGAGTACCCCAAGGGACGGCTCCCCTATACAACCGTCTTCTCCCAGCGAGGCAGAGAGGACACTACAGCAGGCATTCCTCGTCAGCCTGAAAGCCTCTACTGAACGCGATAGACTCCAGGGTGAACGCGATCGATTGCAGATACAGCAACGGAGCGAAGAAGAGCACATACGCCTGGAAATAAGACGCATTCAGATGGAAGAGAATATGGCAAGAGACCGGGCCGACGCCCAGCGCGCCGCCACCGGTGCCCAGAGAGAATCGGATCTCACCAAGCGCGAAGCCGAGCGCGACAGAGCACAAGCGCAACTAATAGAACAGCTGATCAGAAGGACAACACCCCCTCCCTCCACCAGAGGCTCCAGGAACTCGTCTAGACATCACTCCAGGGCGGCATCCCCTAGCCGAGTAAGCGACCCTGAACTTGACCAACAGACGAGGTCTATACCCCCCGCAGACCCCCTTCCCCAACCGGTCCAAGCGAGACCCAGCCACCGGGAAGGAGCAGCATACACTGCGGAGAGGCTAAATCAGAGACTACAAGCCCTGGATGACCTAACGGAAGACGAAGAGGAAGAGGAGGAGAACCACGCCCGACGACAGCACAGTACTCTACCGGACCAGGAGGTCCAGTACAGCCCAGGCTATACCCCCGCGGAGCTGCGCTACAGACCCCCGACGCTATTCACGGGTGAGCACGATGCACGACCCGCACCGAGGAACAGCACCTGGACCAGCGGGCCATGGTACACAGCCGGTACCAGCCCACGCCAAGGAGCAGGAGGAGACTCGCCTAGGAGGCCTCTCCCCCAACGCTCGCCGATGTATCAACAATCCGCATCATACATTGGCACACCTATGGTACCAGACTTCACCCAGGAGAACCGGGCCCAGTATACGGAGCTCCGCATGTGTCTGGAGACAATGTTGGTGGATGTCATTGATGAACGCCATAAATACGCGATACTACTGAAGCATTTAAAGGTACCCCGCGCGCACAACATAGCGCTCGCCTACGCCACTTCCACGACCCCATACACCGCAGCGCTGGTAGCGTTGGACCAGAGATATGGACGTATATGGGATTACGTGATCCAGGAGATCAGGCACATCGACCGCCTACCCCCAGCAACAGACAATCGAGCACTGGACGACCTGTCCATCAGAGTGCAGTCCCTGGTAGGGATGCTGGGAGCGCAGAGGGAAAAGGGTAGGCATGAACTATACGCCAACTCAAATGTAGAGAGGATCTTGGAGAAGCTACCGCCCGCCCGACAGGATCGCTTTAGGCGGCAGAGAGACCACCGAGACCCTAATGGCCCCGAACCGAACCTCCTCGATCTAGCCGACTTCCTGGCGAGAGAAGTCAGCAGCTTACGGCTAGATACATTCGGACGGCGCACCCCTGGCTCCAGAGAAGGAACCAGGAGACTAAATGATGGAAGAAGATCGGTGACTGTCATGCACCAATCGGAGTCAGTGCCAAGCAGTAGGAGCCACAGTACCCCCTCAAGAAAGGAGAAGTGGAAGATAGTGTGCCCCTACTGTGAGAAAGAACACTGGCTGTCACAATGTGACTCATTCCCCAAGATGAATGCGGAGGAAGCGAGTCAATGGATAAAGTCCAACAGACGCTGTTTTCGCTGTGCGCGATCACACATGGCAGCCGAATGCCGCTTAAAGAAAAAGTGCAGTCGGTGCGATGGAGCCCATCTGGACATACTCCACGACAGTAACAGACGGCGGCCTCCACCCGCACCATCAAGCAGCAAAGCAAGCGTCATGTACATCGACCCCGCCAGCAGCAGCGGAGCCAGAGTGCTCTTAAAGGTAGTCCGTGTGACATTGAGCTACCAGAATAAAGTCATGGACACTTACGCCGTCCTTGATGATGGGTCAGAGAAGACCCTTCTGCTCGCGTCCGCTGCGGCCCAGCTAGGGCTGCGGGGGAGCGAAAACCAAATGACAATTCGGACAATAAGAAGAGATTTGAAAACGATAAAGGGCGAGAATGTCTCATTCTCTATCGCAGCAAGCAGCCAGCCCGAGCGACGGTACAGGATTACAGACGCTTTCACCAGCCAAGAAATAGGACTGTCGCGGTACACATACCCCGTAGCCAAGCTGATGGAGAAATATGTACATCTACGCAAGCTACCGATCCCACTCATAGACGGTGCTACCCCGACACTGTTGATAGGCTCCGACCATGCAGACCTCATTGTCCCGATAGACCGGGTTCATACCGGACCCAGAGGCTGTCCTGCAGCAGTCGAGACCCGCCTAGGATGGACTCTCCAAGGCCCACTCGCCAAATCTCTCAACCGAACCACAGCCACTAGCTGTCTCCACTCCCGAGTCACAGAGGGAGACACCGCACTCCTGCAGCATGTAGAGAGGCTATGGACCTTAGAACAAATGCCCTTTAAGAACGAAAAGAAAGACATTCGCTCTAAAGACGACATCTACGCCATTAACCTCCTCGAGACGGGAACAAAGAGAGTCCCAGTCAGCGGCGTGTTGAGATACGCCACGCCACTCCTGCGGTGGGAAGGGATGCCTACCTTTCACGCAAAGAAAGACGCCACAGAGCGGTACCTACTAAACACAGAGCGGCGCTTAGCCAAGGACCCCGCCCAAGAAAGTGTATACCGCGCTGAGATTGAGAAGCTCATCACAGCGGGACACGTCACAAAGATTGACATTAAAGAGGCCGACCAGACGACTGAATCGTGGTACGTGCCCCACCACAAGGTTCATCACAACGGCAAAGACCGCATCGTGTTTAACTGCAGCTACCAGATCGGATCCCAAAATCTGAATAAAGAGCTATTGCCCGGTCCTACACTCGGCCCCTCCCTACTAGGCGTACTACTCCGCTTCCGCCAGGACAAGGTGGCTATCAGCGGGGATATCAAAGGGATGTTCCTGCAGGTGAGATTAGTAGAGGAGGACAAGCCCCTGTTGCGGTTCCTATGGAGAGAGAGGCCAGGAGATGAGCACCCAGCCATCTACCAATGGGAAGTCCTCCCTTTCGGAACTACATGCAGCCCATGCTGTGCTACATTTGCACTACAGAGACATGTCGCAGAGGACCCAGCAGCGGACGAAGAGGTCCGACACAGTGTGAAGAACAGCTTCTACGTAGATAACTGTCTACAAAGCGTTTCGACCCAGGAAGAAGCCGAGGCTCTCCTACTTAAACTCTGCGCCTCTCTGATCAAAGGCGGCTTTGATCTCAGGCAGTGGGCCAGCAGCGATCCGCACGTACTGCGCAGCCTCTCCTCCGAGGACAAGGCAGCGAGCAGCGAGACCTGGATGGCCACAATCCCAGGAGAAGCCCAAGAGATGACACTAGGACTAGTGTGGCGCTTCAAAACAGATTCGCTCCACTATAGACACAAACCCCTGACCACGGAGCAGGGAAGGTCGACGGCAATACCGACCACCAGACGGAGTGTGTACAGAACACTCGCCCGACAATATGACCCGTTAGGATGTATACTACCGTACACCACCAGGGCAAAGATGATTGTACGAGCATTGTGGGACAAGGACCAGGGCTGGGACGACCCCATTCCCGCACACCTTGCATCCACCTGGAGAGAGTGGGAGATGGAACTCCACTCACTCCCAGGCGTTAATATACGCCGAAGCTACTTCCCACCCACGGTGAGGCCAGAGACATGTAAAATGGATATACACGTCTTCAGTGACGCCTCCGAGGTCGCCTACGGATCAGTAGCCTACTTGCGGGCCCAAGAAGAGGGGGGAGAGATCTACACAGCATTCATCCTCGCCCGCTCGAGAATAGCCCCACGCAAGCAACAGTCTATCCCACGTCTAGAGCTCTGCGCAGCCCTCGCAGGAGCGCATCTAGCCACGCTCATCCAACGTGAGCTCACCATTCCGGTGCATAGAACAATCCTGTGGTCAGATTCCACGACAGTACTCGCCTGGATCAAATCGGATTCATGCAAATACAAAGTCTTCGTGGGAGTCAGAGTCACTGAGATTCAAGAGTTAACCGGAGAGTTAACCGGAGAAGCAAACTGGCGCTATGTTGATACAAAACACAACCCAGCTGACGTCATCACCCGGGGAATGTCCCTAGATGACTTAACCCGTCGTAACATCTACAGTGACGGACCAGCATTCCTCAAGCTCCCGGAAGGAGATTGGCCCACGCCCACCCCGAGGGAAGCAAGTGACGAGGAGGCTGAGAATAAGAAACCTATGTTCTGTGGATTGAGCACTGTTGTCTCCGCAGACCCCAACATAGACGATTGCATTACCATAGAGAGTGCGCAGCAACGGACATTCCTGCGGCACCACCCAGAGATTCAGTCCCCCGCTGATATGTCAGCAGCTGACTACGAGGAAGCAGAACTGCTTCTACTGCAACGAGCCCAGAGAGACTCGTTCCCCGATGAACTAGACTGTCTACAGGGAGGAAAGCCTGTCCCATCAGACAGCAGATTGATTCATCTGGCCCCCGAGAGTGACACACATACCCTCATCAGAGTGGGTGGTCGCCTGCGGAGAGCCCCCAATTTACCGGATGACATTAAGTACCCGATCGTATTGAACAGCCGACACAAGGTCACAGAGCTGATTATAAAGAAATACGACGAGGATGTACACCACGCAGGAGCAGAGAGAGTCTTCGCGGAGATCAGACGTCGTTACTGGATACTTCAAGGAAGAGAGGCGGTGCGACGCTTCCAGCGAACCTGTCTAGACTGCCGAAAGTGGCGCGCGCAGCCCAGCATACCACGGATGGCTGACCTACCTCCATGTCGCCTCCGACTCGGCGACAAGCCATTCCACTCAACAGGCATGGACTGTTTTGGCCCGCTGCACATAAAGAAAGGAAGAGGCACCGAGAAGCGGTGGGGTATTGTATTCAAATGCATGACCACCAGAGCGATACATATCGAGCTCCTTCCGACCATGAGCACAGACTCATTCCTTATGGCCTTCCGAAGATTCACATCACGGAAAGGAAAACCGTCTACATTATTGTCCGATCACGGGACAAACTTCAAAGGCGGAGAAAGAGAGCTGAGGGAGAGCTTCCAAGCTATGGGCCCAGAACTTAAGACCCACCTCGCTCCAGCCCAGATTGACTTCCAATTCAACCCCCCAAACGCACCCCACTTCGGTGGAACTTGGGAACGAGAAGTACGTTCTATAAAGACAGCCCTGTACGCAGTACTTGGGGCCCAGACTGTGGCGGAAGAAGTCCTAATGACAGTCCTCACGGAGATTGAGGGAGTATTGAACTCAAAGCCCCTCGGTTACGTCTCCAGTGAGGTAGCAGATGTCGACCCAGTCACCCCCAACACCCTCCTGATGGGGCGGCTAGATCCCGCGTTACCCCAGACAATGTACCGGCCTGAAGAAGCGAACGGCCGACGAATGTGGAGGTACAGCCAAGTATTAGCCGACAAGTTTTGGAGCAGTTTCCTACTGCACTACCTACCGTCTCTACAGACCCGCCAGAAGTGGGTAAAAGAGAGAGACAATTTGACGGAAGGAACAGTCGTCATGATTATTGACCAGTCACTACCCAGAGCTATGTGGCCGGCTGGCCGCGTAAGCAAAGTGATCACCGGTGCCGATGGCAAGGTCCGAGCAGCTGAAGTACTCGTCCAAGGGCGCACTTACACCCGTCCTGTGGCGAGGCTCATAGAACTGCCCCGACTCCCAGACACAATCGATGATGACCATGACCCTATGACTTTGTGAGTTGACTGACCATTACAGCGAACCCTTGAGTGGTAGACAGTGCGGTTAATCTGTCTCTGCTTAACTAATTAGGTTGGGACCAATTAGGGGGCGGCTGTTCTGAAGGATCAGATTAAACCGAATATATATATTTATATATATATATTTAATTGTATTTGTATATCCCCTGATATCCCTTGTATATTCCTTGTACAATATGCATTGAATATCCCTTCTAGTCTACTGAACATCCCATAATAGTCTCCATTCTACCATTGGACGAGACCTTGGTGCCAGGTCGCCATACCCCTCAGACCAAGTTCAATCGTACCGCTCAACATGTATGGGCAAGTCCTAGTTCCGCGTAGGAATATGTCTACCGCACCACTAATGGTACTATTTGTTCATAGTGCGTATATATACTGCGCTATTAAACTAGAACTTTCTTTTAGTCCAGTTCCTTACCCTCCAACAGAGTGACAGACGCAAAAGCCTCCCCGCGAACCACGTGTGGGCAGTAAGGCCAATTCGGCCCAGTATCGGCATTGAGACATCGTGTATATTAATATTTGAATAGTCATATTTGGCACTATATCGTCGAGTTGGACGTATTCTATTAAGCTAATAATAGTCTATTCATATATAGTGCCTTGTGCGGTAAGAGTTCTATAGTAATCAGCACCCCCATCGTTTCGGGCATCAGCTGGACGCTTATCCAGGGTGGTTGACCCCACGTAAAGCTGCACCCGAGGAGCTCCAGGCCAAAGAGCGAGTGGACCTGTATATTGGATTATTCTACCGACGACGGCTAGCCTTCCCCGGCTTGGATTATGCTTTGAGTACTTTGATTATTCTATGGATAAAGGCCAACACTGCGGTGTGTTGGAAATACCCCCCCCGGAGAGGACGACAGGTGAGACGGCGCTCTGCACAGTGAGGTCGCCTCACGTCTCTCCGTCGTGGACCGGAGGACGCCGGCCACAGAGGGTCCAACTGCATTCATCTGTGGATCGAGGATCGTTGGGCACCGTGTCGCACAACTGTGGACTCTCCCAAGATACCCTCGGCCAGACGGGATCCAGCCAGTGACTCTCTAACCCCCCCCCCCCCCCTCCAGCTGTCCTACAAGCAGTCGGAACCTTCCCCTAGTGTATCCAGCTATATAATCATTCAAGTATCATCGCTATTGTTCCCTAAATATTCCAGGTTGTATATTTGCTTCCTGCGCAATCAGAGATTGGACATTCGATATTGATCTACCTACGAATACTCATTTGCCATAAAAGTGCATACTATTTCAAATCATAAATGTAATTAAGTGATCGTTGTACATACCTTTTGCTATGTATTAAAACTCAAACTTTCGATTTGGTACATTTGTGTTGGATCCGTTTATCAGGTGGGAGTGTTCAACATATTCATACCTAGTACTGGGTGGCCAGAGTCTAAAGTACAAGAGGTAGTGGTAGTAAGTATCATATCTAACCATACAGTCAGGGAATTGTACCCCTCAGTTACATTAAGTGTTTTTCTACTGTGTTCGGTTCCAAAGTTATGAATTTTTGAATATTTTGGGTGGCCATCTTGGATTTGACCTCTCCCGGGCCTCAGAGGTCAAATCTGACTTCCCTCCACATCTGAAAATAAACCTCATGGTATAAACTTACTATGGTAGAAGTTTCATGCTTTTATGAAAAAGTGCACAATTGTTTTGCTATCCGCTGTACTGTGTGTGCGCGCTGAGCCTGCCTCAGCCGTTTATCCACGCATTTATTTATTTCTAGCAATGGGAATAAATCATTGATTGATTGAAAAGTTTATTAACGGATTGCAGAATGGGTACTGTACAGTACAGCTCAATACATACAATTGTTAAGGGGATGCAGACCAGAGAAAGACTTTCGTCTTGTTTACATCAGGGTCCCCCATTTTCAATTCATCATAACATATATGACACACACGACATACAGATAGACAGTACTGCTACATCTATACATTTATGACATACCAGATTTGCAAATACAGTACTGTTTGTGATACAAAAAGTGTCCAGAAAAGTGTGTATATACATTTGACGTAGAAACTGTACATTGGAAGAGGTTGGGTAGGTGGGGGGGGGGGGCACTGTACACTTTACATTGGAATACTGACAAAGTCATACTTGGTCATTTACTGTACAACTGGGTTAGGACATTTGTAGGGGCCAGTTTCGAATTGCAGTCTCCCGTAGGTGTTCTTTGAGAGTGTTTTTGAAAGTGGCTAGTGATTCACATTCCTTTACAGCTTTGGGTAGGGCGTTCCACATTGATGTGGTATAATTGCGAAACGTGTTTAGTCCCTTGTTTGAGCCGAATCTGGGTTTAACATGATTTGTGGAGCTTCCTCTGGTGTTGTGATCGTGGTATTCACTGACCTTTGGGAAGTATTTTGACATGTACATGGGTACCTTGGTTGTGTAGTGTATCTTGTAGACCAGGCCCATTGCAAGTTGCTGTACTCTGTCGTCTACTCTAAGCCATCCTAGGTTGTCAAAGTGGGCAGGGGTGAGGTGGGTTCTAGGAGTCAGGTCAAGCAGTAGTCTGACTAGTTTGTTTTGAGATGTTTGTAATTTGGTTTTTAGTGCCTTTGAAGTGCTTTGGTACCATGAGGTGCAAGCATAGTCATAGTACCCTTGAATGAGTGCTCCTGCCAGAGTCTTCAGGGTATTCTTGTTTACCAGAGAGGAGATCCGGTACAAGAATCGAGTTCGTTGGTTGACTTTTTTTATTACATTGGATGCCATTTTGTCACAGGAAAGATTAGCCTCTAGGATGGAACCCAGGTAGGTAATTTCATCTTTCCTTGTGACAATATTGTCACCCACTGTAACTGAGAAGCCGTCGGTCTTGCTGAGTTTGTTATTTGAACCGAAGAGAATGGACTCTGTTTTTCCCATGTGTAATGATAGTTTGTTATCGGCGAGCCATATGCAGATTTTGCCTAGTTCCGAGCTGAGGGTTTTTTCAACCTGTAACTTGTTCTTGTCAGAGACCAGCAGGGCTGAGTTGTCCGCAAACAGGAACAAGTTGCAGTCACAAGCTGACGACATGTCATTTGCATAAATTAGGAACAGTAGCGGTCCTAGTATGCTTCCTTGTGGAACACCACAGCTCACTGGGAGGGGGGGGATGCCTGTTGCTTCTTCCCAATCCAACAGTGCAAAAATGCTTCCGCATTCGTCACCGCAGGCCACTACGGTAAAGCGCCTTTCTTTTCAGGCCCGCTTAGACAAATGCTATGGCATTTCCGCGTACATTGCAATGAATCACTTGAAACCTCGGCTGGCTCAAACTCTAACCTTAACCAGCTCCTTAACAGCGCCTAAACTTAACCCTTCTAACCTTAAGCAACTCCGAAACAATGCCTAACCTTAACCAACTCCGAAACAATGCCTAAACTTAACCGGCGAAATTAACGCATGTTAAAAAATATTGCCATTCTCTAAGTCAAACTCTAACCTTAACCAGCTCCTTAACAGTGCCTAAACTTAACCCTTCTAACCTTAAGCAACTCCGAAACAATGCCTAACCTTAACCAACTCCGAAACAATGCCTAAACTTAACCGGCGAAATGAAACGGCGAAAGAATGCCGAATGCACGTTAAAAAAAAAAAAAGATTGAAGGGAATCGAACTCGCCAGCAACGAGCCGTAGGATCCACAGCCATGCAGTCTTGCCAATTGAGCTATTTCTGGATACTGAATAAGGGGCGGTTACTGGCATATAATGAGCTCCGCTCGTGTCGAACCAAGGCGGGATCTCATGCGCATGCGCGGGCACCTCGCGAGCACGCCGGCGCACGCACGCACCTGAGCGAGCACGCCGCCGCCGGTGCACGCACCTGGGCGCTGGGCGAAGGAAAATGAAAGGCGCATTACCGTACGCCACTACGGTACCTGCGGTGACGAATGCGGAAGCATTTTTGCACTGTTGGATTGGGAAGAAGCAACAGGCGGGGGGGATAGGGTACCGTTTACCTCCACCATCTGTTCTCTCCCCTCCAGGTAGGATTGTATCCAGCTCACTGATAGACTATCAAAACCAATTGCTTTTAGCTTGTCAATCAGAATGGTGTGATTGACAGTGTCGAAGGCCTTTTGTAGGTCCAGCATGACCATGCCGCAGTATTTGCCCGCGTCCACCTCTTGTTTGATGTGGTCGTTCAAATAGAGAAGGCATGTGTCAGTGGAGTGGGATGTTCTGAAGCCAGATTGGAATTCGTAGATTAGATTTTTTTCCGCAAGGTACTTTTCGACCTGTTCGTATACTATTTTTTCCATGACTTTCGAGATGGATGTAAGGAGAGAAACAGGGCGGTAGTTGCCTGGGTCTAATTTGCTGCCCTTTTTGTGCAGGGGTGTTACTCTCGCAATTTTGAAGTCCTTGGGGACGTGTCTCTGTTTTATGGAGAGGTTTATTATGTGTGTGATGACTGGGGTGATGGTGGCTGCTGAGTCTCTGAGGAATTTGGAGGGGATGTTGTCATGGCCAGTGGCCTTGTTCGGTTGGAGGGCGTTCAGTTTTTTGAGTACCTCATCTGTAGTTACCATTTCCAATTTGAAGTCATCTTTGTGGACGCCTAGGTTCTTGTAGTATGCTACTATGTGTTCTACCCCATAATGCCCTGAGTGGGAGGGTAGTTTGTTTACCAGTGTTGTGGCTATGTTTGTGAAGAAAGTGTTTAAGTAATTGGCTACATCCAGCTTGTCTGTGATGAGCGTGTTGTCCGTCTTTATGTTTATGTTTGAGAACCTGGTTTTAAGTTTTTTACTGCAGCCTAGTTGATTATTGAGTAATTTCCAAAGTTCACATGGTTTATTTTCACTGGAAGAACTCTGGTTATTCCTGTTCCTAAAACCAGCAAACCTTCATTAGTGATGAAGACTCACACCTTGTGGATTTAACTGGAGCTGCATTTGACTCTAAGCCATGGTGAGGTGTTGACGATGCCACCTTATTTCTTATTTCTCAGGTAGGTTTTTAACCTGGATTTAATGGCAGACAGGGAGCAAGTGCACCTTATGTGGGGGGGGGGGGCATTCCACAGGTTTGGGGCAGCAACTGCAAAGGCACAGTCATGAATGGTCTGACTCTAACATCTAGATCAATCTGTACTAGGATCTGGACTAATCTGCAAAAGCAGAGAGACTGAGTGGTCCGCACACGGCGGGCAAGCGACCTCGCCTGGCGATGCGATCGTCTGTCGCTCTACGACAATCGCCTGGCCCCCCACACCAGAGCCGACCGTTCTCGCGTCCATTCTGCAATCTGTTAATAAAGTTTTCAATCAATCAGATTGTACTTAGGTTGTACTTTAGATTGTATATTGTATTGTATATTCCTCTTTTACCTACTTTTTTACAAAAAAAATGTACTGTATGAAGCACACTCTCAGGGGCTCATACAGAATCAAGCATTTCACCGTAAAGTACATGTATTTTATATGTGACAAATAATAAACAAACTTGAAACTTGAAATGTGCAGAACTCCCTTCATAGGGTGGTGTTACAACCAAGCCTGGATGTCTTGCCCTAAGTCAAGCTGAGATGGCTCGTTTTCCCCTAGGCCTTGGTTGCAACGTGGTGGACACATGGATTCAGACATGTTTTTAGCAAAAATAACAATATTTATTTCCTAAGTTTAAGTCACAAAAAGTGGAGAGCTGGCTGCACCAGCCTCCTTGGTTCAGGACATGAAATACAATGGAAAAACAAGAATATCGTCATGCCCCCTCAAATAAGTCCAATCATTTGGCATCACTCATTTCCTTATCAACTATTATGGCACATGAACTGAACCTGCACTGAACATATGGCAGAGCTCTGGACCGCGCCACACGGTGGCTCAGTGGTTAGCACTGTTGCTAACTAACAGGACAGCTGAACCCAATTC
Source organism: Notolepis coatsorum (assembly GCF_963971535.1). Taxonomy (NCBI): domain Eukaryota; kingdom Metazoa; phylum Chordata; class Actinopteri; order Aulopiformes; family Paralepididae; genus Notolepis; species Notolepis coatsorum. The sequence goes on from NC_140171.1 coordinate 92,183,369, forward strand.
CCCACCCTCGATTAAAAACACTTCACTCAATATCTGAAAAATAAATAACCTTCTTTTATTATTGTCTTTAGTACAGTTTTAGCATTACTATTATGCACTTTGCTACTAAGTAACCTTGCCTATATTACTACAGTACCTACTATGCTAATGTCTATACTATTATGCACTCAAGACTGTAGCACTTAAGTTCGACACTGTTTGACGAACAATGTTACTGACCCTTAGCTGCCAGTGTTGTACCCTTCCAGTTCCTGCTGACTTGTACACAACTTATAAGTCGCTTTGGATAAAAGCATCAGCTAAATGACTAAATGTAAATATGTTGCCTCGCAGCAAGAAGGTCCTGGGTTCAAACCCCAGCAGGGGGCCTTTCTGTGTGTTGGTCCCCGGACGCCGCACTGTAAATAATTAGGATGGGTCAAATGCAGTGGACGAATTTCCTCAAGGGGATTAATACAGATGATAAACTTAACTACATATCCGGAGAGTTTGTGCCTGTATTACATCAAGGTTTGCAAAGAGAGTTTTGGCTACTGAACCACAAGCAATACACCCATAATAGAAAATTGCCCAACATACATAGTTCTTAAAGAGGCTCTGTCAGCTCCTCACTTCAACCCTGTTAGACACCTCATAACATGTATTACTTTCCTAAACTTCTCTGTTACCTCATTGATATGCTCTGACCATGTTATTCAGGAGTCAAAGTGACCCCCCCAAAAGCTAGCTACCATTCAGGAAGTGCACGTCACTTCTAAACTACTCTCTATACCAGACCTGGGCATTGTACGGCCCGAGGGCCGGATACGGCCCGCGGGATGATTCTGACTGGCCCGCGAAAGATTACATGATAATAAAAAATAAAAAAATAATATATATATATATATTTAATTTTTTTTAACTTTTTTCTTTTCATGTCAACGTTCACACGCACAATATACGCTTACGCTTATGAAATGCATAGCCATGTGAAAGCCTTTATGACAAAGTTGCAATTAATTTCAAGGCAAATAGGCAGCAACAATCTCAAACACATGAAAACCCTGAAAGAAGTCAAACCATCAGCTGATCACCGGCACAGGTACTCATCCATGTTGGGAGCACTGCATGATGAATTTTCAAGGCGTTTTCAAGATTTCAAAAAGGTTGAGGATGAAATGCAGCTGGTTTCCTCTCCCTTTACCTGCAGTGTTGATAGTTGTTCAGCTTGAACTCATTGACCAGCAGTCTGATTCACTACTGAAAGAGCACTATAAGTCAGCATCACTGCTAGAGTTCTACTCTGCTCTCAAGGAGAAGAACTTTCCAAACATGAGGAGACATGCTCAGAAGATGTTGGTTCTCTTTGGATCCACATACATATGTGAACAGACATTCTCAGTCATGACGTTTAACAAGTCCAGGTACAGATCCTCTCTCACTGATGAACATCTGGCAGCTGTGCTTCGCATCTCCACCTCAGACATGCAACCTGACTTTGATGGACTTGTTAAAGCTCAACAGAGACTGGATTTCTCACACTGAATGAAAAAAAAAGAACTGAAGAACACTAAAATGTGGAAATATAACAAGTGAAATGGGACACTTGATTTTTTTTTTGCACAGTTCTGAAAACATTAAATGTTTAATATAGGCATGTAAAGTAAAAAAGGCTACAAAACTGGGACACTTTTCTTTACACAGTTCAGTGACATGTCTTGTTTATTTTTGCTATAAGATGATGTGATGTCTTTAGAAAGCTAAGAAAATCCTTGTTTCAATAGTATATGAAACTCAAAATGCCCTTTGTTATTAATGTTTCACATTTTGTTTATCATTTTGGAAATAAATTCTATTTGAATAAATGATATTTTTGAAAGCTAACCTCACCTTTTAATTGCCAAATAATAACATACACTCTTACCAGGGGTCAAAACAATGCCATTTACTGCTTTTTATATAGAAATAAAATGTATATTATGCATAATTGAGTTTGGAATTTTGGCCCAGCCCTCCAACATATTTTCAGTTGCTCATTCGGCCCCCTGGGAAAAATAATTGCCCACCCCTACTCTATACCCTATGTCAGATAGAACAACCAGTACAGAAGGCACACCGCCACTGTACATTTAGCTTGAAAATGTCATCAACCCTTTAAGGATATTCTGTTTCTGATCTAATAGCAATGTTATTATAGTTAATTAAAACTAAACTAAAAACTAAAACTAGTGTGAAAAAACATTTTAGTTAACTGAAATAAAAAGAAAAACTAGACTTTAGAAATTAAACAAAATTGTGTACTTACAAAACACTGTACATTGGAATACTGACGAAGCCATACTTGGTCATTTACTGTACAACTGGGTTAGGACATTCCTAGGGGCCAGTTTCGAATTGCAGTCTCCCGTAGGTGTTTTTTGAGAGTGTTTTTGAAGGTGGGTAGTGATTCACATTACTTTACAGCTTTGGGTAGGGCGTTCCATGCTGCCTTCAAGCCAGTAAACTTGTACAATGTCCAATATAGTTTGGAAATGGCACTTTGAGTTCAGGTGGCTTTGAGAGGGTCAGAAATAATTTATTTTACACAGCTTCAGCTTAGATGACAGTAGGTGTGAAAGTGCAGGTCATCCTGAGTCTGTGGACATACATGCTGCCATAAAGCCAGTAGACATGTACAATGTCAGATCTTTATACAAATTATAGCCTATGAACTCCAATAAACAGCATTTATTCATTATACAGTAGGTACTGAGAGGAACTTTATCAATATTATTATGACAGTTATTGTCATACCTGTCAACCCTCCCGTTTTTCCCGGGATTCCCCCATATTTCACCCTTCTTTCCCGCCGTCCTCCCGTTTAAATATTTCCCCGTAAATCTCCAGTTTTTTCTCTTCATACAAAAAGGCTAGATTACCCACTATGAAGACGACAGGCAGCAGCCTGGAGCCCCCGCCAGTAGGGAGCCCCCCCGGCGGCTGATATAATGGCTGTACTCGACAGAACAAAAGCGGACGCAATTCAAATGGATGATATGCAATGAAACGACAGTAGGAAAACCCCCTTAGGGGCCCATGGCACTTGTGTTTGAAAAAAAATCTTCACGTGTAAATGAAACATTCAGCCAGCAATACCTACGTATAATAAACAAGCAAAATGAAGAGGATTTATCCATCTGGAGCAGAAAAAAAGATGAGGAGGATAATAAACTGTTTCTATATTTTTATAACAACTGACTCTATATCAATTTCTACAGCTTACTGTCATGGCTCATTTTAAATATTCCACAACAGAACTATTCGGTACAGCCCTAGCATGTTTTGATATTGTCAATGATCTCACTTTTACTAGGTGACTAACTCAAATATGCCACCAAAAAAAAGAAGGAAAATGGACATAGGGAAGTTTTTTAGTCAAAGGGCAGCAGAGACAAGTGATACAGGGACACAGGAAGGTCTTACAATGGCTTAGTGATTATAACCCCATACTTTTTGTGAACGTGTTTTTGATACTGCATTCTGTTGAACACACACCTCAGAACCGTATACCTAATGAAAATTGGCTCAATTGCAAGAAAAATAATAGACAGTTATGATATTACATTCTGCTCAGCATAATTTGTATGCAAAATATTGTGGTTCCCTGCTGTGCCTTACTGTTGACACATTTCTATACTAAATGCTTTTATAGTCCTGTCATACCTAAATGTCATATAAGTGAATTGTATATAAACAACTCACCAAAAGTGACTATTGCAACTGATTTGACCAAAAAAATCTACCAAAGGGGGGGGGAAACACCCCCTTTACCCCCCCTCCCTCCATCGCTGGCAAATCTCCCTTATTTTAATATCCCAATGTTGACAGCTATGGTTATTGTCATACAGAAACATAATTTGTATTGTATAGCTTTGTTGTTTTAAATGCTGTTTGTTGTTTTAGTGTGCAAAAGAAACCTTTTTTAATAGCTTCTGACTTGTCCAAACGGAAGTCTTATCGTTATTGTCGCTAGCTGGCAACAAAAATACTTCCGGTCCAGAAAAAACTGTCTTAAAAATAACTGGAAGGAATAACTGGTGGAAATGTGTGTTTTGATTTGAAATCTTTATTTCGAACATGCAATGAATACAAACAAACTAGGGATGCTCGATATTGGCTTTTTTACCGATACCGATATTCCGATATTGTCCAACTCTTAATTTCCGATACCGATATCAACCGATATCAACCGATACCGATATATGCAGGGTTCCCCCCCCCCCAAAAAAACTGAATAATTTCAGGTAACTAATAATTTCACTGGATATATATATAACAAATATTGTTATTGTTTTTTTCTTTTTTTAAACCGATACCGATATTTTCCGATATCACATTTTACTGCCGATATCGGCCGATAATATTGGTCGGCCGATAATATCGGACATCCCTAAAACAAACAATAACAAAAAAGCAAAACAACTCAATCTGCATGTTCGAAAAGGAGTAGGAAGAAGTATACACTTATTTAATCCTACCCCTTTTCCACTACTCAAATGAGTGTACTATTTTAAACATAAAAAAGAAAAGAAAAAATAATATATATATATATATATGCAAAACAAAAAACAAAAACTATATATGTATAAAAGAAATAAAATTAAAACAAAATAAAAATGTAAACACCCGTGAATATCAAGTCCCTTCCTCATCCCTGTACCTTGTGAACATAATTTCCTTATACATCAGTTTGAATTGTCTCATGTTTGGACATTGCTTTAGCACCACATTTAGACTGTTCCACAGTTTCACTCCACATAGAGATGCAGTGTTTTCTCATGGTAGTGCGTACGTTTAGCAATTCTTGAATGTTTCTTGGAAGTGCATGACTTTTTGCTTTATACATTAATTGTGCCGTTTTAAATTCCACAAGATCATTTAACTTCAATGTCTTTGACTCCAAAAACAATATGTTAGTGTGATCACGATCCTTATGGCCCTTTTTTGGAGTATAAAAAGTGGTTGTAGTGTAGACTTATAATTGTTTCCCCAGACTTCACCACAGTAATTTAAATAAATTTTAAAAACATATACATTTCACATGATTTCATTGACTTCATTCACTCAATCTGCGGCATCCACGTATATATATGCGTGTTTGCTCGCCATGCGTTGAATGCCAATCACCTATATATTAGTGCTGTCAATCCAATAAAATATTGAATCTGATTAATCGCATGATTGTCCAAAGTTAACTCATAGTTAATTTTTTTCCTTTTCTAAATCGACCTTAAACTGATCTTTTTCAAGTTTTAATACTCTTATCAACATGAGTCAACAAATGCTTGCTTTATGCAGCCATTTAACACAAAAGAATGACCCTCATACATTGCAAATTTACATCAAATTCAAAACAGAGTGATGCACAAAATAACTTAAAAGAAAATAATAATTTAAAATAGTGCTGTCAGGCGATTAAAAAATGTAATCTAATTAATTACAGGATTTGTAATGAATTCATCTAATTAATCGCATTTTAATCGCATAACCATTTTATGCCTGATATTCTATAATCATATTTCAAATTGCATGTGTCCGGATGGCAGAATTCAGTACTGTATCTACAAAACCTTCTGTTTAATCATCTTCCATCTATTAATTAGCTTAGATTTTTCAGGTCTGGTCAATTTGAGCATGGTGTTATTCAGTCAAAGATAATTTTTTTTATTGATATTCTCATTTGGTTCATTACAATTTACTCAAAATAAAATTTTCATTCAATCAATCACTGCGCAGATTGATTGATTGAAAATGTTATTAACAGATTGCAGAATGGGTACAATACCGTACGGCTCAATACACACAATTGTTAAGGGGATGCAGACCAGAGAAAGACGTTCGTCTTGTTTACATCAGGGTCCCCCATTTTCAATTCATAATGAATTGTAAGTAAGGGTGCAACTTGCACCGTGCAATCCATTCTTTGTGGATCTAGCCCACAGTATTTCTGACACTGGGAATACATTCCCTGAGATTCATAGATGTCCTATAGAATCAGATACCAAGAACATGCAAATGGACCATATTAAAAAAAAAAAAAAGTCTGTAAATTGCTGTGTAATTAATTCATCTAATTAACACGATAAACTGACAGCCCTAATTTAAAATAATGAATAAAGTGTGCATGAAATAATAGGGGAAAGAAAACATTAGGAACTTGTTACATTCACCCACACAAGGGCTGAGGACTCACACCCTCTCTTTCTCTCACACACACTCCCACCTCTCTTTCTTTCTTGCCCCTTCCTCATCTCTCTCTCTCTCTCTCTCTCACACACACACACACACACACACACACACACACACACACACACACACACACACACACACACACACACACACACACACACACACACACACACACACACACACACACACACACACACACACACACACACACACACACTTTGAGTCAGAAACAAACATAGTATCAATGAGAGTATCAAGAATACACCTGAGTGAAGTCTAGTTAATTATTATAATTTTTTTAAACATTAATCATGCGTTAATTTTTTTTTGTGCATTAACACTTTCAGCGCCACGCCTGGTTTTCCGTTTTACCGCTTGAATGCCACCATCGGCGCCAATGTTAACGTTAATATCGCCTAATCTATGTTTTAAATTATGGCTATGTGTCTAATCTGCCCATCGCATTATCAAATACTATTTTCCAGTCAGTGCTGTGAAGGCAGATTGTTTTTTTATCGCGTCGTTTCCATTTCAGAGCAGTTAGAAAAGCCCCCGTTTTGATATAAAAAACAGCTCATTCTGGAGCATTCTATGAAAATCGTCTTTTAGTGGAATATTCCACAACGTTGATATTCATCGGCCTTTTTATGAATAGTTTTCAAATAAACGCTAGATGATCAATATTATACGTGCACGCAAGCACATTACGGCCGCGCACTGATAATCGCTCCGTTGATTTCCTCACGGAGTTTTACAGTGAAACCGAAAGAAGACATTTCACAAAACAGCTTATAACTTCATCAAACTTACTCTGATTATCCTACCACTGATAACATAGAGTCCTTACCTGACATCAGATGGTATCCAACTGGTATATTCCAATTCCTGATCACCATTCGAAAAAATCGATACGTGTATGGATCCAACGCGATACAGTAGAACTCCATGATCCGCGGGGCTCTGAGGCTCCAGAATGAACTCTGGTAACCCCGGCTGGATCAGTGAACTGGAAAATGTGGAGTACCGGATTTTTTTCCCCATTCATTTTCATTGAGTCCATTCCAAAATCACTTATGTCATCTGGGAGACGACAGGGGGCGCTTTTTTCCACAGTGATCGCCGGCGCCCCTCGGCTATACTCGGGTAGGCTCGGGTGATGCAATAATTTTTCAGATCGCAAAAAAAAAAAAAAAAAAAAAATCCGAGAAATCTCGTGAGTGGCTAGCAACCACCTATAAAAAAACCAGAGAAATCTCGTGAGTGGCACTCAAAGTGTTAACAGAATTGTGCGTTAACGGGTTAATGACGCGTTAACTTTAGACCCAGGTTCAGGTCCTCATCTTTTCTGGGTGATTTTTGGTTACTTTTGCATTTTGCCAGTGTCCTCACCACTTGAGGTAGCATGAGGCGGTGTCTGCAACCCACAGAAGTTGCTCAGGTAGTGCAGCTCATCCAGGATGGCACATCAATGCGTGCTGTGGCAAGAAGGTTTGCTGTGTCTCCCAGCACAGTGTCAAGAGCATGGAGGAGATACCAGGAGACAGGCCAGTACACCAGGCGACGTGGAAGGGGCCGTAGGAGGACAACAACCCAGCAGCAGGACCGCTATCTGGTCCTTTGTGCAAGGAGGAACAGGAGGAGCACTGCCAGAGCCCTACAAAACGACTTCCAGCAGGCCACTAATGTGCATGTTTCTGCTCAAACTGTGAGACGCAGACTCCATGAGGGTGGTATGAGGGCCCGACGTCCACAAGTGGGGCCTGTGCTCACAGCCCAACACCGTGCAGCCAGATTGGCATTTGCCAGAGAACACCAGGATTGGCAGATTCACCATTCGCACCCTGTGCTCTTCACGGATGAGAGCAGGTTCACACTGAGCACATGTGACAGACGTGACAGTCTGGAAACGCCGTGGAGAACGTAACGCTGCCTGCAACAACCTCCTGCATGACCGGTTTGGTGGTGGGTCAGTGATGGTCTGAGGAGGCATATCCCTGGAGGGCCGCACAGACCTCTATGTGCTAGCCAGAGGTACCATGACTGCCATTAGGTACCGGGATGAGATCCTCAGACACATTGTCAGGCCATATGCTGGTGCAGTGGGCCCTGGGTTCCTTCTCATGCATGACAATGCTGTGCCTCATGTGGCTGGAGTGTGTCAGCAGGTCCTGCATGACGAAGGCATTGATGCTATATGGACTGGCCTGCCCGTTCCCCAGACCTGAATCCAATCGAGCACCTCTGGGACATTATGTCGCACTCCATCCACCAACGCCACGTCGCACCAGACTGTCCAGGAGTTGACTGATGCCCTGATCCAGGTCTGGGAGGAGATCCCTCAGGAAAACATCCGTGGTCTCATCAGGAGCATGCCCAGACATTGTAGGGAGTGCATACAGGCACGTGGAGGCAACACACACTACTGACCCTCATTTTATTGATCTTTTTCCCCCTCCATTTTTTTTCCCTCCGATTTTCTCCCATCCCAATGTTAGTCGTATGCCAATTCCCAATCCCTTCCTGGTCGCTGCGCACTTACCCCCCACAGTCAGATCATCTGGGAGAGTGGAGGCTATCACGTGCTTCCTCCGACACACGTCCAGCCAATCAACCGCTTCTTTTCACCTGGCAGCGCGGATCCTCCCCGAGAGGGCGTAGTGTGTGGAAGGATCACACTATCCCACTCAGGTCCTATCCGCGCTTAGCAGGCGCCCCGACCGAACTGTAGGAGTCGCTGTTTACAACGACCCGGACCCACCCGCCAGCTTCTCCCACCCTCTAATACAGCCAATTGTATTAGTGTGAACGGCCAGCCAAGCTGGTGACAACCCCGGAGCTGTGAGCTGGATTAGGGGTTGGTGACGAACGCAATCTCCGCTACGCCACCTAACCGCCCTACTGACCCTCATTTTGAATTGTCTTGAGGAATTTCCACAGAAGTTGGATCAGCCTGTGATCTAATTTTTCTACTTTTATTTAGAGTAAGATTCTGAATCCAGACCTCCATGATTTCCATTGATCTTATGTTATTTTGTTCTCAACGCATTCCACTATGTAATGAATAAAGATTTTCAACTGGAATATTTCATTCGAGATCTAGGATGTGTTGTTTAAGTGTTCCCTTTATTTTTTTAAGCAGTGTATCAGGAAGACCACCGCTTTAACTAGATACCACTATCTAAGCAAAAGCTGTGTCTGATAAATCGTTACTGACTTAGCCACCCATAGTCAGAGTACAGGTTTACTTGCGTTGTCAGCATAAACTATATCACACCTTTCAGGAAGACCACAGCTTTCATTAGATACCACTATCTAAGCAAGAAGCAGTGTCAGAGAAATTGTTGCTGACCTTTATAGCCACACATACTAGACGAAAAGTGCTATTTTCACAATATATTGGACAGTTTTACTTGTGTTGTGTGTGTGTGTGTGGGGGGGTGTCTGCGTTTGTGTATGTGCACAAATGTATAGCTACACCAGCCTGATTCTTGACTTCCTATTGCTCATTTTGGGTTGGAGGACATTTTAAGGTTGTGAGGACATTTTGGCTGTTGCCCACACGCAGTAGGGTTAGATCTTAGGTTAGGTAAAAAAAATAAGTTGATGAAATGTCCTCACAAGTATAGTAATACCAGTGTGTTTTTGTGTGTGTGTCAAGTGGGATGTTGCTTAGTCACAAACTCCGTGTGAGGAATCCCACACCATGTCTGTTTCTTTCACTCACAGCCTCTCTGTCTTCTTCTCCCTGGGTGTCTCTCTCCCTCTCATCTTTGTACGTCTCCCTCTTTCTCCTCGTCTTTTCTGTTTCACACAAATGTTCTCCGTCTTTCTCTCAGTCTCTTTCTCAGTGGGTGGTGAAAGCCATTCGCAGGGTCCTCACGCATGTCTCACAACTCCTTGCCAAAACCTGTCCCCAGTGGTGGAAAGTAACTTTTTACTTTTTACTTAAGTAAAATTTTGAGCTACTTGTACTTTACGTGAGTATTTTAATTTTAGGGAACTACATTTTAATGTACTCTACTACATTTCAAAGGAAATATTGTACTTTTTACTCCACTACATGTATCTGAACCCATCGCTTACTAAAAAAGATATTGCATAGAAAATGTATGAAGATTATATACGGTCAACTTCAAGAGGACGTAATCAGAGCAGCCTAACTGGACCACATACCACTTTAACATAACCTGTAATCAGAGCAGCATAACTGGACCACATACCACTTTAGAGGTCAATGGATAGATGATTGAATGCTCCCAAGCACTGGAATACACAAACGTCATGTAGAATGCATACTTTTACTTTATATACTTAAGTACATTCAATAGCAAATACGTCTCTACTTTTACTTAAGTATAATTTGAATGGAGGACTTTTACCAGAATACTCATTTATCTGAGTATTTCTACTTGTATTTAAGTAAAGGAATTGTCTAGACTGTGTTAAAGGAACACGCCAACATTTTGGGAAATTAGCTTATCGTCTTCTCCAGAGAGAGACAAGATAGATACCAGTTTCCTCTCTGTGCGTTCAGTAGAAAGCTATCTGGCTGCATGTTAGCCTAGCTTAGCACAATGAATGGAAGTGGGGTTAGCCTTCGGGAGAGGTGATAGTTGGACAATGCCTAACCAGCACTGTCCGCTTCCATTCATTGTGCTAAGAAGCTAACGTGCAGCCGTGTATAACATGTACCGTACTTTTCGGACTATAAGCCGCGGCTTTCCCCCCCATTTTTCGACCCTGCGGCTTATATAACGGTGCAGCTTATATGTGGACCAAACCCGAAAATGTAAAAATCGAAATATTGCTTTTTTTACTGCATTGAAATGTTATTTATCTGTTCCCTTATTTGCTAAACTTAATACAACTTGTAAATTAGTTAATTCTTGTTATTTGTCCGACAGTATTGTGTCCCAATGCTGGTGGGAAGACTACAAACAGAAGCTGGGTGTGGTCTGTGCGCGTGCACTTAGCGAGGTGTTGAAACACACAAGAATAGCGAAATGTTAATAATAATAATAATTCAATTAAATAATTCATGACCCGAAGTCGCTGAAAGGAAACGACATCACAGAAGAATGAAAAGGAAACAAGAAAAGAAATTGAAATGTAAATAAACAATGGATGAACCCATGTCACTCCCTTTTATTTATTTTTGTCCCCCTTTTATTAGTTTTTTGATTATTATGTCTTTACACTTATCATAACGTTATAAGTTATAGCAACTTAACTTGTGACAAATGCCAGTGTTATTACGCGTTGCACTGCACATAAAACACGAGTCGGGCCAGTTTGTCATTAAACAATATTAAATCACATTTAGAATGTCACGAATTTTATGAGCGAACAAATTTCGTTCGAGTGTATTTATTGCAACCTAATGTCATCAGAAAGTAATTTAATCAACTACAGTTTAGTACTGTTTTCGCCTCGACAGTCGCCACTATGCGCGCACCTATGCCTTGTCATCTCACCCACGCTCTGCCACTGCAGTCAAGGCACACGAAGGGTTAAAAGTGTGACTTAACCCTTCGTGTGCCTTGGCTTGACTGGAAGCCTGTTCTCTGTGTTATAGAATAGAATAGATATTTATTGTCATTGTTACAGTTGTTACAACGACATTTTAAATGCAGCCATAGGTGCTAGTAAAAATATAAAAACAGTCCTAAACACAGTATTAAATATAAAAACAGGAGTAAGGCATGTGTGTTGTGTGTGTGTGTGTGCGTGGGGGGGGGGGGGGGGGGTGCAAGGGAGACTGTTGTTTTTCATTGCTTCTCATTGTGACTCGTTGGTGTACCGGCAGCGTGACAATCAGAATAAGAAATAATCTGGCTAGATTGACCCACGTCATATGCAGTCAAGCACAGGGTTTCCGTTAGAATTTTGGCGTGTCTGAATGGGATAAATTCCGGTCAGAGTTTATTGAGCTTAAAAACAATTGATAGGCCTATATAAAGAATGACATCCTCAAGGCATTTATAGGACAGCACATCTATTATCAGAATCAGAAAGGTCTTTATTGCCAAGTAGTTTTCACAAACAAGGACACAGACAGACAATAACGGACAGATAATAAAATAAAAAGGTGGAATTGTAGGTTGCAGAGTAGCTTATGTTTCACTTTCATTTAGAGTAGGTTTAACTTTGCGTGAAGGAAAGAAAGGAGGCTCTAGAGACGACAACGTTATTTCAGATTGAACCCTGCAGCAATTTGACTGGAGAGGAGCCCAGAGGACCAGCCCAGACCAGCAACAGAATGTTTGTGTGATGCGCTAAATAAATATCTAAATGTCTTTTACATGAACCTTTCTCACTGAACCCTTTTCCACAAACTGAACTATAGGCCTGCCGCGATAAGCAATAAATCGATTAATTGCCGCGATAATTTAAATTAATTAATGAGGCGGAACCAGTGCCCCTTGTCAGTCACTGTCCGTGTTGGGAGGCGGGCCGCTGGCTTTACTACAGCACAGCACAGGAGCTCCGTGGGGCAACACCACATAGCTTAACTACATTTCTCAATAGTGTTGCTCCTTTTAACCAAGTAGCGTTATTTGTAGTGTAACGTTAGAATAACACAGAATAACGTTAATACAATTACATGCATCATTGTTTACAATGAACGGGTGGGGCTAGTCAAAGGACTGGAGACGGGGACAAGTTAAACATGAATTAATTTATTATAACAGGTCGTTTTCGAGTCGTGCTGCAGTGCCTACGCACCACAGCTATTCTATTATAATACTGCTTTGACGCTTCCTCCTCATCGTTGATTGCCTGTAGTAGCTGCATCTAACGTTAGTAGCTAACGTTAAAACTAAAAAACACAACCGGACGAGACAAGTTGTCGGCTAGGATAATCACAACAATACTTCCGGTCCGGTCGGTGGGCTTCAAAATAAAAGTCTTAAACACCGGAAAAGACGGAGCGGTGGGCTTCAAAATAAAGGTTTTGGGAAATAAATTTCTCAAAAAAATTCTCTAACCGGTCGCAATAATATCGCTTATCGCGATATTTTCGGGGGCAATTAATCGCCCAGCAAAATGTGTTATCGTGGCAGGCCTACTGAACTAACAGATTATTCTCCTGTATGAGTTCTCACATGTCTCTTCAGATCTCCTTTCTCACTGAACCCTTTTCCACAAAATGAACAACTAAAGGGTTTCTCTCCGGTATGAGCTCTCATGTGTCTTTTCAGAAACCACTTCTCACTGTATCCTTTCCCACAAACTGGACAACTAAAGGGTTTCTCTCCTGTATGAGTTCTTGCATGCCTCTTCAGATTTCCTTTCTTACTGTACCCCTTTCCACAAACTGCACAATTAAAGGGTCTCTCTCCAGTATGACTTCTCATGTGCATCTTCACAGTTCCCTTCCGAGTAAATGTTTTGCCACAAATTGGACAACTAAATGGTTTATCTCCCGTATGCGTTCTCATGTGTGTCTGCAGTTTTGACCACCATTTAAACCGTTTTCCACAATTACTGCAACTAAATGGTTTCTCCACACTGTGACTTCTCATATGTCCTACAAATTCAATATCTGCAGTAAATTCTTCACCACAAACAGTAGATGTCCTGTGAGATTCAAGGTGAACCGTCAAGCTCTCTGTGGGATCTAAATGTTTTCCACACAAACCACAATCACTAGAATGAACGTGAATATGCAACATTAAAGACACCTGATCAAGAAAAGATGATCCACACACTTTACAACAAGGTGTGGACAGGATGTGACTGGATGATTCGAGTTCGTGGGACAATTCTATAGATCGATTTAAAGTCCTGCTGTTAGATAAACGTCGTCTTTTATGTCTCTTTAAACCTGACAGAGGTTGCCCACTTTCCTCCCAATCATAACTATTATCAGTCCCAGTTCCAGAACAGTCATCACTGTCATCAGTCCCAGAACAGTCTGAAGAGAGGAGCTGGAAATCTCTAGTTGGTTTTAAATCACCACCTGGTTCTGATACTCCACAGTCCTCTCCATAAGGTTCTGTTTTCATCTGTTCAGTTGAGGTGCTGGGTAAACAGTACGCCTCTCTGTTTTTCTCCCTCTGGGTTTGAAGAGACCGGAAGGACCGAGTTTTCTCTTGACCATCTTCACGCTTCACTGAGAGTACTGTGATCCTGGAGCCATCATCCTCCTCTAGATCTTGTAATAGTTCCTCCTGTTCCTCTTTAATCTGTAGGGGTTCTGGGTCCTGTGTTGGGCTGAGCTGTGAGGACTGAGTCTTCTTCCCATCGTGTTGACGTTTCACAGAGTCAGGACATGATGTGAGCTCTATGATATCAGGCTGCTCCAGACCTTGAAGGAGACTGGAGCTCCTCTCCTGCTGCTCAGGGTGGACCTCCTCTTCAAACACAAGGAGCTGCGTAGAGAAGGAATCTAGAGGGAGGAGCAAACAAACATTATTCAAACAGCTTATTTAACTATGTTGTTACCTTTGGTTTAATAATAACGTTAAAGGGTAAGGTAATAAAAATGTTTACCCCCATTTCTATTTATTACTTGATGATGTCCATCAGTAGAGTCATTTTCTCAGCACAATCCATGCTGATCTTCATATTGGATACCTGCAGCGCTGGCTAGTTACCAACAAAACAAATGTAAACTAGTCAATGTGACCACGCTCCAGTCTGTACAAGCCCTGAAATAAACAATGATGCCTACTTTGGGTTCACTGTGGAGTAGGTTTCAGCATGTATTTCAGGGATTGGACAGACTGGTCGGTGGCACCATTGATTTTGTATCAGTTGTATCCAGTATGAAGAACAGCATCATAGGCAGAATGTTGGCCTCTTTCTCCCCCAGATATGCTGCTTCATGCTCTGGGTCTATTAACCTCTTAAGCCCGAGTGATCCGGTGGTGGACCGCAAATGACATCACACCATAAATCCATCTCTACAGACTGTATGAATTAATTAGGGCGGTCAGTTTATCGCGTTAATAAACTAACTGCGTTCAAATTTATGCCAATAACGTTCCGTTTTGTGTAAAATAAAAAAGGTTCAATCACAAGTAATTTGATTGACAGGAGCTGGCTTGAGCTGGGTAGTGTTGTTTTTAGAAATTCCAATGCTCATTGAAAGCCCTGTCATCATAATGACTACAAACAAAATGTCGGCTCGCATTTATTTCCGTCGATATTCAGGGCTCCAGACTAACTTTTTACATTGGTTGCACCAGTGCGCCTAACTTTTTCATTTAGGTGCACCCAAACATTTTCACTGCGCCTTTTGCCGCTGCAACAATACATTTTAAGCGTCACCTTTACCATTACCTCTTTTGTCAGTTCCCATACACATTAATTTCTTAAGATGTTATGTAAAAAATAACATTGTATTACAGTTAGCTCACAAAGTCCAATCCTTCACTTTTTTATGTCTATTTTAACACATTCAGCTCAGCTCCAGTTAGAGCTGTCCCCAAGCCTGTTTTTGGGATTCGAACTAGGGGTGGGCAATATGACGATATTAAATAAATATCGGGTACAGTTCATTAACACAATGAGCGCCACGCATCATGAGCATCTTATAGCTCTACTGCCAGCGCTGTAAGCCTATGGAGTCGCTCACCTTCTTTGCAGGGCTATAACTTTTAAAATATTATAGCTATATCGACATTACTATGGCCCATTCAACATCGGGTATCTATCGTTCCGGATGTGGGAACGTTATATTTCTCCATTCATACATTGTCGTTTAATACCGTCGTGAATAAAAGTATCTTTTTAGAGTGGTCTGCAGTAATTCCTAGAATGCGAGTTATAGGCCCCGATGCATATTATACATAGTCGTCCCTATATACGCTACATTAAAAAATTCAAATGCATATGATCGGTATACATTATGCTCCATCATGCGTGAAGGAAAGGGGGGGGGGGGGTCGTTTATGATTCCTTGATTGTCAATAACGGCTTTCTTTAGTACGACATCATACGTTGATCAGATGGATTGCAATGAAATAAATGGACAATCGAGCTGGAATTAACGTTAGATACCTCTTACCTGTGGCCGATGAGCCTGGAGAAAAAAATATTCCAATTATTTGATTTCCAATATATAATATATCGCAATATATATCGTGTATCGTGATAGAGCCAAAAAAAATCATGATATCATTTAGAGGCCATATCGCCCAGCCCTAATTCGAACATTCGCCAGGGTTTTTAATCATGCAAACAATTTGCTCCTAAATAGGGAGGTGTAGTCTGACGTCACTTTGGACCGCCCGCGAGGTCCACTCGTACAGGGATTTATCATTGGGAAAACGGATTATCGGCTATTGTAACAATTCTACCTCATGAACATTGGAAAGCTTTCCATTTTTGCACAAAATGAGTTCCCTTCTATCACTAAAATTATTAAAAAAAAAGTATCCACTTTTTCTCCCCATTTTCAATTTTTCTCCCATCCCAATTTCGTATTATCCAATTCTTCCCTCCCCTGTCTTGAACGTTGCTAGACTATGCCTCCCACTGGTCGGTTGTAGTGAGGACAGAAGCCTTGCATCACGTGTCCCCTCCGGTACACGAGGAGGCAGCCTGTCGTATCTTTTCACCTGTACAGCACGGTCTCTCAGTGGCGAGGAGTAACGCGTTGGAGGCTCACGCTGCCCCCGCTACTTCCTGCTTCCGCCACACCGGCGTCACCAAACCGACCTGTAGGAGTCGCTGTCTACAACGTCCAATCCCCACCCACCGGCTTTCCCACCCTCTTAACACTTGCCAATTGTGTTAGTATGAACGACCGGCCAGCCGGTAGCAACGCCAAGAGCTGGGCTCGAACCCAGCGTCTCCTGCGTTAGTGGCGAGCGCCTTGCCCACTGCGCCAATTAGCCGCCCACTAACATTATTTGCTAAGCATTTTTGGTTGAAATTAAATTTGACGATTTTCTTTTTACAATTAATTGTGAATATTTTCATGTTAAGCTATAGATTGTGGATGAATACGCACAGAAAGGTACACCATACAAATGTTGATGCTTTATTTGTTTTAAACGAGACAATTTAGAAATGGCAATGGGCAAATACATTGTGTTTTCAAGATGGTGGACCGGCGGGGCGGCTGGGTGGCGCAGCGGACTAAGCGCTTGTCACCAACACGAGAGACACTGGTATCGAATCCGGCTGTCAGCGTTGCCTCCGGCTTGGCCGGCCGTCATACTGGCTCAATTGGCAGTCAGTGGGAGGGAAGCCGGTGGGGTGGTATTCTGGTCGTTGTAAACAGCGACTCCTACAGGTCGGTCAGGGCACCTGCACAGCGAGGGAGGGAGATGGTGAGGGTAGTGTGACCTCCCACACGTTACACCTCGCCAATGAGAGTCCGCGCTGGCAGGTAAAAAGATGCTAGTGGCTGTCTACGAGTCCTATGTCTCGGAGGAAGCATCCGATAGACTTCAGGGCTCCCTAGACCGACGAGTGGGGGGCACATGCGAGCAACGACCAGGAAGGCAGAATCTGCACCTGGCTCGCTGATAACAAACTATCATTACACCTGGGTAAAACAGAGTCCATTCTCTTCGGATCAAATAACAAACTCAGCAAAACCGACGGCTTCTCAGTTACAGTGGGTGACAATATTGTCAAAAGGAAAGATTCAATTACATACCTAGGTTCCATCCTAGAGGCAAATCTTTCCTGTGACAAAATGGCATCCAAAAGGTAATCAAAAAAGTCAACCAACGAACTAGATTCTTGTACCGGATCTCCTCTCTGGTAAACAAGAATACCCTGAAGACTCTGGCAGGAGCACTCATTCAAGGGTACTACGACTATGCTTGCATCTCATGGTACCAAAGCACCTCAAAAGGCGCTAAAAGCAAGATTACAAACATCACAAAACAAACTGGTCAGACTACTACTTGACCTTACTCCTAGAACCCACCTCACCCCTGCCCACTTTGACTACCTAGGATGGATTAGAGTAGACGACAGAGCCTGGTCTACAAGATACACTATACGACTAATAGGGATACCCCGATCATGTTTTTTGCCACCGATACCGATCGTCTATGAGCCATATCGGCCGATACCGATCGCTTTTGGTTTAAAAAATAAAATAAAAATTACTTTTTTTTATATATAAAATATATATATTATATAATTATACTTGCAGTTGTATATCTGCGAGACATCGCCACCACGCAACAAGTCAAAATGCTCGCTATCTGCAAACAGCTCCACTGTCTGTGTGTATACTCTGCTTTGGTCAGCATGCCCTCAGCGTCCCCAGTCAGAGCGATAGTTCAACAGGGTCTGAAACGTGTTATGAAGCATGATAGCTAATTAGCCAATGTTCAGCTGCAAAAACGAATAATGTAAATTATGTTATAAGACATTGATATCAGGAGCTATCTGTAGCTACTGCTAGCCGGCTAGATGACGTTAGGGAGGGGCAACTAGCGGCCCTCACCGACGCTCCATGCGGCCCCAGGCCAATATTAAATTTTGTTTATTTTATTTTATTTTTTGCATTCGACTAAGAGGTTGGCAGTCGACTACGGCTCCTTTCGATCGATTAGTCGACTAATAGGGGTCAGCCCTAGTGTGGACATATTCAACGCTGTTGAAAGTGCCGTGCAGCAATATGGGGGGGTTTGATAAACTGTCCGCTGTTGTTACCGATGGAGCACCCGCAATGAAAGGAAAACACACAGGATTCGCCGGGCTTCTAAGGCAGAGTGGCGTTGAGTGTCCAATGCTGCACTGCATTATACATCAGGTAAGTTCGCTAACATAATTTCCATCTATTGTGGGTCACTAATAATCAGGGGTGCAGTGGTCATGCCACGCGGTACCACGCCGTCCCAGCACTTTTCTGAGCAGAACTATGCGCACAGACACAAACATTTTACGCTATTTCATCTGATTCAGATCGCATGCACAAACATTGAAGTTGACATTCCTTCTGTTGTGCGCCAACAGGAGAGACCACAAGTGTCTCATTAAAGACAGAACCATTATTGAC
This sequence comes from Notolepis coatsorum, assembly GCF_963971535.1. Lineage (NCBI taxonomy): Eukaryota > Metazoa > Chordata > Actinopteri > Aulopiformes > Paralepididae > Notolepis > Notolepis coatsorum. The sequence goes on from NC_140171.1 coordinate 92,202,552, forward strand.
CCACTGTGGGGGGAGGGTGAATGTCATGCCAGTTTGATAAAGGGTCAATGGGAGGCATGTAGAATTGCACAAAAAGGAATTCATTATTCTGATGAGTATTGCACTTGGCTACTTGTTTACTTTTGTAGTGTTCAGATAACACTGAAAATGCATGTTATGGATATGAAGCACTCAGGAATGTTTTGTTTAGTAGCAGGATACAAGTTTATACATTTAACAAAATCATTTATTATTGCACTTTTGATTTACTGTTGTAGTGAAATGCAGCAGGAATGCTGCGTTGTGTTTGTTGAGCAGTGGGCTTAATTATAATTAGTCATTTTTGTATATATTTGGGTTACACAGCAATACTTTCAAATTCAGCTGTATTTATAAATTCATGAAGTTGAAATTAAGCATTACTAAATGCGTTTGAAATGGAATAAAAACAAAGTTAAAACAAATTATAATTGTTTATATGCCTTATTTATCACATCTGTGACTATTATGGAATATTTGAGTGATGGGGTACTACTGGCGGGACTGCCGATAAACAATGCGGCCCCCCAGATTGAGTGTGGAAATTTAGTGGCTCTCACCATATACAAAGTTGCCCACCCCTGGTTAGACAATGCATCATGTATTAAAATAAAGTGAACTATTTAGTTTACTGGGTCATTTCGTTAAAACTAACATGAGCTAACGTTAGCTACCTAGGTCTCATGCTGGCGCATCCCTATCATTCTTAAACTGAAATGCGCATTTGTTGATATGAGGAGCTATCGGTAGCTAGCAAGTTAGACAATGCATCATGTATTAAACTAAAGTGAATAGTTGACTGTGTAGTTTTGTTTAAACAGTAACGTTAGGTCGGTAGCTAACGTTAGCTCACGAGCGATAGCTAGTTAGCCAACGCTAGCCAGCCCAGCACTTGCGAAAACGAATACCAAACTGATGATATCAGACGTTGATATCAGGAGCTATCAGTAGCTAGATAACACGCCTCATGTATTAAACAAAAGTGAATAGATGACTGGGCCAATAGATGACTGGGTTGAAAGAGGAGCTCTGCGGTGCTCATGCAGTCGACTCTTGCCGAAGGGTTTGTTGACATGATGGGTCTGGGAGGGGGAGGAGGAGGAGGAAGGGGCAATACGTGCAGCAGCAGCTGTGAGAGAAGAGCGAGTGAGAACTCCGCAGAGAATTGGATCATGTTTTCCGTATCATCGATCGGTTTTCACGATCGGCGAAAATAAAGCATTATCGGAATTCACCAATATCATATTTATACTGAATATCGGCCAATACCGATCGCTGGCCGATCGATCGGGGCATCCCTAATGACTAAGGTACCCATGTACATGTCAAAATACTTCCCAAAGGTCAGTGAATACCACAACCACAACACCAGAGGAACCTCAACAAATCATGTTAAACCCAGATTCGGCTCAAACAAGGGACTAAACACATTTCGCAAAATATGCCACATCAATGTGGAACGCCCTACCCAAAGCTGTAAAGGAATGTGAATCCCTACCCACATTCAAAACCACTCAACCTGTTCCACCCGACGGGGTCGGTACCGACCCCAAAATGGCATCTGGTCATAAATCTATATTTTTCCGAGTGTTGCATATTTTTGCGATTTTTTTATCAAATGTTTTCAAGTATTAACATCACTAACATGTCACAAAAGCATGTAGAATGTATATTATCATCAATACGTTAGTTCAGCAATAGGTTAAAAGTGCCATTAGATAGTTTTATTATTAGGCGTGTTCGAGATGGGATAGGCGGACGCAGATCTGTGCAGGTTTTACTACGGCCTTGCCAAGCGCGTTGCATGCCGGTTAGAATGTTGTCCGACTTGCTCTGAAAATCTGACGAGGCGAGGCGCGGAACTCTCGCGGGAGCGAGCCACGCACAGCCTTCAGAGCGAGGCTCCACAGTACCTCTCACTCGGCTGCTCCCGGCTGGGAAGCGACTTGCTACGGTCGCGCAAAGCGCCTATTGGCTCAGAAAAGTTGTCAGTCACCAGCCATGTGACAGCCAGGGAGTTATGAGACGTTTGATTGATTGATTGAAAACTTTATTATGTTATGCGTTATCATCATATCATCATGATAAACTTCAAGCTGTCAGACACACACACATGCGTCGTCTGTTTTGCCTCAATACTGTATATATAATTCTGTTTTGCCTCAATATACACAGTATACATATATATATTGATGCAAAACAGAATTATTCAGCAGTGTGTTGTGTGTGCGTGCGGCCAGGAGCGCGCAACAAGATGGTATACATTATGGTATATGAATAGTATATTCCACTATAGCAGTATATGGTGTGCTGTACATTTGAATCTGATCTAATTTTGCACACGGCCATCGCATTATAATGAGCTGGACAGACCTGTAATGTGTGTGTGGTGACGTGAAAGCGTATCTGCCATGCGAGACTAGGCGAGAGGCTCTTGTGAAATCGGCAGTGTCCGCCTTTTTAACTCCTCCCCCGGCTTCACTCAGCTACTCTCGTCTACTAGTCGAGGCAAACCGAAATCCATCTCGAACAAGCCTATTATTAAATGTACAGCTCCGAGGCCGGCTCGCCTCGTTTAGGTGAAAGTAAGGTTGTAGCTCATTGTCTACCTTACTACGATAGGAAAGAGGTGTTTTAAAAACATTTCGCTTAAGAATTATTGACGCGGAAATTCGAATCTGTGAATATCTTTCTAACTTTACCTAAGTCTCCCGATTCCGATACAATAAAGCGAGTCTTCATCACAAATCATATTCTCAAAATAATCTGACCGGCAGATATTATTGCTGGCGGACCTATTTCGGCCTGCGAGCCGCCTATTGCCGACCACTGCACTGAACTAGGATATCTGTATAACGTGCGTTTAGACAACACTATTTGGGACAGACCACACAGGCTATTTCCATATGATTAGGCTATTACTTCACATACAATATCATATCTAAATGAAATGCACAAAACAAAAAATGTATGTATATAACGTTACCCTGGTATAGATCTGTATGCATGTGTATTTATTAGTGCTGTCAAACGATTAAAATATTTAACTCGATGAATCGCATGATTGTCCATAGTTAACTCGCGATTAATCGCAAATTAATCGCATTTTTATTTTTAATTTTATTTTATACCTTAAACAGATATTTTTCAAGTTCCAAGTTTTAATACTCTTATCAACATGCGAGTCAACAAATGCTTGCTTTGTGCAGCCATTTAACACAAAAGGATGACCCTCATGCATTGCAAATTTGCATCAAATTCAAAACAGAGTGATGCACAAAATAACTTAAAAGAAAATAATAATTTAAAACAATGAATAAAGTGTGCATGAAATAATAGGAGAAAGAAAACGTTAGGAACTTGTTACATTCACACACACAAGGGCTGATTAATCACACACCCCCCTCTCTCCCTCACACACACACTCTCCCAGCTCTTTTTCTCTTTTGCCCCTTCCTCATCTCTCTCACCCCCCTCTCTCTCTATATCTCACACACACACACACACACACACACACACACACACACACACACACACACACACACACACACACACACACACACACACACACACACACACACTTCAGAAACAAACATAGTATCAATGAGAGCATCAATAATACACCTGAGTGAAGTCTAGTAAAAAAGAAAAAAAAAAAAAATTTAGTTAATCTTGAGTTAAAAAAATTAGTGGCATTAATAGAATCGGGAGTTAACGCGATATTAACGCGATATATTTGACAGCCTTAGTATTTATTCATAACGTTATACATATTCGTTAACGTTAGATCGTGAATGGCTTTTACATTGAAAAATGTACTTGTCACGTGGTTCCGTTCTCCATTCTTCACATCAAAAATGAAAAACGAACTATCAAAAGTACACAGCCCATTATTTACTCCTTTCTTTTTATTCTGACACCAAAATACGAAAAACAGCTCCGTATTTCAGTTTTTCCCAGTTTTTTCGATTTTGGTTTCAAACGGAAATAGGAAAACACCTTGTATTTCCGTTTTTTGTTTGTTTTTCCGTTTGAAACGAAAAACGAACTATCAAAACGTACACGGACCGTAGAGCCGCCTACAAAGCTTCTCAGGGATTACGTCACACACGCAACAGATTACCGTAGTATTCTGTGCAATGCGCCAGTCAATTTAAGTATAATGCAAACGGTCCGTGAAAGCCGGACATTATCATGAATTTATAAACCCCCCCCAGACGGCCCGGACAGGGCGTGAAAAGAGGACATGTCCGGGCAAAAGAGGACGTTTGGTCACCCTACCTCAGCTAGAATACGCATTGAATCAATGTTATAAGACATTGATATCAGGAGCTATCTGTAGCTACTGCTAGCCCGCTAGATAACGTTAAGACAATTTAGTTTACTGGGACATATAGATCTAACGTGAGCTAGCTAACGAGGGAACGGAGGTATTATGCACTCGAGTCGACTATTGCTGGAGCATTTGTTGATATCAGCAGCTATCAGTAGCTAGCCAGCTAGATACCGTTAGACAATGCCTCGTCGTCATGTATTAAACTAAAAGTGAATAGTTGACTGGGTCATTGTTTAAACAGTAACGGTAGCTCATGGAGGTCCGATCTAGACTAGAGCAGACTGCCTCTGTGTTGATACGAGCAGAAGCCAATAGTATCCCGCTGCAGGGCTGGCCCGGCTGGGCGGATATGACTCGTTGCCACGTTTTTTTTCAAAATAAGAGTATCATACGAACCGAATGTTGCTAACTGCCGGAGCCATCGATATTATGACTCTAGCTGCGCTTGGGGCGGAAATGAGACCTGCACAGATTTTCAAAATAAGAGTATCATTATGAACTACACGTCTACACGCCACACGGCGGGCAGACCTCTCAGTGGCAAGCGCCAAAGGTAAAAACTGAGCGCCCCTGGCGGGTGGTGGGCTTAAATTTCGCCCCCTGGTCATAGCATCAAATTAGTATTTAGATAAACCACAGAAAAAATCAGCTCGGCTGGTTGAAGTGGGGCTAGGTAGCAAGCAGGCTAAATGCTCCGTGACGCTCGGCTGGTTGAAGTGGAGCTAGGTAGCCAGCAGGCTAAATGCTCCGTGACGCTCGGCTGGTTGAAGTGGAGCTAGGTAGCCAGCAGGCTAAATGCTCCGCGACGCTGAACTGCCTGCGCCGGTCTGTCTGTCGAAGACCGAGGGAACCACATCAGGCTTCAGCTGATTAGTAGTCTTCTGGACAAACCTCCCACCCCCAACAACATAATCCGAGGCAATGAAGTGTTCGCTGCAGATCTTCATTCCCTGTCCAACAGGCTGATCGCGCCGCCTGAGTGCAGCCAGCCTGAGTCAACGTGCCAACAACACTGTTTTTTTTCACTGGTAGTTTGTGGAAATTAACCAACTTTCCTCTCTCTTTCACACGGTAAAATTTGTTTGAACAGCCAGGAGCAATACAAAAAGAACCACTGCGGTGCCGTTGTTTTGTAGGCAACATTTTATTTACTGACTGACCCGACAATCCATGTTCACTATAGGCAGCTAACCAGCAGTGTATACACCAAACCAACACCGTGACGTCAGCAACAAAATGGCTAAATGCTCCGCGACGCTCGGCTGGTTGAAGTGGAGCTAGGTAGCCAGCAGGCTAAATGCTCCGCGACGCTCGGCTGGTTGAAATGGAGCTAGGTAGCCAGCAGGCTAAATGCTCCGCGACGCTCGGCTGGTTGAAGTGGAGCTAGGTAGCCAGCAGGCTAAATGCTCCGCGACGCTCGGCTGGTTGAAGTGGAGCTAGGTAGCCAGCAGGCTAAATGCTCTGCGACGCTCGGCTGGTTGAAGTGGAGCTAGGTAGCCAGCAGGCTAAATGCTCCGCGACGCTCGGCTGGTTGAAGTGGAGCTAGGTAGCCAGCAGGCTAAATGCTCCGCGACGCTCGGCTGGTTGAAGTGGAGCTAGGTAGCCAGCAGGCTAAATGCTCCGCAACGCTGAACTTCCTGCGCCGGTCTGTCTGTCGAAGACCGAGGGAACCGCATCAGGCTTCAGCTGATTAGTGGTCTTCTGGACAAACCTCCCACCCCCAACAACATAATCCGAGGCAATGAAGTGTTCGCTGCAGATCTTCATTCCCTGTCCAACAGGCTGATCGCACCGCCTGAGTGCAGCCAGCCTGAGCCAACAACACTGTTTTTTTCACTGGTCGTTTGTGGAAATTAACCAACTTTCCTCTCTCTTTCACACAGTAAAATTAGTTTGAACAGCCAGGAGCAATACAAAAAGAACCACCGCGGTCCCGTTGTTTTGTAGGCAAGATTTAATTTACTGACTGACCCGACAATCCATGTTCACTATAGGCAGCTAACCAGCAGTGTATACACCAAACCAACACCGTGATGTCAGCTACAAAATGGCGCCGCCCATGGCGAAAACAGGGAAATTATATTTGATTTTTCAGACAAATAAGCAGGATTTCACATTTTATTATAGGACCCTGTCTTACACAAGGTACACAACAAACAAACTAGGATCACATTGTTCAATGCTTCATCTCCCCTTTAATACCTGGATGGTGCAGGCTAACTGGCTACCGTTATGAGAGCTAACGTTGATACCTACTAAACTGGCTACCGGTGCTGTGATTTGTTTACTTGGTAACACAGGTTGCTAAGGAATTTAGGTTTCGAGGTTGAAGAAAGTGCACCTTTAGGTTGAAAGAACGGCCCTAATGTCAACGTGTTTCAATATAAGCGTTATGTATTGTGATAACGAGTATATTGTTAGCCAGCCGCCCCCCCCCCCCCCCCGCTGATGAAAATGAAAGTCATACCGTCATATACCGTATACCGGGGTATTATGTCAGCAAGGTATGACTGTATGAAAAAAATGATACCGCCCAAGCCTAATGTCATATATGTCACTATATAATGTCACTATGAATTGAAAATGGGGGACCCTGATTTAAACAAGACAAACGTCTTTCTCTGGTTTGCATCCCCTTAACAATTGTGTGTATTGAGCCGTACTGTATTGTACTCATTCTGCAATCTGTTAAATGAAGTTTTCATTAATTCATTCATTCAAGGGGAGGGGGGAATTGGCATAACGACTAAATTGGGATGAGAGAAAAACAGGAGGAGAAAAAGTGGAAAAAAAGATGGTGGACCGGCCGGAAACAGCAATCACGTAACCACTACACCTCTCCCTCTGGTATTTTATTTTGAAAAATGGCCACTTCCGTTCACGCCCGACTCCAGCGTACTTTCTAGTTCAGTACTGTCGAGTCTTGACTTTAGGCACATAGTTGCGGTTGAGTAGTAGTACCTACTTACTGGTCACGGGAGGCTTCAATAACGTTTGAATGATGATCCATTTTGTGAATACATTTGTTGAAACAACTTTGTTGGCCGACGGCTCCTGCTATCTTAACGTTAGCTGCGCTCTAACGTTACATAGTTTAATTAACGTGGATAACATACCTGTGTAACGTTAAGCAGCTTGTGTTCCGCTGGGAAAGCATCACTACATACACTTTGTTTAATCCAAATGTCCATTCAGAAACGTTGCATTATGAAACCAAACCAGTATGAGACGATGTGCTTATTTATCGTTTCAATTCAGATCATTTTGTTTAGCCTGTCATTCAGCGAATACAAATGTCAGGGTGATGATCAGAGCCAATCAGAGGCAGATCGGGGCTGGTCTTTGCAAAATGCATGTGTTAGAGCCAATCAAAGGCAGAGATTCTTTTTAATTTTTTGAGAACGCACATGGCCACAGGGGAAAAAGACACCCCACCCACCCACCCACCCACCCACACCGACACACCCACACACACACTGGGAGCTGCACCAGTGCGACAAGGGAAAACATTAAGTCGCACTGAACTGATTTTCGGTCGCACAGTGCGACTAAAATGGTTGCATTCTGGAGCCCTGATATTCACTCATTTATGAATGTATTTCCTAAACTGATGTATCACTAATAACACTTTAACCTATTGGTAATAGGGATGCCCCGATCCCGTTTTTTGCCACCGATACCGATCACCGATCGTCTATGAGCCATATCGGCCGATACACTGCCGATACCAATCGTTTTTGGTTTTGTTATTAGGGATGCACCGAATGGGAAATTCTTGGCCGAAACAGATACCGAAAATAGAAAACCGAATGCCGAAAGGCTGAAAATGATTAATATAAAATATATATATAATGTATTTCTTTTTTTTTAGCTACCTGATTATGGCAAAAGACATGATTATGGCTAAACTTAACTTAAATAATATTAATAATCACTATTATGGGCCCATAAAACATGTATTCAGCACTTTTGAATGCATACATTAATTCCAGACTGACTGCTGAAAGATTGTACAATTTAAACACATAGCAAACATGACTCAGTTATGCAATAGTGCTGCTCCTTTTTATTTTGTTAAAATCTTTTAGTTAAGACTAAAAGACTACAACGATTGATGACGACTTCCTGTCCTCGCATTTCCATTTCCGGTTTAACGATACATTTTCAACAACAGATTGCTGCTAATTAAACACTTCATGGAAACGGAGTAACGTTAACGTTATGTCGAGTTCATACGTGTAGTGTAGTATGAACTCGTCATAACGTTAACATTACTCGGTGGCCACTGTTGCTGCCACCGTTGCGTCGCAGATGGATGGTACACTGTTAGCTCCGTAGCTAATCCGCTCCTAGAGACTACTGATAGCAGTACCGTTAACATCGGAGCTGATCAATACGGTTAGTTTAGAACCGGGTTTCGGGGGACATCCCTACTCCCAAGAGGAGTTTGTTATCACAGGCTGTAGAATGCAGGAAGAGCTGCCAAGCTGCTCACGTTACATGTTGCGCATGCTACCGGTATGTCTGTAGTGGCGTTTTGATGACGTCATCACAACAACACGTTATTTGACATTCGGTCATATATTTTCGGTGCTAAAACCCTTTCGGCCGAAAGCCGAAAGAGCCTTTTTAACCATTTTCGGCCGATAATTTTCGGTGGCCGAATTTTCGGTGCATCCCTATTTGTTATACTGTAAAAACTGGGATTTGGGTTAATTAATATTTATTAAATATTAGTAACTTATACATAATAAAAAAGACTATGTGCCATTTGAAATCGAATTCAGCTGAATTCAATGAATTTAAACCATTTTCATATGCATTACAAGTGGAAATTATCCGACGCATGTCGACTGGAGTGTGTATGTCTGTGTGTGACAGCCTCTGCTTTGGTCCAATCATATTCCCCCACCCACAGTCGGCGAATCAGAAGCAGAGTAGGGCGGGTCTTCACACCATGCTTGGTTGTCTCTCAGCGACCTGCACTGCACTCGAGTAGCCTCCAGCTGCAGCCCCGGAGATTGTCCTCTCACGGCAACTTCCGCCCAGCCACAAGACATTTCTCCCGGGACAGGACAATGTGCGCTGATTGGCGGAAAGTACGGAAGTATCTCGAAGTACGTCTGACGTATCTCGAATTACGTCTGACGTTTCCCTACGTTAAACGTTGTATTCATAAGATAAGATAAATTCAGCAGCATGGGGAGGGCCGGGGGGAGGGGAGGTACAGGTAGTAGAAGACATAGAGGTACAGGTCACATAATTATAGTACAGTGGAGAAGTAAAAATAGAATAAAAAGGCAGTGTAAACAATATACAATATTATTAACTCTAATAATAACACGCCTCGCGGGCTCATTATAATACGAGAGCCGTGGGTCTGCATTGTATAGAGCGGATCCCCCGGCCGTATTCAAGCGCTGGAGCGCTTTGCGATGGATCAAAATTAGATAGGAATCAAATGTATTGTCATCATACAGCACCTATAGCTATATAATGGAATAGACTATTAATATAGTAGTAATAATAGTAGTTGGCTAGTTGCGCGCTTCTGGCCACCTCCCGCAGTGCGCGCATACACACATACTGTATACAGTACGTGCAAAATTAGTTGTCAAGAGCCAATCGCACAGGTTGCCTCATCTCATCTGGCTCTGCAAATAGATCTAGAGTCTGAATATCATATATAGCCTGCTGATGATCTCTCTCGAGTCAAATCCATTCTGAGAACGGAATGCAGTGCCCGCGACGCGGGTCTTGATTGATTGATTGATTGAAAATTGGGTACAATACAGTACAGCTCAATACACACAATTGTTAAGGGTATGCAGACCAGAGAAAGACTTTCGTCTTGTTTACATCAGGGTCCCCCATTTTCAATTCATCATAACATATGACATACAGATAGACAGTACTGCTACATCTATACATTTATGACATACCAGATTTGCAAATACAGTATTGTTTGTGATACAAAAAGAGTCCAGAAAAGAGTATATACATTTGACGTAGAAACTGTACATTGGAGGTGGTTGGGGGGGGGGGGGGTCTTATAGGGTGGGTGGGTGGGGGACACTGTACAACTGTACAAGCAAAACTGTACATTGGAATATTGACAACCATACTTGGTCATTTACTGTACATTGGAGGGGGTTGGGTTACAACACAGGAGCAGAGTGCAGAGTATAAACAACAGTACAGGAATGAGAAACAGTCTAAATGGGTTTTAACATTTTAGTTTATTTCATGCGGATATGATCTGTAATACCTGATCGGTACAATATCTACTAACCTGATCAATACAAGCCCCCCCCCCCCCCCCCTCTAGTCAGCGCAGACGTACTTGCTTTTGATTTTGACGTTCAATTAACACGTTCGCTAACGGACGTAGAGAAACGTCAGACGTACGTCAGACGTACTTCGAGATACTTCCGTACGGGAGAAATGTCTTGTGGCTGGGCGGAAGTTGCCCAATCTGGTACAATCTCCAAGGCTGCAGCTGGACCCTATTGCTGCACTCAGTGTAGCGCATGTTTATATCTATGGTGTAGCGGGGCTCTGTCGTCTTGAGTCTATTACACTAAAGAGGGAAGGCTCCTCTGTGAGACGCGCGAGGGAAGGCTCCTCTGAGCCGCGAGAGGAAAGGCTCCTCTGAGCCGCGCGAGGGAAGGCTCCTCTATCACGCTAGAGTCGCACACACATCAACACACGTTCTCTCTCACACACTCGCTCTCATTCCAACTCCACTGAGAGTTGTGTTTGTTATGTTTTTCGCACGCGTCATCGATAGGTCTCCGCGATCGGCGAGTAGGACGCATTATCGGATTCCCCAATCTCATATTTATACTGATTATCGGCGATACCGATCGCTGGCCGATCGATCGGGGAATCCCTATTTTGGTAAATAAATGGATTGTTGAAAATATACACTATGACTGCTGTTTTGACAGGATTAGAGTCTTTACTCGTGGCTACATTTGAAGAAAAAAACGCAACCTTAATCCATACAGTCTGGAGAGATGGATTTATGGCTTGGGTCCGGTACCGGACCCAGTCAGGCTTAAGAAACACCAGAGTATTAGCTACTAAAAAGTGTCACTTTACAAACAACTGATCATCGATCAAACAGTTTCTCTTTTAACTCATTCTGCGCCAAAAACTAGTTAACTCGCTATTGCCATCCAATCGTACTCGTTATTGGATACGTTTTTCTTTTATTCGCTATTTCCATTCATAATTCATCCAGCAAGGCCCTGGGAAAATCTGGCACTCTGTCTGAGATCGCAACGGCCCGATACTGCCGCCTGGTGGTATTCGGCCGATGTTGCACTTACTTTCTGCAGGAAGCTTGGCTCTGTGCGTCTGTGAATGTCGTCCGGGCGCAGGTATTTTGTAACGTGGATCCAGATAGTGGAGTCGAGTGCATTGAATCGCCTTCGAGACGCAAGAATCAATATGCTTTTGGAGCTCATGGCCTCGGCCAAACGGAAATACGATCTAGCAGATGGCAATCAAATAATTGGAATATTCTTTCTGCAGTATCATCGGTCAGAGTTAAGCGCAAATCTAGCGTTAATTCCAGCTTGATTGTCCATTTCTTTCATTGCAAACGATCTGATCAACGTATGCTGCTGTACTAACGAATGCCGTTATTGACAATCAATTAATCATAAACGACCCCCCCCCCCATTTCCTGCATGCATGATGGAACATAATATATATAATATATCATATGCATTTGAATTTTTTATTGTAGCATGTATAGGGACGAAATGCCAATGGATTAAGTATAATATGCATCACAGCCTATTACTAGCGTTATAGGAATTATCCTAGACCACTCTAAAACTATACTTCACCACGGTATAAAACGACAATGTATGAATGGAAAAAATATTACTTTCCCACATCTTGAACGATAGATACTAGGGGTGGAACGGTATGCACTCGAACCGTACACCGTTTGATACGACCTCCACGGTTCGGGGCATCTGTGTATTGTTCGGTTATAATGTTAGCCGCAAGCTAGGCTAACGTTACGTTAGCCGCCAGCTAACTAGCGTTAGCGCAAGCTAACTAGCGTTAGCCGCGAGCTAACCGTGGAGTCACTTCGCTGTGTTCCATTAGTCCCATTAGTGGGGAAGGGAGGGTATATTGACGAGGCTTGGCAACAGAGGTTCAAAGATAACTTCACATTTATTGGCTGTTTGTTTATATTATATCATCAGGGCTTCTCCTTCCAACGCAGTGTGTTACTGTTGACTATTTACTTCCTCGTGTGACGTCACTTCAAATACGGCTACCAGGACACTCAAATAGCAAAAGCGAGTCGAGTCGATTAGGTACCATGCAGTGAAAAGCGGCATAAGAGAATACTTCATAATGTTTCATGCAATTAAAAAGTAAATATATATTTAGTACACATGATTTATTTATTTTAAATAACAGTGACTTTTTCTTTTTGATAAGAAAGTCTAGTGCTGGTTGAGCACATTTTGATTTGATTTGAAATCTCTATTTCAAACATGTAAATACATACAAACAAAATAAATAACTAAACAAAATCAAAACATAACTCAATTTACATGTTCAAAAATATTCATACTTTATGTTGATGGGCTTTGTCTATAATGTGGCCAAAAAAAATAGAAAAGGTTTAATTATTTTGTTTGTTTGCACTAAGTTAATACTTTGACAAATGTTGCCTATATTTTTCAGTCAGTTTGGTCTTTGTGTGCCAAACATTATTAAAGGTTTAAACCTTTTTTTTACCAAATAAATGAGAAGCATGTTTAAATCAGCAATGCCTCCCCCCTCTCTCCTAGCTCTAACCGTCACTGTCAAAATAATGTGCCTGATGTCAAACTGCCTCAGTTTTTGCATGACTACGTCCTTGAGAATAACTGAAAAGTTGGATTATTTTTAGGCTATATATCTTATGCTGATGTATGGTATTTTTGAAGTGTTACATTTTTTTTAAATAAAAAAAAACGTATCGAACCGAACCGAAAACCGAGACACCAAAACCGTGATACGAACCGAACCGTAGATTTTGTGAACCGTTCCACGCCTAATAGATACCCGATGTCGAATGGGCCATAGTATTGCAGATATAGCTATAATATTTAAATAGTTATAGTCCTGCAAACAAGGTGAGCGACTCCCACCGTTTACAGCGCTGGTGGTAGCTACTAGGATGCTGATATTGCGTGGCAGCTATTGTGTTAAGGAAGTCTTTCAGAATTGTTGCTGCAGTGCTAGCTTATTAATAATTTAGATCAGAATATCTACTACTACTAGTAGGCCTATTAGCTACTAAAAAGTGTCACTTACAAACAACTGACAGTAATATTGAATCACGCTGCACGCCACCATGTCTTCCCTCCTCACCCCCCCCCCCCCCCTCTCCACCGTGCACTCTGTGGAAGACTTTACCACCTTCTTTGAAAAAAAGTAGAGGACATTCGTAGATGCTTCTCCCAACCCCCACCCACTCCAAGTGCTGAAAGAGGAGCCTCGTCTCTCACTCCCGTCATCTTACTCTTCCATTACAGATGCAGAGGTTCTGACACTGGTGATGTCAGAACTGTCCCACTACATGCCAGCTGGACCCGATAGCCTCCCCACTCCTCCAGACCATCGCACCAGACATCCTCCCATTCCTGACTGCAACCCATCAACTCCTCTCTCGACTCCAGGGTGGTTCCCACCTCTAAAACAAGCCATGAGTCACACTGCTCATTAAAATACCAACCCTGAACCGCACCATCATAGAGAACTACCGCGCTGTCTCTTTCCTCTCGAAATCACTTGAACACACCGTATCAAACCAGCTCACTGATTATGTACTACAGAACGACCTCCGACCTAGACCCAAATCAGTCAGGCTTCAAGACTGGTCACTCCATGGAGACGGCCCTCATAGCAGTCACAAAGGCTATTCATTTAGCAAAAGGCCTCTCCTCTGTCCTAATTCTCCTGGACCTGTCAGCAGCCATGGCTCTCCTCGACTACTGTAATGCTCTGCTAGTTGGCTTAACGACTTGCGCCACCAAGGCGCTTCAACTCATACAGAAGGCAGCGGCCTGCCTGATCTCCAATCTACCAAAGTCAGCCCACGTCACCCCACTTCTCAGAGAGCTGCACTGGCTTCCCATTGCCGCATGAATCCGCTTCAAGGTTCGTGACTAGGGTTGGGCATCGTTTGGATTTGAACAATTCCGGTTCCGATTCTCCATATCAATTCCTGTTCTGAACGATTCTCGATTCTGATTCTTTGAGGTGCAGGTCACAGCTTATTTCGCAGGAGAATTTCTTTTTTTTTGAAAATTTTACATTTTTTTTTCATACTATTCACATTTTCAGTTGACTTGATACAGTTTAATTTGGTTGCTGTACTGTAACTAGGGTATTAATTAACAGTAAAAAAATAAAAAAAATTACTTTTCGAAATGCAGATACCGGAAAAATCGAAATGCAGATACCGGAAGTTAGGAACCGGTTCCTAATTAGAACCGGTTTTCGGTGCCCAACGCTATTATTTTACCATATCAGATATGGATTTGCTTTTTCCACACTTTATCAGTCATCATAGACAGTGTTTCAGCACCACAATTGCGTGGAGCGGAGACAGATGTTCCCTCTGTGTTCAGTATAATGGTTAGGGATGGGTACTGAATCCGGTACTTTTAAGGGTATCGACCGAATCACGTCGGTACTACAGAGTACTAATTCATGCAATTTTTTTAAAATTATATATATATTAGGGATGCACGATATTGCTTTTTTGACACCGATACCGATAACTTTATGCTCCTCAAGCCGATAACCGATAGTATAGTTTGCCTTTGAGAACCAATGGTTCTCGAGCCGTGACGGCACATGGGGCAGGAGCCTATCTCCTGTTTCCATAGCGTGAGGCAGCTTGATGTACAAGTACACCCCTTGGACATGACGCTAGTATGTCGCAAGGACTTCCCCCCAAACCAACCCTTGATGCTGAGTGTCAAGCAGGGAGGCTATGGGTACCATTTTTAAATAGTCTTTGGTATGACTCGGCCGGGGCTTGAACTCCCAGCCTCCCGAACTCAGGGCGGACACTCTACCCACAAGGCCACTGAGCCAGTATATAACCGATATTTATTGTATTGTAAAAAAAAATGTAATGTATATATTTTTTTTTATCAACATTTTTTTTTCTCAGCATGAAACAAAACACATCACAATACAATAATAATACATAAAAAGACTTCCCAGGACAATAACTTAACACCAACTTAAATGTGACCTAACCAGACAACAGAAACAAAAGCCAAGACAACAGTTTTGACTGATAAAGTGACCATATTTATTTTTCCAAATGAAAATTCACAATCCGTCAACAGCTTGTGGTGCATCCAACCTAAGACGCTCGAAGCTTTTTGTTCTTTTTTCAAAGCGGAGCCTTGAAAAAGAGGCTTGAGTGGACACATCACCACCTCACATCACCACCACAACAACGGGTCACGGTGTTGGGGGCCCGCGACGACGGCGCGAGCACGCTTGTACCTATTGACGAGTCGTTTGCTAAATTAAATAAGTTTGACAGAAATGACCCAAGGGCTCAAGCCGCTAGCTTTTAAGCAGTCCTTGGTGGTGCAAATTAACCTGGCTACTACGGAGCAATAAGTGACTGCGTATTCAACCAAGGGTTGCATCACAGCCACGAAAGGGGCTAGCTTTTCTTAGCTCCTCGCGTCGTCGTGGGCTTCTAAGTTAACACAATAACACACCGTCGTGGCGGTGGTGATGCCGCAGATGACCCGTCGGGCTGGATGTATTGCAAGTTGTTGCCCTTTTCCCTCCTTGTGGAACTTCTGCATTGCATTTATTACAAATAGCAAGCGATCTTTTTCCTCTGAAACTCAGAGTACCGACGCGGCCATCTTTGTTGTTAACGGTAACTTGCGTGGCTACGTCACAGCCAAGAAAGGGAGCGCTGGATTTGTGTAAAACGCTCTGTTCCTAAACCACACGCTGTCAGTCGTAGCACAGTACTGACAAAACGGGAGGAGCCTACAGTCAAAACAAACGCACTTCATTCCAATTCACCCACACCGCATTTTTTTTTACCAAAAAATATATTATATTATCGGAGCTATTAATAACGTTATCGGGTTTATCGGGATGACGTCATAATTGCTGATATCGGCCCGATAATTATCGGCCCGATAATTATTGTGCATCCCTAATATATATATATATATATATTAGAGGCTGGCATAGATAAATTTTTTTTAATCTAGATTAATATATCTGCAATCCTGGATTTAATCTAGATTAATCTAGATTAAAATGGCTAAAAAAAAAAAAAAAAAAACCTGCAGAAGGCATTCAAAATATGTGTGTTCTACCCAAATAATGACCAGAAGTAAATCCTTACTTTTTCTTTCCTCCTTATGTTTCTCAGGCCAGGTGGCCCATTACACTATGAGCCCATCTCCCATTTCCAAAATGCATTACAGACTGTTTGAAAAAGCTGTTTTGCTATGATAATTGGTAATGAAATATCAAAATAATGTTCAATAAGATGTACTTGTGTTTAATACGTTGTTTTATTCAGAAGTTACACAAATAAATAATATTACCAGTACAGTATCTAGCACACTCTCAGGAGCAAAACAGACAGAATCATTTCAAACTTGAACTATGTGACATGGCTTGAATCAACTGCTCCAGTGGAGTTGCTCAGTGGCCAATGGTGTCAACTGTGGTTGTACTGGGCAGCTCCCAGGTGTGAATGGAACTGTGTGAATGTGAAGCAGGGCGTTCCTGAAAAAAAGCATCTGTGCTCAGCGAACCTACAACGGGTAAATAAAGGTAAAAAAAAAAGAAATGTAAAAAAAAAAAAAAAAAAAAAAATCTTTTGATTAATGTGTTAATTATATTATCGCGCGATACTAGTATAGCGTTAACGCAGCACGTTAACGCCGTTAACGGCCCAGCTCTAATATATATATATATATATATATATATATATATATATATGTATCTACTTTTTATCCCCATTTTTAAATTTTTCTCCCATCCCAATTTCGTATTATCCAATTCTTCCCTCCCCTGTCTCGAACGTTGCTAAACCATGCCTCCCACTGGTCGGCTGCAATGTGGACGAAGCCTTGCATCACGTGTCCCCTCCGGTACACAAGGAGGCAGCAGTCGCATCTTTTCACCTGTACAGCGCAATCTCTCAGTGGCGAGGAGTAACGCGTGGGAGGCTCACGCTGCCCCCGATACTTCCTGATTCTGCTGTACAGGCGCACCAACCGACCTGTAGGAGTCGCTGTCCACAGCGTCCGATCCCCACCCACCGGCTTTCCCAACCCCTAATTCTGCCAATTGTATTAGTATGAACGACCAGCCAAGCCGGAAGCAACACCGAGAGCTGGGCTCAAACCCAGCATATCCTGCGTTAGTGGCGAGCGCCTTGCCCACTGCGCCACTTAGCCGCCCAGTTTTTTTATTATATTTTATAAAAAAATATTATTTTGTCCGATGCCGTCAACGTTTCGTTTGCCGCGAAACAAAACCTATGAAGTGTGCTGTACATTCATGTCAACGTTCATGCGCACAAGGCTGTCTTAAATACTTCGAAGCTTCGTTCAATGGCACAAGCTTCGAACATAAAAAAAAAAATCAAAGTTTATATATAAAAAAAAATTAAAAAAATGTGTGCCTCCAAAATCTTGCGCCTTCATTCCAATGAAACGAAAGTAAGTGGAGCCTCGACTCCACCTCTCTACAACAAGCACGTGGAGATTATCCGTGTTGAAAACAACAAGTTTCAATCCAATATTTACAACATGTTACAACTAGACGATCCAGGAGACACCACCTATATTAAAGAAAAATGGGAGTTGGAAGCTAATGTGATCATAGAAAATGAAGAATAGGAGGACAGCCATTCAAGCAATCATAAAATCACAAATAGCCCAATGTGGAAGGAGTTTGACTGGAAGGTCAAGGTCAGGTACTTTAGGACTCCTCAAGTTCTCTCCGGATTTGCTGGTGGGTCCTCACCACTATGTTGGAGAGGATGTGGAATGATCGGAGATCATACACATATTTTCTGGGACTGTCCAATGGTGCAGACATTTTGGGTGAATATCAAAAATGAGATTAAAACCATTCTAGATCTTGACTTACCTCTGAATCCATCGTACTATATCTTGGGATGTATACCGAAAGGCACATACTATGGAGATACGTTATACATCTTGAGAGTGATACTATTAATAGCAAGGAAAATGATAACTATGGCATGGTTACAAAATCAACCACCGACAATCAAACAATGGACCAAGAGACTGAGACAGATGTATACAATGGAAGAAATGACTGCACAATTGCAACTGAAAAAAGACATGTTTATGCAGAGATGGTCACTTGTAACCTTGTACCTGGAGATACACTAGCATGAGTCTGACCCTCCTGACTCCCTCTCTTTTTTTGTTAAATTATTTTTTTTCCTTTTGCTAAATTTATTTTTCTATTTATCTTTTCGTTTCTTATCCTACTGTTTGTCCTGGGTTGTTCATGAGGCGTACTCGGATTATACAGCTTATTTTGATTATGCTGAATACTTTGAAAACAAATTGAAGAAGATGGAAGAGCCTGAGTAACAAATGTCATTGACTATGTGAATCAAGTATATTATACTGTATAATTAATGCAATGTGATGTTCATTATGACACAAAATAAAGGAAAGTTCAAAAAAAGAAAACAACAAGGACATGTGCAGCAGACATGTCGACGAAGAAGTCATCAGACGTGTGGTTACACTATAAAATATGCAAAGACAATGCCCAAAAAGCCGAGTGCCAGAAATGCCAGAAGAAAATGGCATATCACAACTCTACAACAACTTTGTCAAATCACCTAAAAAACATAAGTATCGTTGTACACGACGGCGACGCCACAACTCCCAGCCTCCCGAACTCAGGGCGGACACTCTACCCACAAGGCCACTGAGCCAGTATATAACCGATATTTATTGTATTGTAAAAAAAAATGTAATGTATATATTTTTTTTTATCAACATTTTTTTTTCTCAGCATGAAACAAAACACATCACAATACAATAATAATACATAAAAAGACTTCCCAGGACAATAACTTAACACCAACTTAAATGTGACCTAACCAGACAACAGAAACAAAAGCCAAGACAACAGTTTTGACTGATAAAGTGACCATATTTATTTTTCCAAATGAAAATTCACAATCCGTCAACAGCTTGTGGTGCATCCAACCTAAGACGCTCGAAGCTTTTTGTTCTTTTTTCAAAGCGGAGCCTTGAAAAAGAGGCTTGAGTGGACACATCACCACCTCACATCACCACCACAACAACGGGTCACGGTGTTGGGGGCCCGCGACGACGGCGCGAGCACGCTTGTACCTATTGACGAGTCGTTTGCTAAATTAAATAAGTTTGACAGAAATGACCCAAGGGCTCAAGCCGCTAGCTTTTAAGCAGTCCTTGGTGGTGCAAATTAACCTGGCTACTACGGAGCAATAAGTGACTGCGTATTCAACCAAGGGTTGCATCACAGCCACGAAAGGGGCTAGCTTTTCTTAGCTCCTCGCGTCGTCGTGGGCTTCTAAGTTAACACAATAACACACCGTCGTGGCGGTGGTGATGCCGCAGATGACCCGTCGGGCTGGATGTATTGCAAGTTGTTGCCCTTTTCCCTCCTTGTGGAACTTCTGCATTGCATTTATTACAAATAGCAAGCGATCTTTTTCCTCTGAAACTCAGAGTACCGACGCGGCCATCTTTGTTGTTAACGGTAACTTGCGTGGCTACGTCACAGCCAAGAAAGGGAGCGCTGGATTTGTGTAAAACGCTCTGTTCCTAAACCACACGCTGTCAGTCGTAGCACAGTACTGACAAAACGGGAGGAGCCTACAGTCAAAACAAACGCACTTCATTCCAATTCACCCACACCGCATTTTTTTTTACCAAAAAATATATTATATTATCGGAGCTATTAATAACGTTATCGGGTTTATCGGGATGACGTCATAATTGCTGATATCGGCCCGATAATTATCGGCCCGATAATTATTGTGCATCCCTAATATATATATATATATATATTAGAGGCTGGCATAGATAAATTTTTTTTAATCTAGATTAATATATCTGCAATCCTGGATTTAATCTAGATTAATCTAGATTAAAATGGCTAAAAAAAAAAAAAAAAAAACCTGCAGAAGGCATTCAAAATATGTGTGTTCTACCCAAATAATGACCAGAAGTAAATCCTTACTTTTTCTTTCCTCCTTATGTTTCTCAGGCCAGGTGGCCCATTACACTATGAGCCCATCTCCCATTTCCAAAATGCATTACAGACTGTTTGAAAAAGCTGTTTTGCTATGATAATTGGTAATGAAATATCAAAATAATGTTCAATAAGATGTACTTGTGTTTAATACGTTGTTTTATTCAGAAGTTACACAAATAAATAATATTACCAGTACAGTATCTAGCACACTCTCAGGAGCAAAACAGACAGAATCATTTCAAACTTGAACTATGTGACATGGCTTGAATCAACTGCTCCAGTGGAGTTGCTCAGTGGCCAATGGTGTCAACTGTGGTTGTACTGGGCAGCTCCCAGGTGTGAATGGAACTGTGTGAATGTGAAGCAGGGCGTTCCTGAAAAAAAGCATCTGTGCTCAGCGAACCTACAACGGGTAAATAAAGGTAAAAAAAAAAGAAATGTAAAAAAAAAAAAAAAAAAAAAATCTTTTGATTAATGTGTTAATTATATTATCGCGCGATACTAGTATAGCGTTAACGCAGCACGTTAACGCCGTTAACGGCCCAGCTCTAATATATATATATATATATATATATATATATATATATATATATATGTATCTACTTTTTATCCCCATTTTTAAATTTTTCTCCCATCCCAATTTCGTATTATCCAATTCTTCCCTCCCCTGTCTCGAACGTTGCTAAACCATGCCTCCCACTGGTCGGCTGCAATGTGGACGAAGCCTTGCATCACGTGTCCCCTCCGGTACACAAGGAGGCAGCAGTCGCATCTTTTCACCTGTACAGCGCAATCTCTCAGTGGCGAGGAGTAACGCGTGGGAGGCTCACGCTGCCCCCGATACTTCCTGATTCTGCTGTACAGGCGCACCAACCGACCTGTAGGAGTCGCTGTCCACAGCGTCCGATCCCCACCCACCGGCTTTCCCAACCCCTAATTCTGCCAATTGTATTAGTATGAACGACCAGCCAAGCCGGAAGCAACACCGAGAGCTGGGCTCAAACCCAGCATATCCTGCGTTAGTGGCGAGCGCCTTGCCCACTGCGCCACTTAGCCGCCCAGTTTTTTTATTATATTTTATAAAAAAATATTATTTTGTCCGATGCCGTCAACGTTTCGTTTGCCGCGAAACAAAACCTATGAAGTGTGCTGTACATTCATGTCAACGTTCATGCGCACAAGGCTGTCTTAAATACTTCGAAGCTTCGTTCAATGGCACAAGCTTCGAACATAAAAAAAAAAATCAAAGTTTATATATAAAAAAAAATTAAAAAAATGTGTGCCTCCAAAATCTTGCGCCTTCATTCCAATGAAACGAAAGTAAGTGGAGCCTCGACTCCACCTCTCTACAACAAGCACGTGGAGATTATCCGTGTTGAAAACAACAAGTTTCAATCCAATATTTACAACATGTTACAACTAGACGATCCAGGAGACACCACCTATATTAAAGAAAAATGGGAGTTGGAAGCTAATGTGATCATAGAAAATGAAGAATAGGAGGACAGCCATTCAAGCAATCATAAAATCACAAATAGCCCAATGTGGAAGGAGTTTGACTGGAAGGTCAAGGTCAGGTACTTTAGGACTCCTCAAGTTCTCTCCGGATTTGCTGGTGGGTCCTCACCACTATGTTGGAGAGGATGTGGAATGATCGGAGATCATACACATATTTTCTGGGACTGTCCAATGGTGCAGACATTTTGGGTGAATATCAAAAATGAGATTAAAACCATTCTAGATCTTGACTTACCTCTGAATCCATCGTACTATATCTTGGGATGTATACCGAAAGGCACATACTATGGAGATACGTTATACATCTTGAGAGTGATACTATTAATAGCAAGGAAAATGATAACTATGGCATGGTTACAAAATCAACCACCGACAATCAAACAATGGACCAAGAGACTGAGACAGATGTATACAATGGAAGAAATGACTGCACAATTGCAACTGAAAAAAGACATGTTTATGCAGAGATGGTCACTTGTAACCTTGTACCTGGAGATACACTAGCATGAGTCTGACCCTCCTGACTCCCTCTCTTTTTTTGTTAAATTATTTTTTTTCCTTTTGCTAAATTTATTTTTCTATTTATCTTTTCGTTTCTTATCCTACTGTTTGTCCTGGGTTGTTCATGAGGCGTACTCGGATTATACAGCTTATTTTGATTATGCTGAATACTTTGAAAACAAATTGAAGAAGATGGAAGAGCCTGAGTAACAAATGTCATTGACTATGTGAATCAAGTATATTATACTGTATAATTAATGCAATGTGATGTTCATTATGACACAAAATAAAGGAAAGTTCAAAAAAAGAAAACAACAAGGACATGTGCAGCAGACATGTCGACGAAGAAGTCATCAGACGTGTGGTTACACTATAAAATATGCAAAGACAATGCCCAAAAAGCCGAGTGCCAGAAATGCCAGAAGAAAATGGCATATCACAACTCTACAACAACTTTGTCAAATCACCTAAAAAACATAAGTATCGTTGTACACGACGGCGACGCCACACAAAACATTAATAAGGCTATGCCTATGCTGCTATGACTAATGTGTTACCAAGTTGGCTAATTTAATTGTAATCATCTGCTTTTGTAGGTGCATTGTCTGATATAATTATAAATTAAATATAATATAATTGTTTGCTTGATAGACTAAGTTTGCAACATAATTATGTAATGTCATGTTGTTGGCTGTGAGAGCAGCCCCACTGCACCCAGGCAGCCGAGTGAAACCTTGTTGGCTGTGTCACAGTCACGAAAGGGGCTACTTAATTAATTAATCCAATCCACTTTATTTATAGAGCACGTTTAAAAACAACAAAGTTTACCAAAGTGATGTACAAGTCCCACAACATAAGATAAAAAAATAAAAAATAAAAAATAAATATTATAATTAATATATATATATATATATTTTGAAGCTTCGAATTAAAATCGAAGCTCGGCCCCGAAGCTTCGATTGCCAAAAAAAGCTTCGAAGGTCAGCCCTACGCACAATACATGCTTACCTAGGATTTGACTTGATTCAACAACAACAAAGCAGTCGGGGCAATGGCAAGCCAAAAATGGTCGCAAACTGTGGTTACACTTTACAAAGCTAGATGCAATATTATATATATTGTTCTAAATAAATAATAATGATAATAAATCATTTGAAGTTTGGACACATTTTTTACAACTGAGGTAGGTAGATTACATTTTTAGAGACTAAAGTACAGAAAAAGGTACCGTTGGGTACCGGTATTGGTTCAAATGTGAACGGTACCCAACCCTAATAATGGTATGTGGTAGGGCTGACCTTCGATTTTTTTTTGGAATTCTAAGCTTCGGGGCCGAGATTCGATTTTAATTCGAAGCTTCGAGATAAAAAAATATATATAATAATAATTAATTAATAATTTTTTTTTTTTTTTTAATGTTGTGGGACTTTGTTCAACTCGTCAGTGCTGTAAAGTTTAAACCTTTTTAAATCTTAGACACACAAAACACTTTGCTTTCATGACATATTGTAAGCCGTCATTTGAGGCTTCATAAAAGCAGCACAATGAACACAAATCTGTCAGTGCCGAGTCCGACCTCATCTTAAATAACAAACAGCATTGCTTGTTGTAGTTAACACATTGACCGCCAATCACGTTGTACGACGTGTTTGCTGGTCATGCGAATTCTGCCAAGCCACGGCGTACAACGTTATTGAGATCATATTTCATTTTTTCGCCATGGTATTCATAATTCCGCCACCCAGCCTCTGCTGAGACAGTGGGACTCTCTGCACAACAGTGCAACGCTTCAATACCGCCGCCGTGGATGATCGGGCGAGTTACAACTGGAAATGGATCTGGTGATCTTGGTGCATCTGGGAAATCCGTCCGGCAGTCACATATTGTTGCGGGACTCTAGACACACATCTGTGTATATGGATCGCTGCCATAACTCAATAATCGATATGATTTGGGCGTTTATTGCGCCATACAAACCGGAAATGGATCTAGTCGATCGACGTCAAATAAGTGGGATCTTTTTCCTCCAGTCTCATCGGCGAACGGTAAGAGGACAGTAATGTTATTTTCAAGGCGATTGTACATTTCTTTATTTACAAACCATCTGATCAATAAATCAACCCATACTACATAAAGCATTTACTGACGATCACGGAATTACAAACGACCCACCCCCCCCGTTCATCCGCGCATGATGAGTCATAACATTTAGGATCATGTACAGTTGAAATTTTTAATATAGTGTGTATCGGCAACAAACGGCAGTTGATAATCTATATATGCATTTATGCCTATAACTCACGTTCTAGGAATTACTGCAGAAAACGATAAAAACACTTATATTCTAGACGGTATTATTGGAAGAATCTATGAATGAAAAAGTATAACGTTCCTACATCCTGAACGATAGATATCGATGTTGAATGGGCCATAGTAATGTCAATTTAGCAATACAATTTAAAAAGTTATAGCCCTGCAAAGAAGGTGAACATCTCCATAGGCTTAGACTGGTGGCAGTGATCATACATTGATGGATAGAAGCGTGGCAGTCAATGTGTTAACAAAGAGAGGCAGAGTTGATTTTGCACACATTTTTTTTCTTTCATATTTTATTATTATTATTATTTATTACATGGCGTTTTCACATTCGCCGAAATGCTTGCTTGTGATTGGTCAACAGCCCCCCGACAGCGGTCATTATCTTTCAATAATGACCGCTGTTTTTTCAATAATGACCGCTGTGCGCAGCTGTTCGCAATCAAGCCCACTGACACACACTGTTTCAGTGCAATTAGACACTGCCGGTGTTCTGCTGCCGGCGATGACAGGGGGCGGAGCGACGAGCGGAGCCAGAACGCAGCCAGAACCAGTGTTGCGAGTCGATGTAAAATGAATTAGGTATATTGTTAGTAAGTTAGCCATGTAATAAGCGGGATAATGTATAGCTATACTCGGTCATTGTCGCAAAATAATTGACCTTCACTGACGTTTAAAACACCTCGCCGAAGCGGCTCGGTATTTTAAACTCCGTGTCGGTCAATTATTTTGCGACAATGACCTCGTAGCTATACATTATCCCTTACATATTTTTTAACACATTGTGCGCCATAAACTGCGTAAGTCTTTATTGCCCGCCATGCGTTGAACGCCAACAACGGCGTAAATCATTTTTGGGATCAATATACATTTTTTTCGCCATGGCATTCATAATTCATCCAGCCACCCTCCGGACTGCAGCGGCACCCTGTCTGAGATTGCAACGCCTCAATACCGCCGCCTGGTGGATGGTCGGGCAAGTTACACTCTTGCCAAAACCGGAAGTGGCGATCGGTGCGTCGAGGAAATCCCTCCGGCAGTCATATCTTGTTACGTGGATACAGACAAACAATCTAGTGCATTTGGATCGCTTTCGAAATGCAATAATCGATATGATTTCGGCGTTTATTGCGCCATACAAACCGGAAATGGATGTAGGAGATCGACATCAAATAATTGGGATCTTTTTCCTCCAGTCTCATCGGCGAACGATAAGAGGAATATAACGTTATTTTCAGCCTGATTGTTTATTCATTTCACTGCAAACCATCTGCTCAACATATCAACCCATACTAAATAAAGCCGTTACTGACGATCAAGGAATTATAAACGAACCCCCCCCCTCCCTTTCCTTCACGCATGATGAAGCATAATGTATACCGATCATATACATTTGAATTATTTAATATAGCGTGTATAGGAAAGAAACCCGAACTGTTGTCGACGGCCTATGCTCCCCCAAAATGAGCGATGGGCGTAAGTAAGTAATAGGAAAGAAACGCCAATCGATAATCTATCATATGCGTCAGGGCCTATAACTAGCGTTTTTAGAATTACAGCTGAAAATATTAAAAACACACTTATATTCTAGATGGTATTAACACAACAATGTATGAATGAAAAAATATAACATTCCCACATGGGCCATAGTAATGCAGATATAGCTAAAAGTTATAGCCCTGCAAAGAAGGTAAACATCTCCACATAGGGTTACAGTGATGGCAGACTGGGTATAATGATGGGCACAATGCCCGGCGCCCAATGTGTTAATAATCTAATAAAATTTTCATATTCGAATCCCATGCCCATCGAACAAAGCTTCGAAGTATTTAAGACAGCCCTAGTATGTGGCTACATTGATTTGTTGTGTCTGACAGTCTGTTTTTTTTTTTTTTTTTTTTTTTTTACTTTCCCCCCCCCCTCCTTTTTCCTCTGTTTTTCTCCCATCCCAATGTTAGTCGTTATGCCAATTCCCAATCCCCTTCCTGGTCACTGCGCACCTACCCCCCACAGTCGGTCTGGGAGAGTGGAGGCTATCTCGTGCTTCCTCCAACACACGTGTAGCCAATCAACCGCTTCTTTTCACCTGGCAGCGCGGACTCTCACTGAGAGGGTGTAACGTGTGGATGGATCACACTACCCCCCTTAGATCCTTTCCTCGCTGAGCAGGCGCCCCGACCGAACTGTAGGAGTCGCTGTTTACAACGACCAGGACCCACCCACCAGCTTTCCCACCCCTAACACTGCCAATTGTGTTAGTATGAACGACCAGCCAAGCTGGTAGCAATGCCGAGAGCTGGGCTCGAACCCAGCGTTTCCTGCATTGGTGGCGAGCACCTTACCCACTACACCACCTAGCCGCCCCTGACAGTCTGTTTTTTATTCATTTTCAATGAGGAGTATCCAGTTGTTGGACAGGGTTCATTTCGTGTCCATCTCCGCCAGATTTGTGTCTGTTTTGATAAGACAGAAAAGTTTGTATAGGGTGAACTGAGGATACGTTACCATCCGCAAAGGTGTCGTTCCTGCAAAGGCACGATTACATTAGGTTCTAATTTTTTTTATTAACCTACCCTATTTAACACTTTAATCGCCGAAGGCGCTGGGCAGCGTCTTTCCCCGCCATGCTTATTCTGCCGAAGACGCTGGACAGCGTCTTTGATATCAATATTTCAAAAATATGTGATCGAAATCATATTTCTCCCCCGGAGACATTATATGTACTGGTGAGCCCCTCTCAACTCTCCAACGGTTCAAGAGCGCGATCAGGTGGCCAATCGGCCGATCGCCCAAACAGGAAGTGATGCGGATGAAGTGGTGCTCACCCATATTTCGTCCGGGCACTCGCTATCGTTAGCAGGACTCCATCTTGACACACTGGATGTCGATCGGTTGCAAATAACAACATGATTTGGACGTATATACTATTATACAACCTGGAAATGGATCGGATATTTCTACATCCCATAATAGGAATATTTCAGTTCCACGCTCATCGTCCAACGGCGCGAGGAAGATACGGTAAGATCCAGCGTTATTTTTCAACGTGTTCTTTACTAACTGCTCTAATGATCATATCACCCACACTAGATGAATGATATAACGTTGCCCACGGAATTATAAACGACCCCCCGCCCATCATCAGATCATACTTAGTAACTCCTAGAAGCACGTCCAGTTGAAATTTTGTATCTCGCACAGATTCCTATCAAACTGTATTTCATCATCAATATAATGCATTTGGGGCTATAAATCAAGTTCTGGAGAAAGCTGCAGAAAACGATAAAAACATACTTATACTTTAGTTTAGACCGTATTTTAGTATGAATATGTGAATGAAAAAGTATAACGTTGCTACACCCTGAACAATAGATATAGGACGTTGAATGGGCCATAGTAATGTCAATTTAGCAATACAATTTAAAAAGTTATAGCCCTGCAAAGAAGGGGAACTTCTCCATGTTAAATAGGGCTGGCGAGGGATGGTAAATTATGAATTTAACCCCGGCGATCAAAGTGTTAATGGAAAACTGCAAATCAGCCTGTTTACACACAATTTACTTTATTGACCTCAGATTACTTCAGTGTACTTATAGTGTATATTATTCAACTCATCATGAGCAGATTAGAGCCTAATATGAAGGCTTTGTGACGTTTTTTTTTAAAGATCCCTTTGAGCTAAAAATGTCCAGCCATCTTACATTTGAAGGTCAACAATAGGTCAAAATCATTAAATAAACATATTCCTTGACCAAAATAAGCTCTGAAACCATTAAAGTTAATTTCCACGGCAGCCATTTTGAATTTTGGTCTCTCACAAAATGTCCCAATTTTTTTTTATACACCCCTAAATGTGTTTATTAACCATCCCAAATGACAATCCATTGAGAAACTAGCCTTCGCTCTCTGTCGTCACGGAAGTGCCACAGTGCTCCAACTAAGTGCTCTGGGAGCAAATGGCTGCTTTTTTGGAAATGGCTGCTTTTTTATATAGCGCTTTTATCCAAAGCGCTTTACAATTTGTTACTCAAATTTTTTACACATTCACACACCGCCGGCGGAGGCAACCATGCAAGGTGCCAACCTGCTCATCGGGAGCAATTAGGGGTTAAGTGTCTTGCTCAAGGACACATCGACAAGCTGCCCAGGAGGAGCGGGAATCGAAAACCGGGAACCTCCGGATTGCCAGACGACCGCTCTACCTCCTGAGCCACTGTCGCCATAATAGGCTATTATGAAAATAAAATTAAATAAAAAGGATTTCCGATTCACTACTATTACTGTCGACACAAAAAGAAAGTCGGTGTTTGGCAGGTTGGAACTTTGTGCATCTCTTCACCTGCACACGGCACCGACCAAGAGGACGTACCACGCCAACATACGTGGACGTATTGAGTAAGGACACAGGAGTGGATAGCTCTACATCTTCATGCAAGGTGCCAACCTGCTCATCGGGAGCGGTTAGGGGTTCAGTGTCTTGCTCAAGGACACTTCGACACACTGCCGGGAGGAGCTGGGAATCGAACCGGGAACCTCCGGATTACCAGACAACTGATCTACCTCCCAGAGCCACTGTCGCCATAATAGGCTATTATGAAAATAAAATAAAATAAAAAGGATTTCCGATTCACTACTATTACTGTCGACACAAAAAGAAAGTCGGTGTTTGGCAGGTTGGAACTTTGTGCATCTCTTCACCTGCACAGTCTCAGGGCTCGCTCTACACATACCAGGACTGGGAGTGGACAATGTGGGAATAGACCTTATGTCTCGAGGGTTGATAATAACCATAATGATAACCATGATAAGCATGATGATAATCATATGATAACCATAAGCATGATGATAACTAGAGTTGTTCCGATACCGATACCAGTATCGTTAATGCCACCGATACTGCCTAAAATGCTGGTATCGGTATCGGCGAGGACCCTCTAATTCTGCGCTCCGATACCATATGACGTAATTTATCAACAACACTGCGGTCTGCTGAGTGAGCATTATAAAACAAACGTGTTTTTAACCGACCGTGAATTAAAGTGTCAATGCCATTTGTCATTTTAACAGCAAATACTTTCTTAAAATGCCATCGTCCCGACAGAGCGCTGTTGACGGGGAGCTCTGATGGGTTCGCTTGGTGGTGTTATTAGCATTGAACAGCTAACCGAAAGCTACTGTAGCGTTAACTAACGTTAAAGTTTTAGCTTTAACGTTACCTTGGCTAAAGTTGGGGCTATTCATAATCCAGCAATAATGGCTGCAGACCTGCAAGCAAAGTACAGCAAGTTGGCAAAGGAGTATTCCAAGTTAAATCACATTTTCACCAGTAACGTTACAGTCTTTCCATCTACCGGTAGCTCATGCTAGCTAACCTAGCTCACGTTAACGTCGTCACTGATCGACCACCTCACGTACACAATTAATGACATGTTGCGGACAGCCATATCGGTGACAATGTTTCGCTTTTAGTGCCAAATGATAGGAGTCTGAGGCAGAGTCTCAAAAGAGAATGTTGAATATTTATTGTGCAAAAATCACAACAGAGCCTCTGCTACTTAAACGGAGCCTTGTGGAAGCAAGCTGGCAGCAGCGAATAATGTCCGTGTGGAACTAATGTGCCAACAACCTTTCCGTGGGTGAACTCATTGAGATAGTTTTCAATTACTAATACTAATCTATACAATCACCTGTTGTTGAATAAATACCATTACTTTATAGTTATTACTAAAAAAAACTGTATAAAACAGTAGCTGTATAAAAGAAAGAAAAAAAGTTTTATAATTTATATAATATTTTTATTAAATTTTTTTGAATGCATGCACTGGTATTGGATCAGTATCGGTATCGGCCGATACCCAAAGCTTAGGTATCGGAATCGGATCGGGAAGGAAAAAATGGTATCGGAACATCTCTAATGATAACCATGATGATAACCATGATGACAATAACCATGATAAGCATGATGATAACCATGATAACAACCACGATGATAACCAGCAGCTGGCAGTATTATACTGTGTGTGTAGGTCTAACACAGGCTGCGTTTACATGGACAGTTTATTTGATGTTGAATTAAAAGTCACCATGTAACCGCAGCCACAGTCATTCTCAAAGTCCGGACTCCGGTCCAGATCCGGACCGAACCACAACCGTCTCTGGGACTCTGAGCAAATTATACTTTTCGTATGTATTATCTGTATTATGAGCGAGACAGCGCCAGCAAACAGTAGAAATTCTCCGCTATATCCACTAGGGGTGGGGGAAAAAAATCGATACGTAGTAGTATCGCGATACTGTATCGATACAG
The DNA here is from genome assembly GCF_963971535.1 of Notolepis coatsorum. Classification (NCBI taxonomy): domain Eukaryota; kingdom Metazoa; phylum Chordata; class Actinopteri; order Aulopiformes; family Paralepididae; genus Notolepis; species Notolepis coatsorum. Next base: position 92,233,874 of record NC_140171.1, read on the forward strand.
GGACGCCAAGTATCGATATTTAATTATTCATAAAAAAAATTGTTTTTGTATAGTACAGTAGTCCACACACATGTGCATTCAGTTAAGTTGGAATATGACTGTAATACAAACAGTTCAGTTTGTCAGGTACATGCAACACAGATTACAGTGTTTACATCTGTCTGCTTAAGAAAATACCATGTTCTGTAATAAAAATGATTGAAGTGAGATGAACAGACTGAACTTTATTGTATTAGATAAAACATGTCGACAGTTTTACTTTGCAGTTGAAAAAAGGTAATAAATTAAATTTGATCAAAACATTTTTATTTTTTAAATCGCAATACTCAGCGTATCGCGATATATTTAGTATTGCGATACTATCGTATCGTGACGCAAGTATCGCGATAGTATCGTATCGTGAGGTCTCTGGCGATTCCCACCCCTAATATCCACTACAAGCAGCGTCTGTGCATGTCCGACCGCTCCACTGTCTGTGTGTCTGTCAACTCTGCTTTGGTCCAATCACATTCCCCCACCCACAGTCTGCGAATCAGAGGCCGAGTAGGGCAGGTCTTCACGGAATGCTTGTAGTCTCTTCCAGTGACCGGCTGGGAGAGTGTAGCAGGCTGAGAGAGTACTTGTCTCGACTACACTTAATGGTTGGTTTGGTTCTTTGTAAGCTTAACAAACTCTCCATGCTCCTCTGGGTGATGGGACTTCAAGTGTCTTATTAATTGTTGTGTTGAAACTTTTTACATTGCCTCCCCCACGAGGTATTTTATCCTGGCATACATTGCAGATGGCATTTGTTGCATCTGTCTCAGACACTTTGTAATAGTTCCACACCGCCGACATGTTTTAACATGAGACAATGACACCAACTCCGCTGAGATTTGGCTCATGTTTTTCACGTCATCTATCAATCTCATATTTATACTGAATATTGGCCGATACCGATCGCTGGCCGATCGATCGGGGCATCCCTAGTTTTATCATAACTAGGGATGACCCCCGGACCCCGGTTCTAAACGGGAACCGGTACTATATTAGAAAAGACCGGAGTATTTATAAGCTCCGACGTCATCGGTACTGCTATCGGTACTGGAGAAATTATGGATTTTTTTTGAGGAATTTAAACGTTGCAAACTAATCTTGTTGGCCGTTTTCTATATCTCTCCTCCCTCGGTCTCTCTCTGCCTGCGCGAGGAGCGGACACACACACACGCACGCACGCACACGCACGCACGCACGGGGGTGCTGTTGTAGGCTACAAGAGTACAGACAGCTCTGCTCTCATCATGGCGGACAGAACGAAACATTCAAAAGTATGGGTCTATTTTACTTAAGTCGATGCGGACAACGCTCGTTGCCACAAGTGCAACAAGACATTTGCCAGTAATGTATAAGCGCTGGTACTTGTCAATGTGGCTGGCGGGGAGCTAACGTTATTAGCCTGAGCTGGCTCCGAGTAGAATAATGGCTGACAATCCGGAAGTAAATAAACGAACGAGAGCTTCCGATTGGTGGTAAGAAGAAGAGGTGGGTGCAAGCGGTGTGACGTAATTGGCAGATCGACTGTCAATCAAAATAGTATTGTATGACCAACTTTTTTATCTTACATTTGTTGTTAATTATAAAAAGTCTATAATTCAGACACATTTAAAACATTGCTGCTGCTGTTGCTGCTGAAGAAATAATATTTATTTATATTTATATAGTTATATAAAAGAATAATAAAGCAATGTCGATTCTGTTCTTAATTAATTTTTTTTTCTTGCAAAATAATCAAAACGAACCGATAAGAGTATCGATAAAGTACCGAACCGTTAAGCAGTATCGATAAGAGTAGTAGTATCAATAAAATCCTAACGATACCCATCCCTAATCATAACTGAACAGCACAGCAGGTAATGTGCGACCAAAGGTGCAAGAGCTCCATAGTCTACTTGTAGCCTACTATACAGCCTACTATATAGCCAATGGAATGCTTATAGCCAGGAAGTTTGGACCCAAATGTATTTCCTGTCAACAATTGCATTAACACGAGATATCTCGGGTTTATTAATATGTGGTTGAAAGCCACTCACGAGATTTCTCGGATTTTTTTTTTTTTAGCGATCTGAAATCATATTGCATCACGCGAGCCTACCTTTGGAATGGACTCAATGAAAATGGATGGGGGAAAAAATCCAGTACTCCACATTTTCCAGTCCACTGATCCAGCCGGGGTTACCACAGTTCATTCTGGAGCCTCTGAGCCCCGCTGATCATGGAGTTCTACTGTATCGCGTTGGATCTATACACTTATCGATTTTTATGTTATCAGTGTTAGGATAATCAGACTAATTTTGATTAAGTTATAAGCTGTTTTGTGAAATGGGCTCTTTCGGTTTCACTGTAAAAGTCCAAGAGGAAATCAACGCGGCGATTATCCGTGCGCGGCCCGAATGTGCTTGCGTGCACGTATAATATTGATCATCTAGCGTTTATTTGAAAACGATTCATGAATAGGCCGACGAATATCAACGTTGTGGAATATTCCAGTATAAGACGATTTTCATAGAATGGTCCAGAATGAACTGTTTTTTTTATCTCAAAACGGGTGCTTTTCTAAATGCTCTGAAACGGAAATGACGCGATAAAAAAACAATCTGCCTTGACAGCACTGACTGGAAAATAGTCTTTGATAAGCGACGGGCAGATTAGACACATAGCCATAATTTAAAACATAGATTAGGCGATATTAACGTTAACATTGAAGTGGATGGTGGCATCAAGGGGGTAAAAAGGAAAACCCGGCGTGGCACTCAAAGTGTTAACTAACATTGCAACAGGAACTAAATGTGGGTCCTTTGTATTTTGTTGTATTGTCACTTTCAACCCGTCTATAGGAACAGTGGAGACAGCAGCTGAGGGCCTAAGCTCGTGCCTAGAACTCAGCTGGAGTTAGTCACGTGATGCTGACTAGAAAGGTGGGCTGTCGCGGTATGACATGTTCTCACCGCGGTTGTGTGTGTGGCTAATCACTGCGGGATGCGGTGGTACCGCACTTCTATTAAAGAAATTCATTTTTTTTTATTATTATTAATTTTTTTATACCTGTATATATTTTTTTATTATTAAGACATGGGAGTTTACCCGCGATCGTGGAAAAAATTCTAATGTCGTAGGAGTCCGAAAAACTATTTTAAACATGTTTGATAATCTATCCATTTGTCCCTCAACGTCAATGTGATACAAGTAGTAGGGTGTTGCCTGCTCTGCTCCTTTAAAAAAGGAAAACTCCAACATTTTGGGAAATTAGCTTATTTAACATCTTCCCTGGAGTTAGACAAGAAGATACATACCTTTTTTGTCTCTGTGCATGCATTGCATTAGGCTTGGGGAACAGGGCTCCGCTCCGTTAGCGTAGCTTAGCTTCATCCCTGGAAGTGGGTCAGACTTGTACCCTGACGTTCCCTACAGTGCCCTACAGTCACGAAATACACTCCAAATACAACTCCAAAACGTTCCTGTAAACATGTTGTGACCTGTGTATTTACCACGTGGAGAAATAAAAAATTATTTAATTCGACAATTACATTTTATAAGCAAATATACTCTGAACTATTTTTTGCCTAACCACTCCTCTCTGGGCGCAGTCAGTGATTTCAACGTGAAGCCGTGTTTGTTGACACTCATATTCATTCAAAGGATCCGAACCGATTGAAGTTTATGGATACCATGACTTAAAATCCAATTACCTTGACGATTAAAAGCCTCCCGAATTTAGAAAACAGTATTCCAATGGCTGCTCTTGATAGGCTGCTAGCTAACGGAGCTAACCAACAAACACAGAACCGGGCGGACGGACACTAAGGGTGTGTTCACATCTGAAAGTCCAGGGATAGTCCGGACTTTCCGTGGATAGTCCGGACTTTCTGGTGGACCAAATGTGAAAATGATACATTGTTTGCTTTTGGTCTGCGTTCACACTACCCTGTTTGGTGCGGATCTAATTTGTAAACAAAGGACATGCTGTCGCCAAGTCGTTCATCTATTGGACTAGCACTCACAAACGTAAACAGTTGCTGCCAGCGTATTGACACACCTCGCCCACACGCCGACTGTTTAGATTTAATTTGTCTAGCTGTCACTCTCATGCCTGGTTGCTATGCTTGTTGCTATGCCTGTCACAAGTGACGTATTAACATTTGCGGGTTTAGCGCGCGAGGGAAAGAGCCTTCACCTCGTCGTTACTAGGGGTGGGAATCACCAGTTTCATCACGATACGATACGATATAGATTCTTTGGACAACGATACGATATTTGCCGATATCACAAAGTCTGCCACGATATGATACGATTCGATTCAGGTGCCTGCGATATTATGTGCCCATTTAACACAATCGGTCACATTTAGATTAACTAAAAAAAGGCTACGGAAATATCAATTGATGTTTTTATTTTTGAGCTCTTCCAGACATTTAAATGAAAAACAATCTATTGATTTTAATACAAATAGACCTCCTGTTCACTTTTTATATATTGAGCTTTAAACTTTAAGTAAAATGTTTTGTAACTCACAACACGCAAGTTAAAACCCCTTCCTCTCCCAAACTTCCTACAATTGTTTTATGTTGCATGATACATTTATTATGTATTCATGTTTAAATATCAACATTATCTGCCCATCCTCAGTAACACACACACACACACACACACACACACACTCACACTCACACACTCACACTCACTCACTCCTCCCCCAGTCTCCCCCAGTCCCCCACTGCCCCCACCCCTCCTCCTTCCCAAGTCCCCTCTGTTCTCTCCTGTTCTCTCTCACGGTTAGCTGCTTAGCTTAAGCAGCCAACGCGACGTTCATTTAGATATTTAACACGACGTGGGCATAAAGGAATGGCGACGATGCAACGCATGTTAGATGCATTTGACCCGTTGCGGGGAAAAAACTGCACAGACTTATATCGGCTCGCAAAATAGACGCTCTGTAGTACTTTACAGCAGACGCAAACACTGCTGTAATGTCTACACGGAGTTTCACAATACTGGGCGCCGGCGGATATGACTCGCGGGATTTTCAAAATAAGAGTATCGCAATATGAATCGATCTTTTTACGTTGCATCGATCCTATTTGATTATTGATAATAGATCGATACATCGATCTGGATCGATGTCTCGTCCCACCCCTAGTCGTTACCCCACGTTGATCCTCGACTCATTGCCGTCTTTTTTTTATTTTTAGCCGCTGTGAGATACAGACAAGGCTGCTAATGTGAGGATGAAGTTATTAGGTGGAGTTGCGCCTGCGCGCTCTTTGGGGAAGAGTTGGGTCGCGACTCGCGCGACTGCTCATTCATCTAGAGAGGAAGAGAGAGACTGTCCGCGCGCGGCGCCAGTCTAGAGAGAGAGAGATAAAGAGAGAGAGAAAGAGAGAGAGAGAGAGAAAGAGAGAGAGGCAGAGAGAGAGAGAGGAAGAGAGAGAGAGGAAGAGAGAGACTGTCCGCGCGCCTGTCATTCATTTGAGTTGGGTTGCAACGTGCGCCAGCGTTTCCGTTAGCCGGTAATTAACGGTATTTGACCGGCAAAATCTGGTGAAGTCCGACATATCTAATCTCTCCGGTCATAATGTCCGGTGAAAATAATTCCCTCTAAACACAATTAGATTATTTGAATTGTATTAAAATAGGCTAAAATTAAATAGCCTATGCGATGAACGAAACAATCATTACATTTGTCGTTGCTTCACCAAGCAGCCGGTCCAACAATATCAGCGCGAGCGCCGCAGTTAGTTTGCAAGAAGCATCCAGCTGCAGACCCGCAGAGCAGCTTTCCAGGTCTGGGGACCGCACTGTGCCAGCAAAGCTGGTGGGTTCTGTGGGTCTGCAGCTGCATGCCTTCCGCAAATCCAGCAGCAAGCTCTCGCTGAGCGAAGCAACGACAACAAACGCAATGATTGTTTCGTTCATCGCATAGGCCACCCAACTCCAGCCCATCCAAATACAATTCAAATAATCAAACTGTGCCCAGAGGGAACTATTTTCACCGGACACTATGACCGGAGAGATTAAATTTGTCGGACTTCAACAGATTTTGCCAGTCAAATACCGGTAATTACCGGCTAACGGAAACGCTGCCCTGAACGTCAGCAAAACAAAGGAGATGATTGTGGACTTCAGGAGGTCGGGGGTCAAGGACTACAGCCCCCTCAGCATCGACGGGGCACCGGTTGAGAGAGTCAACAGCGTTAAGTACCTCGGAGCCTACATATCCGAGGACTTGACATGGACCACACACATTGACAGTGTTGTGAAGAAGGCACGACAACGCCTCTACTTCCTCAGGCGCCTAAGGAAGTTCCAAGTCAGTCAGAAGATCCTTAAGAACTTCTACTCATGTACAATAGAGAGCATCTTGACTGGCAACATCACCTCCTGGTTTGGGAATAGCACTGCACAAGACCGAAGCAGACTACAAAGAGTGACACGTTCAGCCGAACGCACAATTGGAGGGGGGCTCCCCACCCTCCAGAACATTTACAACAAGCGTTGCAAGGGCAAGGCTAAGAGAATCATTAAAGACTCCAGTCACCCGAACAACTGCCTCTTTGAACTGCTGCGGTCAGGCAAGCGATACCGGAGTCTCAAGGCGAGCACAGAAAGACTCAGAAGAAGCTTCTATCCCCAGGCCATCAGACTGCTAAACGAACAATGAACACTAAACAACCACCAAACGCACATAGCACACACATCCACACGCACACACTCACTTTAAACAGACACACTGTAGCACCCACTCCACACACTTTATAGCACACACCCACTTTAAACAAACACACTGTAGCACCCACTCCCCACACTTTATATTTATTGATGAAGGATTGCACTACAACTCGTACACCTTACTGTAAATTGTACCTAAATTGTACCTCATCCCATTTCTGCTTTGCACTATATAGTACTGTACATTAGTACACTGCATAGTAGGGTGCATCAAATTGCAATGCAAAAATTTAATCTCAACATATCAATCTGTGTGGGGTTGCATTCTGTTCGGACAAACATAAAAATGATTTGTGCAGAGTTTGGGAAAGATTCGTTGAGATTTAGAGGTACCACACAGCATGTGAAATATATGAAAATTGGCCTTTTTGGGCGTTTTACTAGATAACATGACAAGGCAATTTCAAAAACGGCAAGAAATAGTTTTTGAGAACAACATTTATTAACCCTAACATTTAAGAACTAAATGTTTGATAACAACATTGAAATAGTCTTTCAAACATGTCTCAAGCATCCTAGAGTCCTAGACCTGGTCCAGCTTGCGCTTGCAGCAGCGAAGATTTGGCCGTGTTGAGCGGTCATGCTCAACTGCCTGTAGCACATTCTGCAGGTGCTCCTCGCTCCTGGCTGCTGCCACAAAGTCTGACGTCAGTTTGACGCCACGCTCGGCACAGTCATTCACAACATTGATGGCACGTACATTCACTGCACCCATCTGAAATGCTGTACTGGTAACCCAATCCTCTACATCCAGTGAAAGAAACGCGGGATCGATGTGCAGCAGGTGCATGCCGAACCAGCAGTCTGGATTGGCGAGGTCAGCCAAGCTGGTGGTCGGCGAGAGGGTTGGAAACTTTGGCTTGCCGAAGCCAGTGCCAAAGCGGAGCTGTGGGGCTTGCATGGATATATCAGCCGGCTTGTGCTCCAATATAGCATCTGCAAGTGCGCGCCGCTCGCCAACTGGCACCTTGGTGCTGAAGAGTGCCAGGGGCAGCATCTCGCCTGACAGGTAACATAGGTGCCGCTTCAGCGCCTTAATCGCTGATGCTGCGATGCCCTCGTCAACAGACTTGTATGCGTACAGGTTGTGGTAGAGTGTAAGGTCATTCCATGCCGCATCTACGGCCGTGTCGCAGGTCAACCACCACGTTGCGTAGATGTGCGTGATGAAGTTGGCAAACGCCCGAATCTTCAGCACCTGCTGCTGCGTAGTGATGGTCCCCTGAGGAAGCAAGGCAATGTGCTGCTCCATCAAGGCCAGCTTGAGAGTGTAGAGCAGCTTAGCCATCCACCGCGCCTTGTGCAGTGCTCCCGGTCGTTGGAAGTTAACTGGAGTGTGCTCTGCACTGTCTGCACTCAGATACACAAGACATAGCTGCACGAACTCGCGATAGTCGCCTCGCTTGTAGTCGAGCACTCCTGCAGCGCACACAATTAGTTCAGCGCGCAACTTGCCCAGGAACGGTGTTTCGGCATCGCCAGGAATGTAGCGGGCCAATGGGCCGCTGTCCTTGTGTGGCAACAGGTTCCAGTTGTCGCGCAGACGTGTAAACAATGTAACCTCTGGCGAGCGTGACGTCTCCACCTTGAGGTCAGTGAAGATGTGGCTGAGGAGCACCTCGCCGATGTGGTGCCGGCACCCGGACCAGAGCAGTGGTCGACCCAGTGAGAGCTGGATGGCAATGCAGGCTGCCGTGAGATGGCCAGTGTTTGACGCGGTGGTGTCAAATGCCATGTTGACAACCTGATCGGTGCAGCACCAGTCCTGCAGCAGCTTGCATGTCAGCCGGGCAATGATCGTTCCACATGCCTCATCAGTCCCCTTCATGTATGCTGGCACACCAAGCAGTTTGAGCCGCTCCGCGTCTCCGATCACGACCACTGTCAGACGCTCCTCCAACTGGCGCACATTGTTGAGCATTGGCGTCAACTTGCTGTCCCAGTGCAAGGTGCACATGGGAGGTGGTGTCCACTGTTCTTGCTGGTCCTCACTGATGGCCTGCAACACGTGGCGGCGCGCTTGGTCTGCTGTTGCGTAGGATGTGGAGACCATTGCCGAATTGCCACCGGATTCCTCGATCAGACCGCGCGTGAAGGCAGCCTGCTGCATTGGTGTGATCTTCAACCTTGTAGCCAGTGACACAAGACTCGGCCGGCTGAGAATGTCTGATGGAATGAAGGCTGTGGTGCCAGTCTTCTTACGCTCACGGGTGGGTGTGTTCTCAGCCGGTGGAGCAGCTGTTTCATCTGCATTGCTGTCTTCATCACTTTCGCTTCCCAACACCACCGCCATGCTGGACCTCGCAGTCATCTCCTGCTGCTCCTTGGTAAAGCATGCCTGCTGCGCTGCTTCACGCTCCTGTCGCCACTTCAACTTGGATTGCAGATTGGCATCCAATGCTCCAAATGTGGCCACTCTGTCGCCCTTCATGCTGGCCAGGAAAGCAATGTCCTCTGGATCACAGATCAGCTCCTCTGCATTTGGAGACCACAGCGGGAATGTGGCATCCAGCTTGTGCTCCATTGCGTCCACCAGTCGAGCTGTAGCCTCACTGGAGCGCCTGGCCTTTGGAATTTGCCGCAGCTTGTTGCTAGCATCGACAAGCGCTACTATCTTGACGCATGCTCGACGATCACTCACCATTGGAATATTGGCCTTTCCATAAAATGGCTGCACCTGCTCCAAAACGCCCTTAGCCGCATGGAACCGTGACAAGGCTCCGGTCAAACATGGCCGCTTGGCATGCAGTTGCGTGTCGCAGTTGTACAGCATGCACCGCAAGATCTGGCGACCACTTGGCAGTTTGGCACCAGTGATGATGGGATCTGCATTGGTTATGCTGGGGCCCAGACCAAAGACCAGGCTGCGGCTGCTCTGGCGGGAGCCTAAGGGCGGCGACGCCATCTTGTGAGAACTGGATAGCTGGAGATATAGTTGGAGAGCTGGATCATGTGGTGGGTGATGGTGGAGTTGGGGGAATTGAGTAAACTCTGATGCAGAGCCACACAGGTAAAGCTATTTATAGGCCCATCCCGCCCATCCCCCCAAAAATTGCAGGACCAGGTGCGAGATGAAACAATGTTGCAACTCACACACACACACACACACAGACACACACAGACACTAACAGCAGGCCATGTTGGGAGAGGACAGCATGTACTGATGTACCGTTGCACATCTAAATCACCTCGTATTGCAAAAATATTTTGCATGTATTGTTTTTACATGGATGGTAACACTTTTAGCACCCATACAAATCAATACGCTGGAAATGTGTATTTTGATGCACCCTACTGCATAGTATTGTATATTATATGGTAACTCAGAACATTGTACATATGTCTATACCGAACACTGTGACCTCATTTTCTTCTTCTAAACTACATGCTATACTATGTTATTTGATACTATCTTGTCTAGCACAGTCTCTGGAGCGTAACAGTAAGAAGCATTTTGTATGAAAGTATTCTGTACTTCTGTATGACAACTATTAAAGAAACTTGAAACTTGAAACTTAACCACAGCGCGACTATTTCAATCGCATTTGCCCCTAAAAATAGATCGAATTAGTCATAGATAATAGATATGTGCAAACTGGAAAAAGTTATTTAGGAGGCTTCGCGCAGTGGGCGCACTGGGCGTGTCAACACGCAATGCTCATTTCATAATAAACACATATCACCGCGGCGCACAGCAAGTTTCAATTTCAGTTCCTGGCATTTTTAACCAGTGGAGAAAGGTAAGAGATATTACCTATCGTTTTTCTTATATGAATTATTCTACGTTAATAAAACATACCTGGTGATCAACTACAGTTTGCTGTAAACATTATGATATGTGTGTAGTGTTATGATAACGACGGGAGGACGGCTGCAGCAGTGGATTTGCGAAATAGCATGCAGCTGCAGAGCCGCAGAGCCAGTGGCTCTTTCAGGTCTGGTCACAGGCCCGCTCAACAGCGCCCCCCCACCAAACGGCTGAACGACCTGAAAGAGCCACTGGCTCTGCGGCTCTGCAGCTACATATGCTTCTAGCAAAATCCAGCCCCGCTGTTTGCAATGGGAGCAGCACGGAGTCTCGACTCTGGACTTATTTTATTTGGAATATAATGACTTTATACGCAAAAGTAGCCTAGTTTTAAGTTAAAATATTATAAATCTACATGCCTTGAGGATGTCATTCTTTATATAGCCTGCCTATCAGGCAAAACAAATTATTCTAACGGAAACACTGATACCGTGATATATACCGTTACCGTCTATGCTTCAAATTATACCGTGATATAAATTTTAGACCATACCGTCCACCCCTAGTGTGAACGCGCCCTAAAGCAAATAACGAGAGCAATGACTTCCTTTCTGGGGGGTTTCAAAATAAAAGAGCGACGTCTATAGCAGCGGAATACGTTTATTTTGTACATTATCCAACGTTAACACGAACCTAAACTAACGTTACAACTAACCTAAAGTTAGTTTAGGTTCGTGTTAACGTTAGATAATGTACAAAATAAATGTATTTTGTGACTGTAGGGAACGTCAGGGTACAAGTCTGACCCACTTCCAGGGATGAAGCTAAGCTACGCTAACGGAGCACCTGTTCCCTAAGCCTAATGCATGCACAGAGACAAAAAAGGTATGTATCTTCTTGTCTAACTCCAGGGAAGATGTTAAATAAGCTAATTTCCCAAAATGTTGGAGTTTTCCTTTAAGAGCGATGCGTTGTGGGATATATGTAGAGCCATATGAAATCCACGTTCACAGAATCGCGGAATTGAGCAATAAAAAACAGATTCAACTGTAAACGTGGAATATTGCAGAATTTGCCCTAATCTGGACTGAAATTCCGTGTTCGGGAGAACATGGAACGTTTGGTACAACGCGAACATGACCGGGGACGCTACAGCGTGTTACACACAACACGCAGCAATTTCCAAGCGTCTAGCACTCTAGCTGCTTCGGTGTTAACGTTAACGTCGGAAGAAATTCCACACTAAGCCCTAAATTCAGAGCAGCGCAGTATCCTAATGACTTGTATATGACCGGCAATAAGGTGTTTTGCAAATTCTGTCAACATGCCGTGGACTGGACTCGCAAAACACATGCAAAGATCACTCTCCAAAAGCCATGTCAAGAACTAATCACTGACACTATTGTGATGAAATAGCTATGTAACGTTGCAGTACATAAAGTACATGGGACTAGAAATTATAGCTTCTTGCTAAATCTGGTGCACCCATCTATTTGTTTAATGCAAATGACTGTTAGTACACACTGTCCTTTATAAACTAAACTAAAGGTGCCTAAATTATGCATTACTATATTTCATCACAATAGAATAGATATAGCTAGGCTACTTACATTGTGATAATGTCAGTAGTAGCTAGCTGTATCTATTGTTTGTTTACATTTGAAATGTGTATTTTTATTTTCTCACAATATTATTTGAAAAAGTTGCAGCACTTAAAAACATTAAATGGACTGTTATATCTTATTAAATTGTGGACATTTATTCATTCCCACTTATTAGACACTATTTCTGATGGTAAAATGAGCGTACAAAGCAAAATACAGAATTCTGAAATATTAAAACGGAAAAAACTGAATTTGGGAAAAAATATACTAGAATTGAGAAAAAAATTAACGGATTTCATATGGCTCTAGATATATGCCCTTCTCCTTACTTAAAAAGAACGTTATTTGAGCAAACATTTAACGTTAATATAACACTATTTTAACGTTAGTGAATGTGAATGCACATACATAGCTAGTTAAATATTACAACTTGTGTCATCATTGTTCATCATTGGGGGAAACTAAGTGCTGCCTCTCTCCGCCGTCCCCGCTACACTCGGGACTACACTAACGTTATAGATAGCTAACGTTAGCCTATAGCTAACGTCATAGATAGCTAACGTTAGCCTATAGCTAACGTCATAGATAGCGAACGTTAACTTACGTTTGCAAACAAAGCTAACGTTATCCAGTTGACATTACAGATCATAATAGCTATAATAACGTTAACGAAGTGAGCGTAGGGGTTAGTCAGAGTGTAGTGGGGTCGGTAGAGAGAGGCAGCACTTAATTTGCGTGTAACGTTAGTCAAATAACATTGAGCAAGTTACATGACCGGTGTTGTGCAAAAATCCTACCCCTTGCCACAATCTTACCCCACCCACTCAGTCAGCGTTGGTTAATACTGCTGGAGCATTGGTTCATTTTGTCAGATTTTTCCTTGCGCGATTTTGCGCGCTGCGCCGGAGCAAATTCGAGACACATATTCGGTTGCAAAAAGGTGTCCCACGGTCTCCTCTATGGCCGTGAATATTTTCACGCGGATCGGAATCACGGCGCGCCCATGGGACACTTTTCCGTTTCGGCGAGTTTATTCCACGCTTTCGGCTTTCCTTTTCTAAGCATTTTCGGGGCTACATGTGAATGAGTAAAAGTTGCGGGACGCCCAGATGTACCCACGGTAGAAAGCTCGCGTGGAGCCCATAATAGGCTCACTTAATACAGCCGACCTTTTCCCCTCGTTTTCGATGATGGAAGTGATTTAGGAAAAGCTTCGGCACGCCGAGCGGTACCTGTGGATTTTATCTCGCGAGGATCGGGGCAATATTCGGCCCACGGGAGCAGTCACGCAAGTTATTGAATTTGTACCGTTTTAGTGGGTGGGGTAAGATTGTGGCAAGGGGTAGGATTTTGGCACGACACCGGCACTTCGGCCCGGGAGTGTTAGAACGCTCCCCTGTACTCTATTACGGTTCAGATTAATACAGGAAAAGGTATACATTGGGGGCTCGAGTCCGGGATATGAAAATAAATCCTGATTTCATCCGTGAGTTGTATTATATGTGATCCGGGACCATGGTAGCACATTAATCACACGGAATACGCTGTTCACAGGTACCACAAGACCATGGCTGTAGCTAGCTTTATTGCCATAACAACAACGCATGATTTTTTCCGGTAGCCTCTGTTTCCGACGACGCTCTCTGATTGGCTAGGCGAAGAAGAAAAGACCCTCTCCGATTGGTTTAGCTCCGAAGGGTCTCTTCCGCCTTGTACATATATTCTCTGCTTCGAAGTGGTTATGCTTAGGCATTCTTTCGAAGTGGTTATGCTTAGGCATTCTTTCGAAGTGGTTATGTTTAGGCATAAAAAAAAAAAAAAAAAAAATTAAATGTTTTTTTTTTGCACTACCTATCTTTGTGAAAGTGGCTTCTCAGCTCTGGTCCAGCTGAAGACCGAGCAGAGGAACAGATTGGACATTGAGCATGACCTCAGAGTTGCTTTGAGACTCTTGTCAGGACCAAACAACATCCCCAGTTATCCCATTAGTTCCCCAAAACTTACTGTCGGTCTGTTATGTTAAGCTAAGAAGAAGTCTTCAGCTGACTGGACCAGAGCTGAGAAGCCACTTTCACAAAGTGCAAAAAAAATTATAATATATATATCTATTTTTTTTATGACTAATCGACGCAACAATTCCTCGTCGACGATTTTTTATAATCGCCATTGTCGATTATGTCGACTAATCGTTGCAGCCCTACATCAGGGTTCCCCATTTTCTAACTGGCTCTCTCTCTCTTTCTCTCTCTCTCTTTTTTCTCTTTCTTCCATGTTCCACTCAGGGGTGATGTAGTGTGCAATAACTAATTGTACTTGTAGGGCTGTCAACAAATATTCTATATCGAAATGAATAATCGACTTGTAAATAGAGCTGCCGCGGTATCGGTATTACCGCGGTATCGCTGTTACATCATGCCCACCGCAGAGTTGGGCTGAATACCGCATCACCGCTGTTTTTTATAATAATAATAAAGTACCCTGCTCTCGTTGGGCTTGCGGCTCTGCAGATATACCCTACTTCTGTCGAGGTTCCAAGCGACCCTATTGGGTACCAGAAAAGTCACATGAAACACTGCAGACCACTGATTGGTCAGAAGAGATACGCGTCACACGTTGGAGCGTCTTGCAGTGCTTTTACTTCCTGAATGTCAGCCATTGATCAGAGCTCAGTCACAACACGGCTAATACGTTAGCTCCCACCGGAGACCGGAGTGGATTACCGTCGCTCCTCAGGGAACGAGGCATAATGATTTTACTGCAACGAAATGTTATAATAAAAGCCCTTCGTTCTATACACTTGTCTGATTGAAAACTTTATTAACAGACCGCAGAATGGGTACAACTCGGCACGCTCTGAGCAAAGAAAGGAACTGAGATATGAATTGAGTAACGCTTGCCTTGCTATGGTCCGGTAAATACGCTGATGTTATTGAACGTGTAACTATTTAACGTTAATGCCACAAAACGAATGCCTTTGTAATCATAAGTAGTAACGCGTTATAATAATAAGAAGAAGAAAGGGCCGGGGGTAACCGGCGGGCGCGCCGCTACCACCCCTGCCCGCGACACAGAGGGGAGACTTCGAATCCGTGTTTCACTTTTAATAACGAATGCTTGCCGAATCCCAAACGATATTCATGCTGCAAAGTCATCCTCTAAAGATAGACATTTAGACTAGAGGCAGGCTATATGCTATAAAGAGTAGACTACAAAAAAAATGCATTCAAACTTTTTTTTTTTGTGTGAAATATTTCGCAAATTTGTGCGGTAAGGAAAACATCAATACCGCGGCAGCTCTACTTGTAAAAGAGAAAAAGAAATTATATTGGATTGTGAAAAAAACCAGATGGGCGGTCAATCATTAGTGGTTAACAAACATACCGTTGTATTTGTTCGGTATGTTACACACTGAAACGGTTCGGTACGGATATGTGTACCTTTACACCCCTAATGGGAAAGCATTAAACAGATCCGTCTAAACTAGTGATGCACTGATGTGAAAATTGTGGCCGATACCGATAACCGATATTAATATTGCTGTTCTGGCCGATACCGATATTTACCGATGTCGATATCTCTGTATAGAAAACACTTTATGATAATCAAATAAAGAGCTATTTTCCAAAACGCATACTTTTTTTTTACCTTTGTAACTTATTTTCAGAAATTACTGATATTTTGAAACTATTTAAGGCCAAAAAAAGATATATAAAAAAAATAAAAATAAAAAAAAAATATATATATATATATATATATATCGGCCCTATCTTGATATAGGACCGATACCGATGTGTAAAAAAACTGCCATATCGGCCGATATTATATCGGCGGCCGATATATCGTGCATCACTAGTCTAAACCTCGTAACTCTATTCGCCCTCAAATCTGTGTTCATTTTTCATACTAATGTTCTGTGTCTTGAGTCGTACTGTATTGTATTCTGCATCTGTTAATAAAGTTTCAATCTGTAAGAGCCTCAAATTTCCATGGACATTTAATAAGTTGTCAGCCAGTTTGTAACCTGTAACATTCCTAAAGTAAAGGCACAAGGGTAGATCAATGTCGTTGAAGTTGTGTAGACAATCTTTCCATTCCTGGTAACTGTAATGCATTCTACATTGTTGGCAGTATTTATAGTATGTGGAATCTAGAGATGGAAATATGCAGCATTGCACTTGATATACAGTACTTTCTCACATGGTTGATTATCAAACCCATTGTGTTTACTGATATATACCATATAAGAGTGGGTGTCAGACAAGAGGGAAGACTGTCACGTTTTAAACTGGACATACAGAAGGTAAACATTACTTTGAACTGTACAGTAATCCAGAACTATTTCATTGCACTGTAAATAAACTGATTTTATAGTATGTCACATCATTCATGTCTTTCACATTCTACTAAAACTGAATCAAACCATAAACAAGGTGGCCTGTTGGGATGTTAGATCCTAATGTGAAAAACTGATTTTATATGTCTGAGGAGAAGACTGGTACTCATCATCAGGTCCACAGACGGGCCTCCCATCTTCGTCTCCACAAAGTACTGGGGGGGGGGGGGGTCTACTGTATGTGTGCTATATTTAATTTAGTTTATATCCAATATAATTGTATTCAACCTCTTATTTACTGATTCTGATGTAACTCTAACCAGTTAATTAACAGTCTCTCCATCAATGTAACTCTAACCATATTTGCATATCTTGTATCCCTCCAATGCACAGTCCCCCCCACCCAACCCCCTCCAATGTAGTTTTCCCCACCTACCCAACCCCACCTA
The DNA here is from genome assembly GCF_963971535.1 of Notolepis coatsorum. Lineage (NCBI taxonomy): Eukaryota > Metazoa > Chordata > Actinopteri > Aulopiformes > Paralepididae > Notolepis > Notolepis coatsorum. Next base: position 92,250,770 of record NC_140171.1, read on the forward strand.
CCCAACCTCTTCCAATGTACAGTTTATTCCTCCTCAAATGTATATACTCTCTTTTTAGACTATTTTTGTATCACAAACAGTGCTGTATATTTGTAGATCTGGTATGTCATAAATGTCTAGTATATTTGTAGATCTGGTATGTCATAAATGTCTAGATGTAACAGTACTGTGACTATCTGTATGTCATGATGAATTGAAAATGGGGGACCCTGATGTAAACAAGACGAAAGTTGTGTATGTCGTAAACGAGAGAGAGAGAGAGAGCCCCCCCCCTCATGCGCAGTAGTAGTGCAACACAAGGTCCACGCCACAAAGCCCCACCCATGCACAGTCAAACCTAGTCCACGCCACGAAGTCCCGCCTCAAACCTAGTCCAAGCCACGAAGCCCTGCCCAGACGTTGGGCTGTGGCTCTGCAGATATACCCTACTATACACCCTATATATACATATATAGTATACTGTATAATATAGCATGTATAACAGTGTACATAAAGACCCAGTGCCTCATCCGTAGCTAACAGTGTATTGCACTACCACAGGACCTAGCATGTCCTACCATGCTCTGTAAATAACTCTTGTATATACCGATATGCCCTACTTTGTTTACTTGTTTTATTGCACAATGTCGTTCTATTGGATTCTTATTATATATTACTATTGTATTAGGCACATCGTTGCGGGCAAGACCCCCCGCATTTCATTGTATACTTGTATGCCGTGACAAATAAAACTCTCGAAAGTCATGGAGAAAATAGTCTTCGAACAGGTCGAAAAGTACCTGGCGGAAAAAAATCTAATCTACGAATTCCAATCTGGCTTCAGAACGTCCCACTCCACTGACACATGCCTCCTCTATTTGAACGACCACATCAAACAAGAGGTGGACGCGGGCAAATACTGCGGCATGGTCATGCTGGACCTACAAAAGGCCTTCGACACTGTCAATCACTCCATTCTGATTGACAAGCTAAAAGCAATTTGATAGCTTATCAGTGAGCTGGATGCAATCCTACCTGGAGGGGAGAGAACAGATGGTAGAGGTAAACGGTACTCTACCCCCCCCCCCCCCCCCCCTCAGTGAGCTGTGGTGTTCCACAAGGAAGCATACTAGGACCGCTACTCTTCCTAATTTATGCAAATGACATGTCGTCAGCCTATGACTGCAACTTGTTCCTGTTTGCGGACGACTCAGCCCTGCTTGTCTCTGACAAGAACAAGTTGCAGGTTGAAAAAACCCTCAGCTCGGAACTAGGCAAAATCTGCATATGGCTCGCTGATAACAAACTATCATTACACATGGGCAAAACAGAGTCCATTCTCTTCGGTTCAAATAACAAACTCAGCAAGACCGACGGCTTCTCAGTTGCAGTGGGTGACAATATTGTCACAAGGAAAGACGAAATTACCTACCTGGGTTCCATCCTAGAGGCAAATCTTTCCTGTGACAAAATGGCATCCAATGTAATAAAAAAAGTCAACCAACGAACTAGATTCTTGTACCAGATCTCCGCTCTGGTAAACAAGAATACCCTGAAGACTCTGGCAGGAGCACTCATTCAAGGGTACTACGACTATGCGTGCACCTCATGGTACCAAAGCACCTCAAAGGCGCTTAGGCCTAACAAAATTAATAGTTGGTTTCAGGTTGGTTGTCAGTTTGGCCATGGGTAGGTAGGGAATTTATTTTATTTTTTTATTTTATTCTTTCCCATGGCGACTATGGATAGGGAATTTCTTTATTTAATTAAAATGTTCACAACAACATGGATGCATGTACTCTGCCAGCATGTTTAATATCCATAATACTAAATGTTTGACTAAGATTTCTATGAAACTTTATTCTTTAAAAAAAAAAAAAAAAAAAAAAAAATCTTGTTTTTATTTTTTTTTATAATTTTTTTTAAAAAACCCATAAAATATATTGGGTCGCACCTAAATCGGCAGGGTCGGTCGGCAACCTGAAACCAACTATTATTTTTGTTAGGCCTTAAAACAAAATTACAAACATCACAAAACAAACTGGTCAGACTACTACTTGACCTTACCCCCAGAACCCACCTCACCCCTGCCCACTTTGACAACCTAGGATGGCTTAGAGTAGACGACAGAGTACAGCAACTTGCAATGGGCCTGGTCTACAAGATACACTATACGACTAAGGTACCCATGTACATGTCAAAATACTTCCCAAAGGTCAGTGAATACCACAACCACTACACCAGAGGAAGCTCAACAAATCATGTTAAACCCAGATTCGGCTCAAACAAGGGACTAAATACGTTTCGCAATTATGCCACATCAATGTGGAATGCCCTACCCAAAGCTGTAAAGGAATGTGAATCCCTACCCACATTCAAAACCGCTCTTAAAGAGCACCTACGGGAAGCTGCAATTCGAAACTGGCCACCGTAAATGCCCAAAACCCCCATCACCTCCTAATAGACAGTCTCCTCCCCACCGCATGTATCTATTCCCTCCCGCCGTATGTATATTTCTCTCCCACCCACCCACCCCCTCCTAATGTACAGTCCCCTCCCCATCATATGTATATACTCTTGTCAGGATCTAGGGGTAACAGTACTGTATATTTGAATACCGTTTATGTCACAAATGTATCAGTACTAAATACCTATATGTCCCTATGCCATAAATGTCATGTATGTTGTGTATGTCATAAATGTCTATATGAATTGAAAATGGGGGACCCTGATGGAAACAAGACAAACGTCTTTCTCAGGTCTGCATCCCCTTAACAAGTGTGTATTGAGCCGTACTGTATTGTACCCATTCTGCAATCTGTTAAATAAAGTTCTCATTCATTCATTCATTAATTCAGACTTGACTCGTTCGCTCACAGAGGCTACGTTAAAAAATCACGCAACAACAACGCCCAAAGCAGCCTGAGCTGTCACCTGGGTGGGGCTGATCTCGGACAACGACGAGAAGGCCTACCGGGAGGAGGTGGAGGTACTGGAACGCTGGTGCCAGGACAACAGCCTGCTCCTGAACATTGGCAAAACCAAGGAACTGATCGTGGATTATAGGAGAGGACAGCAGGAGACACACACACCACTGATGATAAACGGGGCTACCGTGGACAGGGTGAGCAGCTTCAAGTACCTGGGGGTCCACATCTCAGAGGACCTGACATGGTCAACACACATAGGCACAGTAGTAAAGAAGGCGAAACAGCGTCTCTACCACCTGAGACAGTTAAGGAAGTTCAGAGTATCGGGGAAGATACTCCAGTCCTTCTACTCAGGAGCTGTAGAGAGCATCCTGACCGGAAACATCACTGCCTGGTATGGAAACAGCACGGCACAGGACAAGAAGGCCCTACAGAAAGTGGTGCGCTCAGCCGAGTGTACCACGGGTATTGCACTACCCCCCCTGCAGGTTCTATACAACAAGAGGTGCAAATCCAGAGCCTGCAGGATAATGAAAGACCCTCACCACCCCAATAACAGCCTGTTTCAGCTGCTGAGGTCAGGCAGACGCCTGCAAATCTCAGCTACTAGGACAGAGCGGTTTAGGCTCAGCTTCTTCCCCCAGGCCATCAGAGCCATGAACAATGTACATTGAGTGCTCAGAACATTGAACTGTCCACACACAAGCACACATGAACACACACACGACACGCACACTGTGCACGCTCACACACGAGCAGCCACTTAACACTTTAACATGAGCGGGCACACACTCATGTCGCACACACGCACACTTATGGCCAAAGGAAAGGTCACTTTAAATTAGAATAACAGGAACAGTGTATTGCACTACCAAAGCTAACTAGCATGTCACACATGCGCTGTAAATAACTATGTACAGATACCGAGATGTCACTCCATGTTACCTGCTATCTGTTACTGCACAATGTTGTTTCTTCTTTTGATTCTATTATATGTACCACTGTATTGCACATCGTTGCGGGCAAGACCACCCGCATTTCATTGTATACCTGTATGCCGTGACAATTAAAACTCTTGACTTGACTTGACTTAAGAAGTGCTCGCCCTCCCCCTAGAGGGCAGGAGTAGGAATGGTGAGGTGTTCTATAGATATCTATGGTCCAAACACCCACAGCCACATACATCACAAGTTGTAAACTGTATGGAAACGTGAAGTTAGCTCATGCTACTGGAAAACGGACGCCTCGTCATTAAATTAACTTACTTAAAACTTATGACGCCCCCTTTTTTTCCCTCACGGTTGACGCGGTTGTCTGGTCTGCATCCGCGGGTGACTTGACACACCGCGGGATTGCAGTGATGCGGTTACAGCGACAGCCCGTCTCAGGCTAATTGTGTTACCTACAGTCAAATAATGTACTTAATTATAAACGCTCCTAGTTAGTGTAGAGCATTGTGCTAGTCTGATACACAAGCTTGAGACGTGACGGCCCCCGTACTACTCTGACGTCACTCAGGAAGTAAACACCGGTCAGGTTAGCAGCATATAGCACTAGACTGTAACGTATCGTCCCTGTAAGATACTTGTATTAAATACCCATCTACGCCCACCTGCCTACCTCTCGTTCTTTCTACATGGTGTCAGACGTTGTGGATAGAGTTGTTCCGATACCGATACCGGTATCGGAAATGCCGCCGATACTGCCTAAAATGCTAGTATCGGTATCGGCGAGTACACGTAAATTCTAGCCTCCGATCCCATGATGTAATTTATCTCCTGCCGAGTCCTGCGGAGAGTGAGGATTATAAAATGAACATGTTTTAAAGTGTGATGCTGTGTCATTTTAACAGCAGATACACTTTCTTAAATTCCATTGTCCCCGACAGTGCGGTGTGACGGGGAGCTCGGACGGGAATCGGGATGTGTTTGGCTGGTGTTATGATAGCATTAGCTGGAAAGATAGCTAGTTGGAACAACATCCGCTTTTAACGTTACATCAAATCAGATGATCGCCTGTCCTTTCTCCAGGACCTAACACTGTCCGTGACCGTCTATCAACAATAATGCACCCACGGTGAATTGTATTTAAGTTAAGTAGCTACGGACTAGCGTTAGCTGACTATTACTAACGTTATCTTAATGTCGATGCGGGAAGGCGAGCTAGGTCAGTTAGCTTAGCTTGATAACGTTACCGTGTCTAAAGTTGGTGCTATTCACATAATCCAGCAATAATGGCTGCAGACCTGCAAGCAAAGTACAGCAAGTGCCAAAGGATAAGAGTCTGAGGCGGAGTTTCAAAAGAGAATGTTGAATATTTATTTTGCATCAAAAATCACAACATAGCAATCACAACTAGCTTACAGACTGAATAGGGTATATCTGCAGAGCCACTGAGTAGCGAGTGCAACACCGTTTAATGTCCGTGTGGATCATTGGAGTAGGGTATATCTGCAGTGCTGCAGCCCATACTCATTGATTAATGATACTAATACAAATCTATACAATCACCTGTTGTTGAATAAATACCATACGTTCTAGTTATTACTAAAAAACAGTATAACAGTATCTTAAAAAAAAAAAAAAAAAAAAAAAAATTATAATTTATATAATTTTTTTTAAATTTTTTTTTTTATGCACTGGTATCGGATAAATATCGGTATCGGCCGATACCCAAAGCTTAGGTATCGGAATCGGATCGGAAAGGGAAAAATGGTATCGGAACATCTCTAGTTGTGGACACAGTAGTCAACCCGCGTCCGAAAGTGAAAAGCGAAGGTTTAGGAGGTAGCCTATAACTAGGATATATAACGCGCGAGGAATAACGCGCGAGGACTCACGTTAAGCATGGCGGAAGGATTCCGCAAACCAGGCCCACTCGTGTTTGACAGCCACGTCGCGGAGAATTGGAGAATATTCGAGCAAGAGTATGATATATTCATTGCTGCCACACACTATGACAAGCCGCCTCGCTCTCAAGCCTTCATCTTGCTAAACCTGGCTGGCTCGGAAGCCATAGAACGGGAACGGGCGTTCGTATATGGACCAGCCCTGTACGATGGAGACGACGAGCAGGGAGAAGAAATAGTCCCCGCCCAATCAAGAGAAGACCCGGAGTGTTTGAAGAGGAAATTCCGTGAGTTATGTAATCCACAAACAAACGTCACTATGGAAAGGCACAAGTTTAATACAAGGAGCCAGAAACAAGATGAGACCATTGAAGCTTATGTCAGTGATTTAAAAATCAAAGCAAAGAGCTGTCAATTCGGAGATTTGCGCGAAGAGCTAATCAAAGATAGACTTGTGTGTGGCATAATAAATGATGGCATGAGGAAGCTACTACTCCGTGACAGCAAACTAACTTTAACCAAGGCAGTGGAGACATGTCAGATCCACGAAATGACAGAACAACACACTAGGACACTGGCTGCACCAAAGCAAAGCACAACCAATGTAGATAGCCTACGGCACAGAATAAAAGAACGTGTTTACAAGAAGAAGCCAAATACAGAACACTCAACTCGGTCCATAGCCAGCTGCAGCAACTGTGGAGGCAGCCATGAGCCCAGACGAGAAAGGTGCCCTGCATTTGGTAAACAGTGTCACGGATGTGAGAAAATGAATCATTTCAAGCAGTACTGCAAATCCACTCCAGGGAGTCAGAGACAATCCACAGCACCAATACAGAAAAAAGCACGCTGTGAACCAGGTTGACAGAACAATATCGTACACACATTGGGGACAGCAACCCTAGCATGCTACATAACAGATAAGTCCCACTCCCTACAGTTCCACGTGGTGCAACAAGACGTCCAGACGCTGCTGGGTTTACAAGACAGCCTTAGCATGGGACTGGTCACACTCAGTAAGGAGATACACCAGCTACATCTGACAGACGAGGAAAACTTTTCACACAAGATGTTCTCGGAATATTCAGACCTCTTCAAGGATGAGGTGGGTAGGCTCCCCTACACCTACTCCATGAAAATCGACCGAGAGGCCACGCCTGTCGTCAGGCCAGCACGCCGGATCCCAGTCGCTATGCGAGAGAAGGTTAAGATGGAACTGGACAGAATGGCAAGCACAGGCATCATAACACCAGTCTCAGAACCCACTGAGTGGGTATCTTCAATGGTAGCAACCCACAAGAAGAACTCAGACGACATACGCCTCTGCATTGATCCACGAGACCTAAACAAGGCGCTCAAACGCCCACATCACCCAATGCGCACTGTGGAGGAAGTAGCAGCGCACATGCCAAACTCAACCGTGTTCTCAACACTGGACGCCAAGAACTCTTTTTGGCAAATACCGCTGGATCACAAATCATCGCTACTGACTACATTCAGCTCGCCATTCGGACGATTCCGTTTCCTCAGAATGCCCTTTGGCATAAGCAGCGCCAGTGAAGTCTTCCAACACACAATGGAGCAAATTTTCGCAGGATACCCCTGTGCAGTGATAGTCGATGACATTATCGTTGGAGGAAGCAGCGAGAAAGAGCATGATGAAAATCTCAAGAAAGTCCTCGACAGAGCATGTGAAGTCAACTTACGGCTCAACTCCAAGAAATGCAGGTTCAGACTGAAAGAAGTTGGCTACGTTGGACACCTGTTCACAAGTCAGGGTCTTAAGCCAGACCCATCAAAGACGCAAGCGATCAGCGAGCTGCCTGCACCAGAAGATGTAACGGCTCTGCAGCGATTCCTCGGCATGGTAAACTACTTGGCCAGGTTTGTCCCAAACTTCAGTGAAATCTCAGCCCCCTTGCGACACCTAACGCACCATGACACGGAATGGTGTTGGTACAAGCAGCACCAAGACGCATTTGATGCGCTGAAACAATGTCTCTCAAACCCACCCACGCTGATGAACTACGACGTCCGCAAGCCTGTCACACTCACGTGCGACGCTTCCCAGTATGGCCTAGGCGCGGCGTGTCTACAGGACGGTGTCCCAGTCGCTTATGCATCCCGCACCTTGACGGAGACGGAGAGGCGATACGCACAGATCGAGAAGGAGCTTCTCGCAGTAGTGTTCGCATGCTCCAAGTTTAATGACTACGTATACGGAAAGCACATCCTAATCGAAACAGATCATCAACCGCTGGTCACCATCCTGTCAAAGCCCCTACACACGGCTCCAGCCAGACTGCAGCGTATGATGCTTAGACTCCAAAGGTACGATTTTGAGCTGAGGTACAAGAAGGGGAAGGACATGTATCTCGCGGACACGTTGTCACGTGCTCCCAGACAAACCACAGACCGGCTTAGTGGTGAAAAGACAGACTTTGAGGTCATGGCAGTGAGACACATTTCCTCATCACGTCTGAACGAGCTCAAGGAACACACAGAAAGGGACCCAACCCTGCAGAAAATATGCAACATCATCAACCACGGATGGCCTGCGAGGGAGTCAACGCTGCCGGCAGGGGCTCGCCAATACTTTGCATTCAGAGATGAGCTCACAATCGACGATGGCGTCATCATGAAGGGCTCAAGAGCCATCATTCCCAAATCACTGCAAATGGACTACATCACGATCCTGCACAGAGGCCACCCTGGCACAGAGTCGACCAAGCGCAGGGCGAGGGACATTGTGTTTTGGCCTGCCATGGCGAAGGATATCGAGGAGAAAACGGCATCATGCCACGTCTGCAACAGCACAAAACAACACCAACAAAGGGAGCCACTCAAGCTGCATCCCATTCCAGACTTACCGTGGTCAACCGTGGCGACCGACATCTTCGAGTGGAATCAGGGACCGAAACTAAAGCCCGCCGCCCGCCAGGGGCGGTCTGTTTTTACCTTTGGCGCATGACACTTAGAGGGCTGCCCGCCGTGTGGCGTGTAGTTCATAAGCAGGCCCCTAAAGATATTTGTATGCGAACGGTAAAAATCAATTACGCGCACGCTGTGCGAATACAGATTATAGCCTCTCTCGTCTTTTTTTTCCTCCGCTGCGAGATCGTTAAAAAACTACAAGTCCCACATTGCACTCAAGCCAACGGTCCAATCACAGTAGAGTGAAGTGACTGGTTTCATGGGAAATAAAGCAAATGACCAATCGGAAGCTCTCATTTTTCTTGTTTACTTCCTGAAACTCCGCGATCAGGGCTCTCGTTTTCCGAGACACCAACTTATTATAGTCTCTCTTACCAATAGCAATAGATTTTAGAACACCTAGATTTATCGATAGCAATAGTAATATAACGTTAATGCAACAAAACGAATGCCTTGCTTCGTTAATCATAACGTTGATGCAGTAGCGTATGTCGGTGTGTTGGCTGTAACGGACATGACAATAACATAACGTGTACACATTAAAATTGCGATAATCTATTCTAACATTTTCAAATCGATGCAGTTGAATTTCCCCCTTAGGATCGATGCATTGTTACACCCCTACACCAAAGTCACTGGCCCACTGTGTATCTGTGTGTATAATAACGTGGCTAGCGTTATCAACAGCAGAGGTGGGCAATGGGTCCAGCTGCAGCACCGGAGTGCAAGCGATGTGATGTAATTGGCAGACTCGACTGTCAATCAATGGTCTACCTGACACGCAAACTCAAACAATGTTTCTGTACTGGAGGTGTGATTGATTGATTGAAAACTTTATTAACAGATTGCAGAATGGGTACAATACAGTACAGCTCAATACACACAATTGTTAAGGGGATGCAGACCAGAGAAAGACTTTCGTCTTGTTTACATCAGGGTCCCCCATTTCAATTAATCAGGAAAGTGTACAGTAGGAAAGTGTACAGTATTTCAATAGGCAACCCTGAAAGGATTATTTTTCTAGAAGAGCAACACAGCCAAAACAGACAGTGGAGCTGTTTGCAGATAGCAAGCATTTTGACTTATTGCGTGGTGGCGATGTCTCGCAGATAATACAACTACAAGTATGATTATATAATATATATTTTATTTAAAAAAAAATTGTATATATAAAATATATATTGGCGGGTAAGAAATATGCTTGGCGGGTAGACTCTTCCCATCTACCCGCCACTGGCCGGTGAGTCAAAAAGTTAATTTCGCTCCCTGAGTGGAATGGACGTCACCACCTAGTGCTGGTCGACTCATACTCAGGTTGGTTCGAGGTGGACCTGCTGCGTGACATCACATCCAACACAGTGATAACAAAACTGAAAAGACACTTCGCTGTGCATGGAGCCCCACACAAAGTAATATCGGACAACGGGGCCCAGTACACAAGCCAGCGCTTCAAGGAGTTCGCCTCGGCCTGGGACTTCGACCATGTGACCAGTAGCCCGGAGTTCCCGCAGGCGAATGGACTAGCAGAGAGAGCTGTGCGCAGCGCAAAGCAACTCATGGAGAGGTCCAGACGGGACGGAACAGACGTCTTCCTAAATCTGCTCAACCTCCGTAACGTTCCACGTGACCAGTCACTTGGGTCACCGGCTGAGCGGCTCATGTCAAGACAGACACGTACCACCCTACCCATCTGCAAGACACTACTGGTTCCTAAGGCGAAGGACAACAAGATGATCAAAGCACAGCTCGAGAAGAAACGCAGCATTCAGAAGTCGTGCTATGACAGATCAAGCAGGCCCCTCCAGCCACTGGCCCAAGGACATGTAGTGAGGTTACAGACTCCACGTGGATTCGACCGGATGGGCACAATCAAGAGCATCTGTAAGGAACCAAGGTCCTACGTTGTGGAGTCAGAAGGAGGAGAGTACAGAAGGAATCGGAGACACCTTCTTCCCGTCTCGGAACCGGAACCGCCACAGGATGACCTCAGCGACCCCTGCGACCCCGATATCACTCTCCAACCTCCGACTGGCCAACCCGAAGGCAACAGTCACCCTGTCACCGAGAAGGCAGACGCTCAACAACACGCCCAGATACAAGAGACTGTTCAAAAGACTAACCCGCACAGCGCACACTCAGTCTCCGTACATCTCACGGGCGGGCCGCGTCTGCAGGCCAAACAGCAGATATATGTAGTGTTTGTCACAAGGACTGTTAAGAAAAAAAACAAAAAAAAAAAGGAGTAATGATGTTCATACTATACACCTGTTGTGTATTACCACTTGAAGTACAGTTAACCTGTGGTTTGTTCAAATAGCCACATGCTAGATATTAATAGTAATCACTTCATGGCGTAATTTGTTATAGCCTACTAGCCTGTAGAGCATTGTTAGTATTTACATTAGAGCACAACTTAAGAGGAAGGATGTAGAAGAGCATTGTGCTAGTCTGATACACAAGCTTGAGACGTGACGGCCCCCGTACTACTCTGACGTCACTCAGGAAGTAAACACCGGTCAGGTTAGCAGCATATAGCACTAGACTGTAACGTATCGTCCATGTAAGATACTTGTATTAAATACCCATCTACGCCCACCTGCCTACCTCTCGTTCTTTCTACAGTTAGGTAACACTGTGTTATGATGAATTGAAAATGGGGGACCCTGATGTAAACAAGACGAAAGTCTTTCTCTGGTCGGCATCCCCTTAACAATTGTATGTATTGAGCTGTACTGTACCCATTCTGCAATCTGTTAATAAACTTTTCAATCAATCAATCAAGTGTGCAATTGAGACGCAGCCATACAATAGTTTTGTGTCTAAAACCAGGCATACAGTGGGCCTCCTGTAGAATTGCTGCAGGGATGCTAACGGTTAGCCATTCTGTAACAGTACAGTAGCATAACTGTCAACATTAGTAACAGAACATTAGTTACAGTAGCTACTGCTACCAAAGTAGCTACTTTAGAGGTGATAAATAAAACACTGCTCTTAAAGTTGACACAATCGATGTACTGAGAACAATGTCGAAGCTACGTTTGTGTTTACAAACCTGTTCTAATCGCAGGCTTCAGAGCATCCAGCTGTTTACGCTGGTGATTGATCTCGTCTTCATAATCTTCTATGGTTCTTTCAAATACTCCAAATATCTCCTCAGCAGCTGCAGTTAGTCGCTCGTTCACCAACAATCTCAGCATCTGTATTCTAGACATTTCCAACAAGTCAAAGTAAGACAGATATTAGCTTAGTTAGCGTTAGCTCCACTGACTAGCATCGTGTCCGGATCAAATATGTCCCGAATGAAATATACTACCTGTGTTCCGCGAACCAGCTCCGTTCCGTCGATGACAATAAGACTTCCGGTCCGGGGAAAGGAAAAAACTAAATTGTATCACTTTACTGTGAGCTAACGTCTCGATTCGAACGTACAATTCGTTATTTTCACTATTGCATTTCATTGATTGGTTCATCGTGACAGTGCCAAGTAAACAGACAAACTCCCAATTGACATTTTGAGAAGTTGGGATATTTTCAACAACTTCGGAGTAAGTGTTTCACAAGTAACTTTCATAAGGCTTTCATAACCACACGTCATACTAAACAAAAAAGTTAAATTTTCATAATATATTATATTGTATATATTTTGAAACCCCCTACAGGAAGTAGTATTGTTGCAGCCAGCTGCTAGAGGAACACTAGTGGTTACAGTGTGTGTCGTCCGGTTATGTGGCGTTATTTTTTTTCCTAACCGCATTTCTGGCAAGACGCTCTCTGATTGGCCGACGCCTGTTTCTACACTGGTTAAGCTTAGACACTCTTTGAAGTTGGCAAAGGTTAGAGTTTGTTTTAGCATGGCGATAGAACCATAGATATATATAGAACACCAGGTAGTTTGCAGGCTGTTCGACGCGGAAATGGGCAAAGACACAGCTCGCCACGCGATTGGGCAAACATGTCAGTGGCCAATCAGAGAGCGTCTGTCAGAAATGCGGCTAGGAAAAGAAATAACGCGGTTATGTGCTTCTGAGCTAACGCTAGCTAAGCTAATAATATTAGTCTTGATTTGTTGAAAATGTCTAGAATACAAATGTTGAGATTGTTTTTGAACGAGCGACTAACTGCAGCTGCTGAAGAGATATTTGGAGTATTTGAAAGAACCATAGAAGATTATGAAGACGAGATCGATCACCAGCGTAAACAACTGGATGCCCTGAAGCATGAGATTAGAACAGGTTTGTAAAAACAAAAGGTGCTTCGACATTGTTCTTAGTACATCGATGATCTTAACTTTAACTTTTTTATTTATCACCTCCAAAGTAGCTACTCGGACATCAATGACCCACTTTAGACTACTCCTACTGGTACAGAATGGCTAACAGTTAGCATCTCTGCAGCAATTCAACAGGAGGCCCACTGCATGCCTGGTTTTAGACACAAAACAATTTTATGGCTGTATCTCAATTGCAAGGTAGCGAACTTACACTGCATTACCTAACTAGGAACGTTCCTATTGAAGTACATTATTTGACTAGGCAACAGAAAGTACATTATTTGACTAGGCAACAGAAACGTACAACCTTTCTAGCCAGTAGCCAGCATCACGTGACCAACTCCAGTTCCCAGCTGATTGAAAATTGTATTAACATATTGCAGAATGGGTGTATAGTACAGCTCAACACACACACTTGTTAAGGGGATGCAGACCAGAGAAAGACATCAGTCTTGTTTACATCAGGGTCCCCCATTTTCAATTCATCATAACATCATGCGCTGCTGTCTCCACTGTTCCTATAGATGGGTTCAAAGTGACATAACATTTTCAAAGGACCCAAATTTAGTTCCTGTTGCAATGTTCGTTAATGCATTTATAGTTGACAGGAAATACATTTGGGTCCAAACTTCCCTAACAACTAGTCTGGATCTGGCTATAAGCATTCCATTGGCTGACTATTTCCGCTGGGATTCTCCTCCACTTCTGCTATAACTTTTGAAGGGCACCATCGCTGCATACTGGGTTTAGTGCGGCCCAGGATGACTGTGACTGCTTCCCTACCCATATCCAATCCTTACCCCATCCCATTCCCACTCTCTGACCACTACTGCATCCTTTTCGCTGCTCCCCTTCCCCCACCCCACCACTCCAATAAACGCACCATCTCTTTCCGTAACATAGAATCCATTGACCCTCTCACACTGTCTCAGTCCATATCCTCTGCCTTTCCCCCTGACTCCGCCCCCTCTAAGCCCTCCTCCTCAACTCTACTCTCTCTGACGCATCTATACTTTCCGTAGCCGCATTTCTGCAGGACGCTCTCTGATTGGCCACTGACTGACGCTCTCTGATTGGCCACTGACATGTTTGCCCAATCGCGTGACGAGCTGTGTCTTTGCCCATTTCCGTGTCGAACAGCCTGCAAACTACCTGGCGTTCTATCGCCATGCTCTAAGACAAACCAACTTCGAAAGAGTGCCTAAGCTTAACCGTCGAAAGAACTTGCCGTCACGCTCTAAGACAAACTCTAACCTTAACCTACTTCGAAAGAGTGTCTAAGCCTAACCAGTGTAGAAACTGGCGTCGGCCAATCAGAGAGCGTCCTGCCGAAATGCGGCTATGGAAAGTATAGACGCCTCTCTGACTCCCTCGACTCACTGGCACCCCTGAAAACCATCACTGTCTCATTCACCACCTCCTCCCCCTGGTACACTCCGGAACTCCGCTCTATGAAGCAGACCGGCCGTCAATTAGAAGGCCTCTATAAAAAAAAACACCTCACCTGCTCACCATCCACGCCGACCTCCACAAACAGCATGTCTCCTCCTACCGTGATGCACTCCAAGCTGCCAAATCTGCCCACTACTCCACCATCATCAACAGCAGCAACCGCAACCCCCGGACCCTCTTCTCCACTGTCAAGAAACTCCTACAACCCCCGGACAATAACTCACTCTCCTCCCCTGACCTCTGCAACTCATTTCTCCTCTTCTTCAATAATAAAATATCTCTAATCAACAGCTCACTGACTGCCCGCATCGCCAATTCCCCCACCCTTGCCCCCCCCCACTATCATTTTCCCCCCACCTGACTCCATCCCTCCCACCCCTTTTACTGCCTTCGCCCCAGTCGACTCCTCCTTCATCATGGACCTCATGACCACCTCCAAGATCACTACCTGCTCCCTTGACCCCCTACCCACTACTCTCACCAAAGCCTGCCTCCCTGCTCTCATCCCCCACCTCACCGCCCTTTTCAACCAGTCACTATCCCTAGGCCACGTCCCCTCCCCCTATAAACTCGCCGCTGTCACCCCTGTCCTCAAAAAACCCATCCAACCTCTCCAACTACCGCCCCATATCCAATCTTCCTTTTTTCTCTAAAACACTGGAACGCATTGCTGCCTCCCAACTCCACTCCCATCTCCAGTCCAACACCCTCTATGAACCCCTTCAGTCTGGCTTCCGTCCCGCTCACAGCACCGAAACTGCACTGGTTAAAGTCATCAACGACCTCCCCATCTCCACTGACTCCAGTGCCCTAAACATCCTGATCCTACTCGATCTCAGAGACAGTGCAGCCTTTCTTTGACACAGTGTGTCACTCCATCCTCCTCCAAAGGCTGCACCAACTGGGTGTTGAGGGCACAGCACTTGGCTGGTTCTCCTCCTACCTCACAGACAGACACCAATTAATTTCCCTCTCCGGCCACCCCCCCCCCCCCCCCCCCCCTCCCCAGTCACACAGGGGGTCTCCCAAGGCTCAGTCCTTGGCCCCCTGCTCTTCATCTGCTACATTCTCCCCCTTGGTCACATCATCCGTAAATACCACCTCAACTTCCACTGCTACGCTGATGACATCCAGCCCACCCCTCAGTCACATCGAATCCTGCATTACCGAACTCCAAACTTGGATGACTCACAACTTCCTCAAATTGAACAGTGACAAGACTGAACTTCTCATTATTGGCACCAAAACCACCCTCACCAGATCCGGACCCATCACACTCACCATCAACGACTCCACCATCACCCCCTCCCCCCTAGTCCGAAACCTTGGTGTCCTCCTTGACCCCACCCTCTCATTTGACCCCCACGTCCGCTCCATCGTAAAAATATCCTACTTTAACCTCCGCAACATTGCAAAAATCCGTCACTGCCTCTCCCCCCCTGCTGCTGAATCCCTCATTCACGCCTTCATCTCCTCCCGCCTGGACTATTGCAACTCCCTCCTCACTGTTATCACCTCCCGCTCCCTCCATAAACTGCAAATGGTCCAAAATTCAGCCGCCCGCCTCCTCACTAACACCCGGTCCCGCGAACACATCACTCCTGTCCTCCACTCCCTCCACTGGCTCCCGATCAAACACAACAGCATAAACTTTAAAACACTACTCCTCACCTTCATGCCCCCCCCCTACCTGACTGATCTCCTTCTTCCCTACCGCCCTACCCGTTCCCTCCGGTCCTCCTCCACTGCCTCCCTCACTGTCCCGACATCCAAGCTTAAAAACTTTGGAGATCGGGCCTTCTCTCGTACTGCACCCCGACTCTGGAACTCCCTTCCCCAGTCCATCAGAGACTCCCCTACACTCTCCACCTTCAAAGCTCGCCTCAAAACCCACCTGTTCTCCCTTGCCTTCAACCCCCCCCCCCCCACCCATAAACCCCCCCCCCCTCCAACCTGATTGATGTCTGTATCCAGTCTTTTTGTGCTATCATGCTGTCTTCCCTGTTCCCCCCATGGTCTCATGTTCCTTTTGTTTTTGTTTCTTTGTTGTTTCTTTGTTTTTGTTTCTTTGCTTTTGTTTCCTTGTTTTTACTTTTGCTCCCGACCATTGTCAGCGACTTCGGGTTATTGAGAAGTGCTATATAAATTAAATTAATTATTATTTATTATTATTTAATTGGTGATTGGAAATACTTAACAAGCCAGAGCGCTTCCCTACGGAAGCATATTGCTGCCATACCAGAAACAGAAAAAAAAGATCAGTATAACGTGATAACTTCTTGTTTTAACATAAAACGCTTCACGTTATAATGTGAAAACTTCTTGTTTTTTATTATTATAATTTTTTTTTCAAATATGTGTTTGTAGATTTTGTATTGGTTTGTACTACCGGGCAGTCCGGTAGAGGGAGAGAAGGAAATGGGAGACAGATCAGGGGAAGACATTCAGCAAAGGACGCCGGGTCCGGGAGTCGAACCCGGGTCGGCCGTTTCGCGACGCAACGCGTTACATGGTGTGCTACTAGAGCGCCCCGATAACTTCTTGTTTTGACATAAAACGTTTCACGTTATAACAGGATAACTTCTTGTTTTAACATAAAACTTTTCACGTTATAACGTGATAAGTTGGTCTCAGGCGGAGGTGGTCCTACCCCCACAATAATCCTAACGAGGAGCATAAGGATAGAATACCGACACCGTGCGTAACAGGGTGCAGCTCCCTAAAACGCACAAAATGTGAGCAAACCGTGCGTAAAACCAGTCTACATCACACATCCCAGCCATTTACAATAACAGCGGGATGACGTTGACCACCAAAGCGGGGAGGGTCCTAGCCCCACACTCATCCTAACAAGGAGGATATAACTCCGACACTATGCGTAATAGGGAGCAGCTTCCTATTCCTATTAAATCACCACACATCCCTGGTAACACACTAGCAGCGGAATGCAGAAGAGGTCCCAGCACTAAGACAGAGCTCTCATTTACATTTAGTCATTTAGCTGACTCTTTTATCCAAAGCGACTTACAAGTTTTGTACAACAAGACAGCAGGAAGGGTACAACTCTTATCAGCTGAGTAACAATGTTCATCAAAGTGTTGAGTGCTACAGTGTAGGTTAGTAAATGAAAGTAAGGTTAGCTACAGTAGGGTTAGATATATATATTTTTCTTCTTCATTTCAGATAATGATTGAAAAAGTGCATCTTTAGTAGACGGCGAAAGATTGGATGGGTTTCGGCTGTCCTAACTGGTGGGAAGTTCGTTCCACCATTGTGGGGCAAGGACCGAGAATAGGCGACTTCTCTTTGCTCGGATAGGAGTAGGTCTGAGGTGGCCAGAAGATGCAGAGTGTAGGGGTCTTGAGGGTGTGTAGTTAGAGACCATTGACCGGAGGTAGGTGGGAGCCGTTCCCTTTGCTGCACGATATGCCAGGTCGACGACCTTGAAGCGGATTGGGGGAGCCAGTGCAGGCCCCTGAGAAGTGGGGTGACATGGGCTGACTTCGGTAGGTTTGAGATCAGGCGGCAGGGCTCGAGACTAACGATGTCCCGTCGTCCCGGGGACGATCAAATATTGATTTGGGACGAACAGAAATCTTTTTTGGGACGCAAACGGGACAGAGAGGATTTTATTTTTTTCACAGGAAATGTCAATTAGCCGACTGTCAGTGCGCGCATATATATATATGAATTATTCTACGTTAATAAAACATACCTGGTGATTAACTACAGTTTGCTGTAAACATTATGATATGTGTGTAGTGTTCTGATAACGACGGCTGCAGCGGGAGCTGGCTCATGCTGGATTTGCGAATAGCATGCAGCTGCAGAGCCGCAGAGCCAGGCGCGCTTTCAGGTCGGGTCACAGGCCCGCTCAACAGCGCCCCCCATCCAACGGCTGAATTGGAGTATTGCACAGTGCAATACTCCAATTCAGCCATTGGCAATTCAGCCGTTGGGTGGGGGGCGCTGTTGAGCGGGCCTGTGACCGGACCTGAAAGCGCCCCTGGCTCTGCGGCTCTGCAGTTGCATACTATTGGGATTCGTTGGAAGCAGCACGGAGTCTCGACTCGGGACTTATTTTATTTTATTTTAGCAGCAGTTATCAATATCGACCAGGAGGACAGCGCGATCTAAGGGACATGTTTCATTACTAGTCAAGTGTCATTACTTTAGTTATCAAAGGTGGAATCTCTGGACGCAATGACATTATATAGTTTAAAGCTAAACTACGTTTTTCTTTCTTGTTAGAAGAAAGATAACTTATTCAGTTAGATTTGATTTGATCTTTATTTATCTCTAACATTTTCAACCATAAACACACACATTTGTAATAACAAAAAAAACTAAAACGAAATAAAATACAAATACATTTAAATATATTTTCCTATGGAAGGAATAATCAACATGGCTCCAATTGGTTGACTATAACAGCACCGTGACCAAATATCCCTATACTAGCACCTTGTTAAACACTTTTTTTTTTATATATATATATTTATTTATTTTTAATCATAATTATTCTTGTGAAATCTTTCCACCTGGGAGCCTTTTGACTAAATCAATTTATTCTCCCCTTCTCTGAATGGTGTTTCTTATGGCAATAACAACTATAGACGACAAAACCAAAGTAAAGAAACGACATTTGATTTTTGGGACGGTTACATTCACTTTGGGACGGTTAAAATTGTATTTCGGGACGGTTCTGGGACGGTGGTGAAAAAAGTTAGTCTGGAGCCCTGTCAGGCGGGCCGCTGTGTTCTGAATGAGTTGAAGAGGCTTGGTGGCAGCTTGGTCGGAAGGCCAGCAGCCAGCTCTCAGTCCTGTCCATCAGATAGAACCTGACAAAAGGACCCGGGGAGGACCACCGCAGCCGCAGTGCAAATGTCCTCCACCGAGACCCCTCTAAGCAGGACAGAAGAGGCTGCCACACCATGAGTGGAATGCGCTCTGATACCCGCGGGGGGAACCTGTCCAGCCAAGATGTAACAAAGGACGATGCCTTGCACAACCAATGCGACAGGCGGTTTTAAAAAAAAACCCGGGTCGGCCGTGTCGCGACTCAGCGCGTTATGTGGTTCGCCACTGGGGCGTCCACGACAGGCGTTTTTTTTTTTTTACAGCGCTTTACATTTGTTAGGGCCACCGTGACAAACAAACAAATAGCTGAGTTGACTGGTAGCCCTGAGGTCTCATGTGCGCTCAAGACATATTGCAAGCGCACGAATATAGAACACAACAGGTGAAGGCTCCGTCAAACGTTTTATGTTAAAACAAGAAGTTATCACGTTATAACGTGAAACGTTTTATGTTAAAACAATAAGTTATCACGTTATAACATGATACTGATATTTTTTTCTGTTTCTGGTGTGGCAGCAATATGCTTCCGTTCCGTACGGTTTAGCCAGACCTCTCTCTGGCACTGGCACAGTAGTGTGGAGAGGTATGGCTATGCTAGACTACCTAGCAACAGAACTCTATAGTTTTAAAGCAAGTCTGTGTCTACCTAAATATTACATTTCAAGATTCAAGAGGTTTATTTGTCACACATACATACCAGGGCATACAGTGAAATGCGGGTGGTCATGCCCACATTGATTGTACAATAATACTAATAATAAAATAGACATAAAAAAAACAGGTAATAAGAAGACATAAAATGTGCATGATAAAAATAGACATGCTAAATTCATGTTCACTGGTGTCTTCTCAGCTAAACACCAAGCTCATCACTTTGTTTTGTTTTAGGCGCTATAATATTATTACATTATACAAATGTTAATGTTCTTTTATTGGAAAGTTGATCCCACACCTCTCAGCCCTTCAACTCGAGCTACCCCCCCCCCGTCCATCCCCCCAACTTCCCACGCCCCCTCATCTCTGGTGCAGCCTGTCTGCCCCCGCGGCTTGAAGACCCGCGGGGAGAGCCACAGTATGGCTCTCTGCAGACCAGGTGAGCACACAGCTGAGCAAGTTACACGCAGGCAAGGCTGCAGGTCCTGATGGGGTGAGCCCAAAGGTACTCAAAACCTGTGCCTCTCAGCTGTGTGATGTGCTCCAGTTCATATTCAATCTGAGCCTGAGGCTGCAGAGAGTCCCGACACTGTGGAAAACCTCCTGTGTGGTCCCTGTCCCCAAGTGCCCGCGTCCCAGCACGTCCAAGGACTACAGGCCGGTGGCTCTAACATCTCATATAATGAAGACCATGGAGAGGTTAGTCCTGGAGCAACTCCGCCCGGTGACCAAACCCCACCTAGACCCACTCCAGTTCGCCTACCAGCCCAGACTGGGGGTAGAGGATGCTGTCATCTACCTGCTGAACCGAGCCGAGCCTACACTCACCTAGACAAGCCGGGGAGCACTGTGAGAATCATGTTCTTTGACTTCTCCAGTGCTTTTGATACCATAAGGCCTGGGCTACTGGGTGAGAAGTTGGAGGCGATGCAAGTAGAGGCCCCCCTGGTGTCCTGGGTTGTGGACTATCTGACGGGAAGACCACAGTATGTGTGCCTACGGAGCTGTGTGTCAGACAGACTGGTCAGCAACACCGGGGCCCCGCAGGGGACAGTCCTCTCTCCCTTCCTCTTCACTGTCTACACCAACGACTTCCACTATCGGTCAGAGTCCTGCCACCTTCAGAAGTTTTCTGATGACTCTGCGATAGTGGGATGTATAAAGGACGGTGACGAGAGGGAATACCGGGAACTGGTAGTGGACTTTGTCACATGGTGCGATAAAAACCACCTGCAGCTAAATGTGGCGAAGACCAAGGAACTGGTTGTGGAGCTGGGGAGGAGGAGGAGTGCACCTGTGACCCCCGTTTCCATCAGGGGAGTTGATGTGGACATGGTTGAGGTGTACAAATACCTCGGTGTGCACATCGACAACAAACTGAACGGGTCAAAACATGCAGAAGCACTGTACAAGAAGGGCCAGAGCCGACTCTACTTCCTCAGAAGGCTGAGATCCTTCAATGTCTGTACAAGGATGTTGAGGATGTTCTATGAGTCGGTGGTGGCGTGCGCCTTCTTGTACGCTGTGACCTGCTGGGGCAGCGGACTGAGAGCAGTGGACACAACCAGGCTGGATAAGCTGGGCAGGAAGGCCAGCAGCGTGGTTGGGGTGGAGCTGGACTCTCTAGCGAGGGTGGCGGAGAGGAGGAGCCTCGCTAAGCTCCAGGCCATCAGGGAAAACCCCACCCACCCACTATACACAGACTTGGCTGACAGGAGGAGCATGTTCAGTGCTAGGCTCACACTACCCAAATGCAGCACTGAACGGCACAGGAAGTCCTTCATTCCAACAGCCATCAGACTATATAATGCATCACTGTGCCTCACTGCATCACTGAGCACAGAGCGGCAGCTCATTAGTGGCAGGAGGACGCGACTAGCGGCCTCCAGGCTCCACAACAGGGGGCAGCGACGGCTGCCAGACATAGATCTAGGTCTTATTGGAACCCAAGGAGGACAATACACTATCTAAAGCATACTGCACCTTGTGACACTGTGAATACTGGAATATATATTTCATATTTCATTTAGTTAGATTTAAATTATAATTATATTGACCAAATTGTTTACCCCATGCTCAGTATGCTCAGTATATTAATTTCTTACTGTATTTATTTCTGTATATTTTATTTCATTTAATTTTATCCTATTTTATTCTACTCTACTCTTATCCTAGGCAACTTGATTTGATTTGTGTTATCATTCTAAATTGTGACCTGTCCTGTTTAAATGTTGAGCGATTTGCAGTGTCTAATTTCCCACGGGATAATAAAAGTATTTCTATTCTATTCTATTCTATTCTATTCTATTCTATTTAAAAAAAAAAGTTATTTGTGTGTATCCACAACTGAAAGAGAGTAGGCCTAGCAAATAAAAGCTATAATGATCTATACTAGGGTAGACAACACTATTATAACCTCAGCATATCTAATTAGGGTTAGCAAGCTGGTGATTAATGCAGAAGCTTTTTATGTGCATTCAAATTGGTGTGGAGAGGTATGGCTATGCCTATGCTAGAGTCTCTAGACTACCTAGCACTCTCTAGCATTGTATTATAGTAATAGGAGTTAGTATCAATGTGTTTTAGTGTCTAAATACCATATTGGCGGATTGCTCTGATTCAGCTCAGATAATTTCCTGCTCCAGTAAATTAGGCCATCCTGATTTGAAGGCCTGAATGATGTTACTCAGGCTCTGGGTAGCATACAGTGATGTGATTGGCTCTGTGGTTGTAGCTAATGCCCGCCCACAAGCTACCTAGACTGACTGAGAGAGAGATAGAGAGCACTTGGGGGGGGGGGGGGGGGGGGGGGGGACCAGCACACACACCCAAACGGGAGATTGAAAGAAAGAAAAAAAGGAAGAGAGAGGGAGGAAGGGAGGCCCCCCCCCACAAGCTGCCGCGCAGCACACCCGAGAGGGAGAGAAAGGAAGAGGGAGGGAGTGAGGGGGCCTTGTCAATAACGGCCTGTCTTCTTTTTTCTCTCTCTCTCTCTCTCTCTCTCTCTCTCTCTCTCTCTCTCTCTATCTCTCTCTCTCTCTCTCTCTCTCTCTCGTTCTCTCTCTCTCTCTCTCTCTCTCTCTCTCTCTCTCTCTCTCTCTCTCTCTCTCTATCTATCTATCTATCTATCTATCTATCTATCTATCTATCTATCTATCTCTCTCTGTCTACCAGTCGCAGACTGTGTGGACTGACTGTCACTCAAAGTGTTTATGGGCGCAGCCAGGCCATAACAGCCTGAAATCTTGAAGCTGAAAAATGATGGTTTTGAGTACTTGATTAGAAATATAAAACAATGCATTTTTTTAAAAAAAAACCTTACAGATGTCTTCAATAGACTAACAGGAATTGTGTAAAGTTGCCCAAATAGTGCTAGGAATAGCAACGCATGTCCCCTAAAACGCAAGTCTGTCTACCTAAAGATTACATTTCATGTTCACTGGTGCCTTCTCAGCTAAACACCAAGCTTATCACTTTGTCTTGTTTTAGGTGCTATTATATTATTAAATTATTCTTTCTTTTATTGGAAAGTTGATCCCAAGCTAAAAAAAAAAAAAAACAGAAGTTGACACGAAAAAATATTTGCGCATGTCCGAAACTGAAAGAGAGTAGGCCTAGCAAATAAAAGCTATGATAATGAATCAATACTAGGGTAGACAACACTATTCTAACCTCAGCATATTTTATTAGGGGTTTATGTGCATTCAAATTCCCCAGCCATAGGGCTGTGTGTCAGGTAGTGTGTCTTCTTGACTATGTGTTTGTGGGATGTGTATTGACTGGCAGCAGGTACTGTGTTTGATTGATTGATTGAAAAGTTTATTAACAGATTGCAGAATGGGTACAGTACAGTACAGCTCAATACATACAATTGTTAAGGGGATGCAGACCAGAGAAAGACTTTCGTCTTGTTTACATCAGGGTCCCCCATTTTCAATTCATCATAACATGACATACATGACATACAGATAGACAGTACTGCTACATCTATACATTTATGACATATCAGATTTGCAAATACAGTACTGTTTGTGATACAAAAGTGTCCAGAAAAGGAGTGTATATACATTTGGCGTAGAAACTGTACATTGGAGGAGGTTGGTTGGGTGGGGTGGGGTTGGGTGGGTTGGGTGAGGGCTGTACATTGGAGGTGGGGGGGGGGGGGGGGGGGGGTTGGGTAGGGGACACACACACATTTTACACTGTGCATTGGAATATTGACAAAGCCTTACTTGGTCATTTACTGTACAACTAGGTTAGGACATTTGTAGGGGCCAGTTTCGAATTGCAGTCTCACGTAGGTGTTTTTTGAGAGTGTTTTTGAAAGTGGGTAGTGATTCACATTCCTTTACAGCTTTAGGTAGGGCGTTCCACATTGATGTGGCATAATTGCGAAACGTGTTTAGTCCCTTGTTTGAGCCGAATCTGGGTTTTACATGATTTGTGGAGCTCCCTCTGGTGTTGTGATCGTGGTATTCACTGACCTTTGGGAAGTATTTTGACATGTACATGGGTACCTTGGTCGCGTAGTGTATCTTGTAGACCAGGCCCATTGCAAGTTGCTGTACTCTGTCGTCTACTCTCTAAGCCATCCTAGGTTGTCAAAGTGGGCAGGGGTGAGGTGGGTTCTAGGAGTCAGGTCAAGTAGTAGTCTGACTAGCTTGTTTTGAGATGTTTGTAATTTGTTTTTTAGTGCCTTTGAGGTGCTTTGGTACCATGAGGTGCAAGCATAGTCGTAGTACCCTTGAATGAGTGCTCCTGCTAGAGTCTTCAGGGTATTCTTGTTTACCAGAGAGGAGATCCGGTACAAGAATCGCGTTCGTTGGTTGACTTTTTTTATTACATTGGATGCCATTTTGTCACAGGAAAGATTAGCCTCTAGGATGGAACCCAGGTAGGTAATTTCATCTTTCCTTGTGATAATATTGTCACCCACTGTAACCGAGAAGCCGTCGGTCTTGCTGAGTTTGTTATTTGAACCGAAGAGAATGGACTCTGTTTTGCCCATGTGTAATGATAGTTTGTTGTCGGCGAGCCATATGCAGATTTTGCCTAGTTCCGAGCTGAGGGCTTTTTCAACCTGTAACTTGTTCTTGTCAGAGACCAGCAGGGCTGTCTTGACTACAGTATGTGTTAAAAGTGCTGTAAGTGTTATTTTCTTTGTTAAAAATAAGTGGTCTACATGTTCAAATAATAGCTCTACATTCTGACAGCCATCACTGATAAGAGTGTTTGCTAATATTTAGTTCTCTGAATGCCACATATATATAGCTTGGCAGGGCTCTACGCTAACTTTTTTCCCAAGGAGCACATGTGCTCCTAAAAGTGTGTGTGTGTGTGTGTGTGTGTGTGTGTGTGTGTGTGTGTGTGTGTGTGTGTGTGTGTGTGTGTGTGTGTGTGTGTGTGTGTGTGTGTGTGTGTGTGTGTGTGTGTGTGTGTGTGTGTGTGTGTGTGTGTGTGTGTGTGTGTGTGTGTGTGTGTGTGTGTGTGTGTGTGTGTGTGTGTGTGTGTGTGTGTGTGTGTGTGTGTGTGTGTGTGTGTGTGTGTGTGTGTGTGTGTGTGTGTGTGTGTGTGTGTGTGTGTGTGTGTGTGTGTGTGTGTGTGTGTGTGTGTGTGTGTGTGTGTGTGTGTGTGTGTGTGTGTGTGTGTGTGTGTGTGTGTGTGTGTGTGTGTGTGTGTGTGTGTGTGTGTGTGTGTGTGTGAGTGAGTGAGTGAGTGAGTGAGTGAGTGAGTGAGTGAGTGAGTGAGTGAGTGAGTGAGTGAGTGAGTGAGTGAGTGAGTGAGTGAGTGAGTGAGTGAGTGAGTGAGTGAGTGAGTGAGTGAGTGAGTGAGTGAGTGAGTGAGTGAGTGAGAGAAATCCAAACTTCAAATGATGAATAGTTTTATTTTCGGTCTCTGTTTACAGATAAATCAAAAACACACATGTGTGGACTTTCAAAAGGAAAAGAAAAAATCACAAATGTACATAATTATTCAAAGTAAGCCCACACACAAAATCCAAACTAGATAACCGAAAAAAGGAATAGGCTGAAGCTGCTTATTTTTGCCTATCCTTTACAATTCTTAAAAACGAAATATACTTTAATATAGAACAATTTCAAATATGCTGCAAGATATAATTTTTTTCTTTTTCTTTAAGAGAAAAAAGAAAAGAGAAAATAAATGTTTGATGTTTTACTCAAAACTGTACTCCTGAATTATTTTATCCTTCAGGGCCACAACTTCAACCCGTCACTAAAGACTATTCCACAATTTAAAATTGAAACACATCTAGCTTTTACATTTGTTCTTACCTTTTTATATGTTTTAAGAATACACAACCCTCTTAAATTATACTTTCCTTCTCTTGGTTGAAAGAGACATTGAATACATGCTGGTAGGTTCTTAGCACGAAAAATTATCTCCAAGGTTTTTATATAAACCATATCTACACATTTTAATGTGCAGGACTTTATGAATAATGGTTTTGTCGATTCAAGATAACTAGCTTTATTTATTATTCTAATAGCTCTTTTCTGTAGTTTAATAATAGGATCTATATTTGTTTTATAAACATTCCCCCAGACCTCAACACAATATGACATGTATGGCACCACAAGTGAAAAATACAATATATGCAAACATTTCTGGTTTAACAGCTCCCTTGTTTTGTACAGAATGCCAACAGATTTGGCTAATTTACCTTTGATATATTGTATATGTGGCTTCCAACAGAGTTTGTGATCTATAATCACACCTAAGAATTGTGTTTCATATACTCTTTCAATTTCGGTTCCATTTAAATTCAGTTTAATTTCACAGTCGGTAGGAACACCACCAAATACCATAAATGTTGTTTTGTTTTCATTAAGAGACAACTTATTCCTATCAAACCATTTCTTTAACTTTATCAATTCCCTTTCTACTGTTTTCAATAATTATTTTATGTCCTCCCCTGAACAAAGTAAATTAGTATCATCAGCAAACGTAACAATTTTCAAAATATTCGATACTGTAAAATATCATTTAAATAAAGTATAAATAATTTGGGTCCCAATACAAAACCCTGTGGAAACACCACAAGTTACTCTTCTAAGATGTGATTCAGTATTATTAATATTTACATATTGAAACCTATTATTTAGATAACTTCTTAACCAATGATGAGTGACACCTCTTATTCCATACCGTTCCATTTTTTGTAAAAGCAGGAAATGATCTATTGTGTCAAATGCTTTACGTAAGTCAATAAATACACCTATTGAGGGTTGTTTTTCATTCATTGCTGTTGATATATTTTTCACAAAATCTATTACTGCTAAGGATGTTGATCTATTGCTCCTAAAACCATATTGATGGTCACTCAATAATCCATATTTTTCAATAAAGCCATCAAGTCTATTTACAAATATTTTTTCAAGTATCTTTGAAAATTGAGGTAGCAATGATATAGGTATATAATTTGATATAGTATGTATGTCACCACTTTTAAAGATTGGAACCACCTTGGCCATTTTCATTTCATCAGGAAAAATACCAGTCAAAAAGGATTTGTTACATATATAAGTGAATGGTTTGAGGACAGAGTCAAATACTTCTTTTATAGTTGACATGTCAATAGTATTACTATCAGTGGATTTCTTTTTCTTAAACTTTCTAACCACTTCTAGCACATCACCAAGGAACATTGAGTTGCTGTTTGATGGTGAATCAGAATAAGTTTCACCATCTGTAGGGAGGTCAATTTCATTAGCCAAATTTGGGCCTACATTAACAAAATACTCATTAAACTCATTTACAATTTCTTCTATACTTTGAATAAATGTA
This sequence comes from Notolepis coatsorum, assembly GCF_963971535.1. Taxonomy (NCBI): domain Eukaryota; kingdom Metazoa; phylum Chordata; class Actinopteri; order Aulopiformes; family Paralepididae; genus Notolepis; species Notolepis coatsorum. The sequence goes on from NC_140171.1 coordinate 92,278,503, forward strand.
TTGTCATTTTTTTCGAAGTATATTGGAAATAACTACACGTTCGGCTTGCCATTGCCCCGACTGCTTTGTTGTTGAATCAAGTCAAATCCTAGGTAAGCGTATATTGTGAGTGTGAACGTTGACATGAAAAGAAAAAAGGTAAGTACCTTTAAAAGTACAGAATTCGGTACCCATCCCTAGTACACACAGCAGGAACACAAACAAAACAGTGGAATCTGGAGCATGAGGGAAGGTAGGGGTCGCGTTAACCAAATATTTCCCATCTTTGACAGTTTTTTTTAATAACGACGAAAAAATCTAAAGGCTGTCCCTCATTTGACCAATTAAATGAACACTGAAAAGATCGAGCAGCTTATGCCCTTGTGAGGTTCCTGTCCTCCTTGAGCTCACCGTTTACCGTTAAACATTTACATTTGGTCATTTAGCTGCCGCTTTTATACAAAACGACTTACAAGCTGGGGCTGTAGCCCTGTTCTCAGACAAAAAGGGAAGTGCCGTGTCATTACCCTGGGTGTAGAAATAGACATGAAGGACCCCGAAACATACGTTCCATTTGACGCGTCAGGGCAACCACCCCGACCGCATGACTAGGCCCCAATATACTCGAAAACTGACACATACTCACGTGGCTGCAGACACGCTGCACACGCGGCTCTGTTTATACTCTGTGTTTGGTGTCCGGAAGCGTCGCGTCGAGTGCTTATGTGATTGATTGATTGAAAACTTTATTAAGAGATTGCAGAATGGGTACAATACAGTACGGCTCAATACAAACAATTGTTAAGACCAGAAAAATACCTTTGTCTTGTTTACATCAGGGTCCCTCATTTTCAATTCATCAAGACATTTATGACATTATAATTCTACACTACAACCACTTTTTATACTCCAAAAAAGAGCCATAAGGATAGTTCACATTGCAGGTTATCGTGATCACACAAACATATTATTTTTTAAGTCAAAAACATTAAAGTTAAATGATCTTGTGGAATTTAAAACAGCACAATTAATGTATAAAGCAAAAGGTAATGTACTTCCAGGAAACATTCAAGAACTGTTATTTGATAGAGAGGGGGGTTATACATTTTTTTTTATATATCTTTATTGTTTGGGTTCCCTTTTTACACAAACGAGTCCGACAAACGACAAAAATACATTGAAATTGAAAGATTGACAAAGATTGACATTGAAATACGAATACAAAAAAATAATAATAAAAATTACAAATATATAAAGCAACACAAACAGGCACAAAGTATTCTGTGTAGAGGCCTAAGGCTTACATCTCTGATGGATTACAAAAATGAGAAAAATTTAAATAAAATGTAATAAACAAAGACTAAATAAATGTAACTCACATCTTGGCTACGTAATGCAGATACACTACCGTAATTAAATAAATGATAAATGAAAATACAATAAACAAACAGAGCCCTCCCAGTAACCCACCCCTCTAAGTCCCCTGCCCCCCCCCCCCCCGCCGACACCCATCCCCCTCTCCTATAGGGAGGTGTAGTCTGACGTCACTGGTTGTTCCACCCGTATAGGGATTTATCATTGGGAAAATGGATTATCGGCTATCGTAACAATTCTGCCGCATGGAATTTAAAAGCTTTCCAGTTTTGCATGAAATGAGTTCCCTTCTATCACTAACATTGTTTTTTAAGCTTTTTTGGTTGAAATAAAATGTGGCGATTTTTTTTTATGATTAATTGCGAATATTTTCATGTTGAGCTATAGCTTGTGGATGAATAAGCACAGAAATTTACACCATGCCAATGTCAATGCTTTATTTGTTTTAAATGAGACGATTTAGAAATGGGCAATGGGGAAATGCATTGGGTTGGACAGAGGGTGGAACACGAAAAACGGCAATGACGTAACCACTACACCTCCCTATACACACATGCACACACATTCACACATAAACTTCAGAGAGTGGGGTTATAATCTGAGGGGAGAACTCAATTTAAAAGTTCTTAGTGTACGCACTACCAGGAGAAGACACTGCATTTCCATATGTGGAGTGAAACTGTGGAACAGTCTGTGGTGCTAAAGCAATGTCCAAACATGAGACAATTCAAACTGAATTATAAGGAAATGATTTTCACGAGGTACAGGGATGAGGAAGGGATTTGACATTCACGGGTGTTTACATTTTTATTTGATTTCTTTCATGTTTTACATATATCATTTTTGTTTTTTGTTTTGCATACCGGTATATATATATATATTTGTTTTGTAAGATTTTAAATTAGTACTCATTTGAGTAGTGGAAAAGGGGTAGGATTAAATAAGTGTATACTTCTTCCTACTCCTTTTCGAACATGTAAATTGAGTTACAGTATGTTTTGTTTTTGTTTATTTAGTTTATTTTTTTCCATTTCATTTCTAGAGATCAATGATTTGTTTTGATTTTATATTGTTTGTATTTACATTCTAAATTTACATTTACATTTAGTCATTTAGCTTAGCTGATGCTTTTATCCAAAGCGACTTACAAGTTCTGTATGACAAGTCATCAGGAAGGCACAACTCTTATCAGCTGAGTAACAATGTTCATCAAAGTGTTGAGTGCTACAGTTTAGGTTAGTTTATTAGGACATGTGCATGGCAGTAAGGTTAGTTAGGGCTAATATAAATAAAGATGTTACAAAAATCGTGCAGACGAGCGTTGGCGAAAATTTCGCGTACTAACGCGCATCTGCAGACGCGGGAAGTATATTCGGGCCTTTAACCACCCCGACCGCATGTGCTCGACATGTGTCCCTGGCAGAGGGGTTGCAGTAGTCTAAATGATTCCTGCAGCTCTCCCCCAGGCTTGTCACGGTTGCGGCCGCAGCCTGTGATATTGAGCTCCCTGTTCCACCCCCTGATGTTATGTTATGGTGGGAGTGGCCTGATCAGGAGCTGCAATGCTTTTGACTCTTGTGTTGCCAAATTTATGTTGTCAAATTTGAAGAGTTTGAACTAGGCCTACCTGTCCTTTACGCAGGTGGGATGCTGGTCTGGGGGCTTAAGATCGGTGGGCACACTTTGATAAGCCGCTCGCCTCAGTCTTTTATCCGAGATGATGTGCGCCTTGATCAGCAGCAGAGGGGTAAACTGGAGTGTTAAGTGGCAGGGTTGGCCGATAAAACCTACACCGCCACTGCGCAAAGCGTTGCTGCATGCGATAACATTGCCTTGCTGGCCTCGTATTTATCAATCAACGTTATCAGAGAGAAGAGGTGTGCGTCCAGTGATACCTTCGTATTTATCAGGTTCCTCTCCTCAAAGCTCCCTCTCTGAGGAAGGCCTTTTTGGATTTCCATAGGGGTAGTGGCGACTTGTAATCCAATGGGAACGTCGGACGCGCCTCCAGGCTTCCAGAGAGCTTCACGGCCCCCATCCAAAGGTTGTCTCTCGACCAGCAGCACCAAGACCACCGCTCCAGCTGGGCACATCTGGGCAACCATGGCGACGTGAATGTGGGTGATGTTTCCTTTTTGACTAAATATAAAATCCTAGTTGTCAATCAAGTTGAAAAAGTCTGTTCGGTCGAACGGCATTACCCATTCAATGAGATAAAAGATATGCTTAAAAGTGTGCCCAGGTGTCTGCTTGTGTAAACATGATGTGCGCATCTTCTGTACTCGGAGAGGATCGGGCCATCATTCTGCTGTGTCTACTTGCCATTACATCCCCTACTGTGGCTCACATTAGGGGCTCTGTTTTCCCTGTCAGTGTCTGGCCACGCTTACAAAGTCATAGCAAGAGGCTGATGGTGCGTCGTTCGGTCGGTCCTCGTCAGGTAAAAAATGTGTCATGTGACAAATGGGTTTCCGGTTTTACAGGTTGACTGGGAGCGATTGAACACACGACAACAGGGAAATATCTGGTGACCCCTCCCTCTTGAGTCGAGTCGTGGTGGCTCTCTTGACCTAGAGGTGAACAACCGGTGAAGTCTGTTGTTATGAAAGTGATAATATACGTTGCAATTTTCACATTACTTCTCAGGGTCCCAAAGAGCCTAGTAGGGTACATTTACATAAGGCTGTCCGTTTGAGTAAGGTCAAACCTTCTCTTGCTGGGCTCAAGTTAGGTTTTTCTTAACACTTTGACTGCCGGGAACCGTCTTTAGACGTCTTTGCTGGCCATGCTAAAGTTGCCGGAGGACGCGTTACGTCGTCCTTATATCAATATTTCAAAAATCTGCGATCGGATTCATATGTCCCCTCCGCTGGCCTGAGATCCACCAGCAGGACCCACTGAGCTCTCTGGCGGTTCAGGAGCGCCATCTGGTGGCCGATCGGCGCAATTGCCAAACAGGATGTTGCATAGAGGTTGTCCTAGACGTCCGTAGTACTTCCGGGCGCTCGCTATAGGTCATGGGACTCTGGCTCGTCACGCTACACGGTGATCGATTGGCAATAACTCGATAAACAACATGATTTGGACGTATATACCATTATACAAGCTGGAGATGGACCGGGTAAAAATATATCCCATAATGATAAGATTTCTACTCGACGATGATCGCCCAACGGCGCGCGGAGACTGGGGTGAGTTTCAGCGTGTAACGCTACCGTCTTCGATACTAACTGCTATTATCAACATTTGACCCACATTAGATGATTGGTATAACGCTGCCCACGGAATTATAAACGCCCCCTCGCCCATCCGGTCAACATCAGATGACGTGTAGTAACTTCTAGAAGTACGTCTAGTTGGAATTTTTTATATCGCGCTGATTGCCATCAAACTGTATTTCATCATCAATATAATGCATTTGGGGCTATATATCACGTTCTGGAGAAAGCTGCAGAAAGAGATGAAAACATACTTATACATTAGACCATACTTTACTATGAATATGTGAATGAAAAAGTTTAACGTTGCTACACAATGAACAATACATATAGGACTTTGAATGGGCCCTAATAATGGCAATGTAGCAATAGAATTTAAAAAGTTATAGCCCTGCAAAGAAGGGGACTTTCTCCATAGACAAATAGCGCTGGCAATCTATGGTATATCATGAATTTAACCTTAGGCAGCCAAAGTGTTAATTGCAACAACCTGATGTTGCACGCTGTGTCTTCCCAGCCTCCTCCTGGCCAGTCGAGGTATTACAGGCACACCCCCCTGGCCCCCTGTACTAATAGATCACATACTGAAAATTGCATAAAGTATAGTATGTAGCATGTAGAATTCAGAAGCAGCTATCGGAGACGAATCAGGGATGAATTAGTCCTGGGGCTCCAGGTGAATGGAATTATATAGGTAGAATAGATAGATACCTGATACAATATTAAATCTAACGGTCTCCAAAGACTGGTGTTGAGAGCCTAAAGCAAAATGTGCAGCATGAAACTGATGGATAAACAGGTTTAGGCCTAGCAGATTGTCTGATCTAAGTTATTAAGCTAGCACTGCAGCAAGACTACAACTTCCTTAAAATAGACAAACTGTTTGATTAATGATCAGTTGTTTGTAAAGTGACACTTTTTGGTAGCTAATAGCCTGGTGTTAGTAGACCTCGAACATACATTTGATTGTGAACATTTATATTAGAATATTAAATTCAGGTCATCTTCTCTCATCGGCCTAGAGGTCTGTTCCTTGAGCTGTAAAACGTGCCAACAATTCAACAACTGCATGGCGTGATGGCAGAGAGGTCAGAACGTTCTAGATCAGGGGTTCTCAAACTTTTTTATACCACGACCCCATTTGATTTAGGATTTATTTTGGCGACCCCACACTTAATGTATCGCGTAATTTCAACATGGAAATAAGGAATATCAAAATAAAAGCACACGTTGAACTTGATCATGAATATTTATTAGAAAATTCAATCGCAGCACTATGTTATCAATGAAATTAATGAATATTATCAACAAAAGCAATGGAATTGTTTCTGTATAAACATTTATAAAACAAGGCCTATTTAGCCAAAATATGTTGCCGGAACGATAGGTTATGTATATAACCTAGTTATATGAGTACTGGCTGAGCGTCCTGCTCTTCGCCATCGAGATATACCTCATCTCCAGTACCTACTGTACTTCATCAACGAATGAAGTACAGTAGCCCTAGTGACGTACTATAAAGCACTAGGCGTGGTCACCACTCGCCCTTCCTCGGAAAACAGTTTCCAATAGAAAAGTTTCCCAAGGGACCTCAGGGCACGCTAAGAGCAGGACGCTCAGCCAGTACTCATATAACTAGGTTATATACATAACCTATCGTTATATAGTTGTACTGGCGAATCGCGTCCTGCTCTTCGCCATCGAGATATGGGGACAGAGCAGAAGCGAGGACCGACAAATGCACCCCCTGAGGACCCGAAAGCCCACATTAGGGGGGAGGGGAGTCCCGTCACCCCTCCTTCCTAGTGAAGAGGGGGCGGCGGTCAACTCCACCCAAGTGCGAAAAAGAGGGAACTAGAACCTCTAAATGCACAGCACAGGCGGGACCACATGTGACACAACACCTTGTGGTCCACACCCACACATCCCTGCTAACCCACCGAAAGGTGGGAAGCAGGGGAGGTTCCAGACCTCAGAACCGCCTGGGAGACAGAACCCCCGGTCATGTCCATGATGTAAAACCTTACGAAGGGACCCGGGGAGGACCCTGAGGCCGCAGCACAGATGTCCTCCACCGAGGCCCCTCCTAACAGGGCGGCAGAGGCCGCCACTCCACGAGTGGAGTGTGCCCTGACACCCCCAGGGGGGGCCAGCCCAGCCAACGTGTAGCAAAGGGCAATGCCCTCGCACAACTAATGGGACAGGCGCTGTTTCGACAGTGCCTTACCAGCGCGAGAGCCACCGCAACAGACAAAAAGTTTATCGGTAGCCCTGAGTACGGCTGATGTAAATCCCCAAAGCCCGGACCGGACATGACAGGTGAAGGCTCGCCTCTAACTCACTAGCGTGAGGAGGCGGATGAATGCCTGAACCATAATATCCCTGGAGCGGAAAGAGCTCCGGATATTCTTTGGCACGAAGACTAGGGATGCCCCCTGGACCCCGGTTTTAAACGGGAACCGGTACTATATTAGAAAATACCGGAGTATTTATAAGCTCCGACGTCCTCGGTACTGCTATCGATACTCTAGAGAAATTATTATTATTATTATTTAAAAGTTGCGAACGATCTCTCCGAGCCGCAGCGAGTCATTATTACACACACTCCTCGCGAGTCGCGCTACACATACGGGTACTTCGTTCTTACACATACGGGTACTCCTTAATGAAAGCGCTGTCTCCGTGCCGAAGCGCGCTGCACACAGACACAGACAGCTCTGAGTCTGCATGCACTGAGTCGTGATGGCGGATAGAGCGAAACGTTCTAAAGTATGGATATACTTTACAAGGGTCAATGCCGACAATGCACGTTGCCACAAGTGCAACAAAACATTTGCCAGTAAGGGTGGCAATACGAGCAATCTATCAAAACATTTGTTGGCAAAACACGATATTAGTGTGCAGAAATGCGCCGTATTCGACTGCCTTGCGCGCAGTGGTCCATCTGCATCCACGTCCACTGCAGCCGGTAAGCCAAGATACGGAGTTTCGTAGGCTAATAACGAATTATTACAAATAGGCTAATAAACAAAATAATTGTTTAGCTACAATCTAAAAACGTTTTATAGATCGTCAAGCTGAGGCGTCAGCCACCAATGTGTCCCAGGCCAGTGAGCCCAGGGCCACCACACATCCTCCCTCTACCTCCACCACCCAAAGTCCTTTCTCCCTAGCAGCTAGAGGAAGGATGACAGAGGATAGGGTGAACGAGTGTCACAGGGCTGTGACAAAGTTTGTTGTCAAAGGCCTGCACCCCTTCTCTACAGTGGAGTCCAATGGCTTTAGGTAACAACTAATCATTCAGTGTATATTGTTTTTTTTGTATACATAGTTGTCTAACTTGTTTGTTGTTGTTGTTATAATATAAGTTATTATTGAAGCAGCTATTCCCACCACTCCACACAAATTTACAATAATTCAATCATTTCTAATCTTTACTGTAGGGAGATGACCAATGCTCTCAACTGCAAATATAAAAATCATAAAAAAATTGTTAATAATGGTTAATAATGGCAATGTAGCAATAGAATTTAAAAAGTTATAGCCCTGCAAAGAAGGGGACTTTCTCCATAGACAAATAGCGCTGGCAATCTATGGTATATCATGAATTTAACCTTAGGCAGCCAAAGTGTTAATTGCAACAACCTGATGTTGCACGCTGTGTCTTCCCAGCCTCCTCCTGGCCAGTCGAGGTATTACAGGCACACCCCCCTGGCCCCCTGTACTAATAGATCACATACTGAAAATTGCATAAAGTATAGTATGTAGCATGTAGAATTCAGAAGCAGCTATCGGAGACGAATCAGGGATGAATTAGTCCTGGGGCTCCAGGTGAATGGAATTATATAGGTAGAATAGATAGATACCTGATACAATATTAAATCTAACGGTCTCCAAAGACTGGTGTTGAGAGCCTAAAGCAAAATGTGCAGCATGAAACTGATGGATAAACAGGTTTAGGCCTAGCAGATTGTCTGATCTAAGTTATTAAGCTAGCACTGCAGCAAGACTACAACTTCCTTAAAATAGACAAACTGTTTGATTAATGATCAGTTGTTTGTAAAGTGACACTTTTTGGTAGCTAATAGCCTGGTGTTAGTAGACCTCGAACATACATTTGATTGTGAACATTTATATTAGAATATTAAATTCAGGTCATCTTCTCTCATCGGCCTAGAGGTCTGTTCCTTGAGCTGTAAAACGTGCCAACAATTCAACAACTGCATGGCGTGATGGCAGAGAGGTCAGAACGTTCTAGATCAGGGGTTCTCAAACTTTTTTATACCACGACCCCATTTGATTTAGGATTTATTTTGGCGACCCCACACTTAATGTATCGCGTAATTTCAACATGGAAATAAGGAATATCAAAATAAAAGCACACGTTGAACTTGATCATGAATATTTATTAGAAAATTCAATCGCAGCACTATGTTATCAATGAAATTAATGAATATTATCAACAAAAGCAATGGAATTGTTTCTGTATAAACATTTATAAAACAAGGCCTATTTAGCCAAAATATGTTGCCGGAACGATAGGTTATGTATATAACCTAGTTATATGAGTACTGGCTGAGCGTCCTGCTCTTCGCCATCGAGATATACCTCATCTCCAGTACCTACTGTACTTCATCAACGAATGAAGTACAGTAGCCCTAGTGACGTACTATAAAGCACTAGGCGTGGTCACCACTCGCCCTTCCTCGGAAAACAGTTTCCAATAGAAAAGTTTCCCAAGGGACCTCAGGGCACGCTAAGAGCAGGACGCTCAGCCAGTACTCATATAACTAGGTTATATACATAACCTATCGTTATATAGTTGTACTGGCGAATCGCGTCCTGCTCTTCGCCATCGAGATATGGGGACAGAGCAGAAGCGAGGACCGACAAATGCACCCCCTGAGGACCCGAAAGCCCACATTAGGGGGGAGGGGAGTCCCGTCACCCCTCCTTCCTAGTGAAGAGGGGGCGGCGGTCAACTCCACCCAAGTGCGAAAAAGAGGGAACTAGAACCTCTAAATGCACAGCACAGGCGGGACCACATGTGACACAACACCTTGTGGTCCACACCCACACATCCCTGCTAACCCACCGAAAGGTGGGAAGCAGGGGAGGTTCCAGACCTCAGAACCGCCTGGGAGACAGAACCCCCGGTCATGTCCATGATGTAAAACCTTACGAAGGGACCCGGGGAGGACCCTGAGGCCGCAGCACAGATGTCCTCCACCGAGGCCCCTCCTAACAGGGCGGCAGAGGCCGCCACTCCACGAGTGGAGTGTGCCCTGACACCCCCAGGGGGGGCCAGCCCAGCCAACGTGTAGCAAAGGGCAATGCCCTCGCACAACTAATGGGACAGGCGCTGTTTCGACAGTGCCTTACCAGCGCGAGAGCCACCGCAACAGACAAAAAGTTTATCGGTAGCCCTGAGTACGGCTGATGTAAATCCCCAAAGCCCGGACCGGACATGACAGGTGAAGGCTCGCCTCTAACTCACTAGCGTGAGGAGGCGGATGAATGCCTGAACCATAATATCCCTGGAGCGGAAAGAGCTCCGGATATTCTTTGGCACGAAGACTAGGGATGCCCCCTGGACCCCGGTTTTAAACGGGAACCGGTACTATATTAGAAAATACCGGAGTATTTATAAGCTCCGACGTCCTCGGTACTGCTATCGATACTCTAGAGAAATTATTATTATTATTATTTAAAAGTTGCGAACGATCTCTCCGAGCCGCAGCGAGTCATTATTACACACACTCCTCGCGAGTCGCGCTACACATACGGGTACTTCGTTCTTACACATACGGGTACTCCTTAATGAAAGCGCTGTCTCCGTGCCGAAGCGCGCTGCACACAGACAGCTCTGAGTCTGCATGCACTGAGTCGTGATGGCGGATAGAGCGAAACGTTCTAAAGTATGGATATACTTTACAAGGGTCAATGCCGACAATGCACGTTGCCACAAGTGCAACAAAACATTTGCCAGTAAGGGTGGCAATACGAGCAATCTATCAAAACATTTGTTGGCAAAACACGATATTAGTGTGCAGAAATGCGCCGTATTCGACTGCCTTGCGCGCAGTGGTCCATCTGCATCCACGTCCACTGCAGCCGGTAAGCCAAGATACGGAGTTTCGTAGGCTAATAACGAATTATTACAAATAGGCTAATAAACAAAATAATTGTTTAGCTACAATCTAAAAACGTTTTATAGATCGTCAAGCTGAGGCGTCAGCCACCAATGTGTCCCAGGCCAGTGAGCCCAGGGCCACCACACATCCTCCCTCTACCTCCACCACCCAAAGTCCTTTCTCCCTAGCAGCTAGAGGAAGGATGACAGAGGATAGGGTGAACGAGTGTCACAGGGCTGTGACAAAGTTTGTTGTCAAAGGCCTGCACCCCTTCTCTACAGTGGAGTCCAAGGGCTTTAGGTAACAACTAATCATTCAGTGTATATTGTTTTTTTTGTATACATAGTTGTCTAACTTGTTTGTTGTTGTTGTTATAATATAAGTTATTATTGAAGCAGCTATTCCCACCACTCCACACAAATTTACAATAATTCAATCATTTCTAATCTTTACTGTAGGGAGATGACCAATGCTCTCAACTGCAAATATAAAAATCATAAAAAAATGGTTAATAATGGTTAATAATGGCAATGTAGCAATAGAATTTAAAAAGTTATAGCCCTGCAAAGAAGGGGACTTTCTCCATAGACAAATAGCGCTGGCAATCTATGGTATATCATGAATTTAACCTTAGGCAGCCAAAGTGTTAATTGCAACAACCTGATGTTGCACGCTGTGTCTTCCCAGCCTCCTCCTGGCCAGTCGAGGTATTACAGGCACACCCCCCTGGCCCCCTGTACTAATAGATCACATACTGAAAATTGCATAAAGTATAGTATGTAGCATGTAGAATTCAGAAGCAGCTATCGGAGACGAATCAGGGATGAATTAGTCCTGGGGCTCCAGGTGAATGGAATTATATAGGTAGAATAGATAGATACCTGATACAATATTAAATCTAACGGTCTCCAAAGACTGGTGTTGAGAGCCTAAAGCAAAATGTGCAGCATGAAACTGATGGATAAACAGGTTTAGGCCTAGCAGATTGTCTGATCTAAGTTATTAAGCTAGCACTGCAGCAAGACTACAACTTCCTTAAAATAGACAAACTGTTTGATTAATGATCAGTTGTTTGTAAAGTGACACTTTTTGGTAGCTAATAGCCTGGTGTTAGTAGACCTCGAACATACATTTGATTGTGAACATTTATATTAGAATATTAAATTCAGGTCATCTTCTCTCATCGGCCTAGAGGTCTGTTCCTTGAGCTGTAAAACGTGCCAACAATTCAACAACTGCATGGCGTGATGGCAGAGAGGTCAGAACGTTCTAGATCAGGGGTTCTCAAACTTTTTTATACCACGACCCCATTTGATTTAGGATTTATTTTGGCGACCCCACACTTAATGTATCGCGTAATTTCAACGTGGAAATAAGGAATATCAAAATAAAAGCACACGTTGAACTTGATCATGAATATTTATTAGAAAATTCAATCGCAGCACTATGTTATCAATGAAATTAATGAATATTATCAACAAAAGCAATGGAATTGTTTCTGTATAAACATTTATAAAACAAGGCCTATTTAGCCAAAATATGTTGCCGGAACGATAGGTTATGTATATAACCTAGTTATATGAGTACTGGCTGAGCGTCCTGCTCTTCGCCATCGAGATATACCTCATCTCCAGTACCTACTGTACTTCATCAACGAATGAAGTACAGTAGCCCTAGTGACGTACTATAAAGCACTAGGCGTGGTCACCACTCGCCCTTCCTCGGAAAACAGTTTCCAATAGAAAAGTTTCCCAAGGGACCTCAGGGCACGCTAAGAGCAGGACGCTCAGCCAGTACTCATATAACTAGGTTATATACATAACCTATCGTTATATAGTTGTACTGGCGAATCGCGTCCTGCTCTTCGCCATCGAGATATGGGGACAGAGCAGAAGCGAGGACCGACAAATGCACCCCCTGAGGACCCGAAAGCCCACATTAGGGGGGAGGGGAGTCCCGTCACCCCTCCTTCCTAGTGAAGAGGGGGCGGCGGTCAACTCCACCCAAGTGCGAAAAAGAGGGAACTAGAACCTCTAAATGCACAGCACAGGCGGGACCACATGTGACACAACACCTTGTGGTCCACACCCACACATCCCTGCTAACCCACCGAAAGGTGGGAAGCAGGGGAGGTTCCAGACCTCAGAACCGCCTGGGAGACAGAACCCCCGGTCATGTCCATGATGTAAAACCTTACGAAGGGACCCGGGGAGGACCCTGAGGCCGCAGCACAGATGTCCTCCACCGAGGCCCCTCCTAACAGGGCGGCAGAGGCCGCCACTCCATGAGTGGAGTGTGCCCTGACACCCCCAGGGGGGGCCAGCCCAGCCAACGTGTAGCAAAGGGCAATGCCCTCGCACAACTAATGGGACAGGCGCTGTTTCGACAGTGCCTTACCAGCGCGAGAGCCACCGCAACAGACAAAAAGTTTATCGGTAGCCCTGAGTACGGCTGAGGTAAATCCCCAAAGCCCGGACCGGACATGACAGGTGAAGGCTCGCCTCTAACTCACTAGCGTGAGGAGGCGGATGAATGCCTGAACCATAATATCCCTGGAGCGGAAAGAGCTCCGGATATTCTTTGGCACGAAGACTAGGGATGCCCCCTGGACCCCGGTTTTAAACGGGAACCGGTACTATATTAGAAAATACCGGAGTATTTATAAGCTCCGACGTCCTCGGTACTGCTATCGATACTCTAGAGAAATTATTATTATTATTATTTAAAAGTTGCGAACGATCTCTCCGAGCCGCAGCGAGTCATTATTACACACACTCCTCGCGAGTCGCGCTACACATACGGGTACTTCGTTCTTACACATACGGGTACTCCTTAATGAAAGCGCTGTCTCCGTGCCGAAGCGCGCTGCACACAGACACAGACAGCTCTGAGTCTGCATGCACTGAGTCGTGATGGCGGATAGAGCGAAACGTTCTAAAGTATGGATATACTTTACAAGGGTCAATGCCGACAATGCACGTTGCCACAAGTGCAACAAAACATTTGCCAGTAAGGGTGGCAATACGAGCAATCTATCAAAACATTTGTTGGCAAAACACGATATTAGTGTGCAGAAATGCGCCGTATTCGACTGCCTTGCGCGCAGTGGTCCATCTGCATCCACGTCCACTGCAGCCGGTAAGCCAAGATACGGAGTTTCGTAGGCTAATAACGAATTATTACAAATAGGCTAATAAACAAAATAATTGTTTAGCTACAATCTAAAAACGTTTTATAGATCGTCAAGCTGAGGCGTCAGCCACCAATGTGTCCCAGGCCAGTGAGCCCAGGGCCACCACACATCCTCCCTCTACCTCCACCACCCAAAGTCCTTTCTCCCTAGCAGCTAGAGGAAGGATGACAGAGGATAGGGTGAACGAGTGTCACAGGGCTGTGACAAAGTTTGTTGTCAAAGGCCTGCACCCCTTCTCTACAGTGGAGTCCAAGGGCTTTAGGTAACAACTAATCATTCAGTGTATATTGTTTTTTTTGTATACATAGTTGTCTAACTTGTTTGTTGTTGTTGTTATAATATAAGTTATTATTGAAGCAGCTATTCCCACCACTCCACACAAATTTACAATAATTCAATCATTTCTAATCTTTACTGTAGGGAGATGACCAATGCTCTCAACTGCAAATATAAAAATCATAAAAAAAGAATCAAAAAGAACCGATAAGAGTATCGATAAAGTACCGAACCGTTAAGCAGTATCGATAAGAGTAGTAGTATCGATAAAATCCTAACGATACCCATCCCTAACGAAGACTGGATTAGGCCTCAGATTGGCACCGCTATCGAAACGAATAGACAGACACTCAGGCCGCACCGAGAGAGCACAGAGCTCACCCACGCGCTTAGCGGAGGTGATGGCCAGCAGGAACGCAGTCCCAAAGGCCTTGCTCAAGAGGCTCAAACGGGGCCTCGGACAACCGACGAGGACCAATTGAAGATCCCAACTCGGAGCCAGAGAACGTTTCACCGGCTTAAGGCGCCGAGCGCCAAGCAGTAAACGCTTCACAAGAGGGTGCCTTACACCACTCTTGGAAAATACGCCACCTACCCGCGTAACCCGCGATAGTGGACGGATGGTACCAACCACAGAAGGATCCATCCTCTCCAGACTCACCCTCTCACCAGCCAAACCATCAGCGGCTGGCCCAGCACAGGGAACTAACACAGAGACCCGTGCGCTTGAGAGAGGGCCCGCGATGACCAAGGAACAGGCCATGACGGGGTTACCAAGAGCTGGATCAGGACCGGGAACCACACAGCTGCGCCCCGGTCCGGCGCAATCAGGATCAAGGACCTGCGCTCCTCAACGTACCCGCCCCAACAACTGACCTAACGGATGTATGGGGGGAAAGAATCCCAGGCGGCACGGCATCGGTCCCAGACTTGCCTGACTATGTCCGGACGTAATCCCCACCCGTCAGGGTGAGGACCGCCCCGCGACATCACACTTGTACCCACATTCACCCTGCCGGGGATGTGGAGAGCCCTCAGGCTGCGCAGATGGAGAAATCCCATAGCCAGCCACCCGCCGCCCGGTGCAGACGGGGGGAGCGTACTCCTCCCTGTCTGTCGATATACGACGCTGACGTCGTATTGTCCGTCCTGATCAAACACCGTTTGAGGACCAGAAGGACCGCTTTCAATACCAACACATTGAACGTAGCGCAGACCGGGCAGCATCGCTTGCCAGCTGCCCCCTACTGCGTTGGCCCGATGCGTCTCCAGCGAGGGAGGCGTCGGTGAAAAACGTGACGTGTGACAGCCTACTGCCCATACGGACCCCCCTGGTGAGGACCCCAGGCCCTCCCCAGGGGGCGAGGTCCCCCAGTACTGACATGGGAACCTTAGCCGCTTCCACTTGCCTCTCACCGGGTCTATTTCCATACCGGAAAAAAACCACCTCCGCAACCTCCTCCTGGGGTGAAGAAGAGGCCAAGAGGGACCACGGAATGAGCAGATGCCATCATACCGAGCAGGCGTATCACGGACAGCGCCATAACCGTCCTAGGACGGAACCTCCCGAGCATGTCGACAACACGCTCTGAGAGGGATGCCCATAGCACTCCACCCGTTGACTGGGAAGAGGCGTACTCTACTTCCAGTCTACAGCAAACTCCAGGCTGGTAGGAAACCTGCCTGGTATGAGACCTGACGATCCACCTTGACCGGTGGTGAAGGACCAGAACGTCATCAGGGCAGAATACACATTGTAACCCCTGACGACGCAGAGGCCCCAGTGCGGCCTCCACACACTTGGTGAAGATGCGGGGAGCCAGAGAAAAGCCGAACGGCAGCCTCTGGTACTCATACACTAAACCCTGCAAAGGAAGCATAGGTAAGCCCTAGGATGGAAGTTCGGGGATGCGAATACGCATCCTACAGGTCTATGGAGGAGAACCAGGCCCCCACCTGACAGTGTTCAACAGGTAGGAGATGATCCAAAAAATGCTGAACCTTCCCATGGGACAGGTCCAGCATGGGTCTGACACCCCCGCCTCCCGATTTCTCGGGGCACCAGAGAATACCGGGAGGAAAATGCCACGACGATGGCTTGCTTCGTCCACAGAGATTGGATCTCGTTGACCAGAGCTGTCACTGCTGGTGACCCTGACAATAGGGTCTGTACCAAACCCGAAAACGGGTGGGGTTGTGTAAACACAAGTCCCCGCCTCAGCGTTCTCTCCATCCACCTCGACATATGGTACTGCTGTAGCCATATGTGATGATACTCCCAACGCACCCGCCGCCATTTGGCGCAGGTCCGCTAGGAACTGTAGATAGGTAACCCGGTCCCACCCGCTGTGCGTAGCCAACCCTGGACCCGTGCGAGCAGAGCGTTCCGTGGAGTCGGGACATCTGTCCTGACACTACCCACGAGGCAATCGCACCCAAGGGGGAACCCCGACAGAAAAGGCCGGTTTGATACGGGGGAAGCTGACATCAGTCTAGGTGACAAAAGCTCCCCCACTGAACACCCCTCCAGAACATGCTGAGGAGTTGTTCTGCAGCCGGACATGCAAGGTGTGAGGCCCCCATGGGTTCCTACACACCGTAGCCCTGCAGTGATATTACTACCACCCAAATCACGCGCGCCTGCGAGACCACTGCCAATCTTTCAGGAGTGGGAGGCACCAACATGATACCCGGCCTGGCGAAGGCGAGGTCGGGGAAGCCCGCACTGTGTGCCTCAAAAAGGTCTTGAGCCCCCCTGCTGACAACACTTGTAGTTGACAGACGTAACACCAGGCTCAACCAAACACAGCTTATGGTGTGGGAGCCGCTTGACAGCACAACATTCTCACAGACAGACCCAGGCTCAGCCATCAACTGGGTGTCAGCCCCTGTCCCCATGAGAAACGAAACGTGGGGCCGCATGCGCTTCAACGAAGGCTCGCGGCCCGCAGCCAAAGGAAAACTATCAGAGCCCCTTTTCCGCTGGTGTTGGGGGAGGGAGTGATCGGGGAGCGGGCTGCTCGCGGCAGGACGGCGACGGCTTGTATATTCCAAGCCGAGCTCATCCAACATGGCCGATCCCTCGGCCGCCAAGGCTGTCGGCCTTGTGGACACCTGTTGACTCAACGCCCAGGATACCTCTGGCGGGGAAACATGGCCGCCTGTCGAGGGCCTCGCCATAGCCGCTGATGAGGCCGTGCTCTCACCTCTGTCTGTGAGGCGGTGTGGGGCCTAGGACAAATAAATCAAATCAAATTTATTTATAAGGCCCGACAACACACGTTAATGTCCCCATGGGCCGTACAGATCTTCTTTAAACAAGTCAAGAAGAAAACATAACAATAAGTCAAGAACAGAACAAGAACACCATAAGGTCCAAATTTTTTTAGATGAATGCAAAAAAAAAATAATTAAAGAATGCAAGCACTCCCAGACATACCCCACGCGAAGGTAAGGAAAAACTCACTAAAACCTAACAATAGGGAAAAAAGCTCCACATGCAGTGTGGAGGAGAGAAACCTTAGAAGGGCCATTCAAGGGGGGATCTCCCTTCTTAGATGTTGGTGATAGTAGTGTTGCAGACGGACAGTTGGTAAGCATGCACTCACAGATGAGTGCATGCAATAGCAACTGAACATTTTGAAAGATTAAAGATAAAGCTAATAGCGATAGCAACTGAACATTTTGAAAGATTAAAGATAGAGCTGATAGCGGATCTATTTGAGGCACAGGGGCGGCGCAAAGAGGGTCACGTCCTCCCCGTCTTAGTCACGGGACATTCAACACTCCAGTCATTGCTCAGGGACAGCCGGAGACAGGGAGATAGGGGGCGGCGCAGAGAGGGTCGCAAACTCCCCGACATCATCGCGGGACGTCCGGCACTCCAGTCACCACTACGAGACCTCCGGAGACAGGGGGGCACGCAGAGGGGGTCGCAACCTCCCGGCCTTCATCACGGGATGTCCGACACTCCGGTCAGCACTCCAGGACAGCAAGTCATAGGGGGACAGGGAGACGGGACAGGCGTTAGACAGCTCATGTGATTGTAGTGGGCGGACATAGCAATAGATACAAGTGGTAAGCATATATGTGAATGGAGTAGATATATGAAGTAAGCATATTATGTGAATAGAATAGAAGTACTTAACCCAGCAATGAAACCGCGTTGACTGTTAATCTGTTAACAGTCTGTTAATACTGTTAATCAGTTGACAGGACCACGGTCAGACGACGGTAAATAACTGATCCAAGGCCTCGGAGGTGCATGTAGAGCAGTCACTACAATCTTGGCCAAGATCCCGAGACATCCATCACCTTAGTCAGCGCCAGGAGACGGGCACTCAGAGAGATAATACCGCCCGCGCTCCAGCAGAAGACCAATATCCTCTGCGGAGAGGGGAGCCCTGAGGAGGGAACCTCCCTGCGGTTATAGCTTGCGGCTAGGTCAAAGCTAATAACGTCAACAACCTCGTGCGATGTGTCGACGTCGGCTGGCCCTCAAGGCCCCGCCACCAGACACAATCTTTGACAGAAAAAACAGCAATTCGAACACAGTTACTAATCACTGCCAATTCCATACCGTGGCGGTACAGGCTTTAACAGCCCACCAGCCACTCGCCGGGCCGACCCACCTCATGGCGTCGGCCGGGCGGGGCACTGTTTCAACATGTCAAAAGCAAAGGACTGATGCTAACACGGAGCACCAGTGGTGGTTGCAACCAGCAACCTCCACTGTGGTGTGCACCATGAAGGGGTTAATGAATAAAATAATGAACTAAACACCACCAATATACTGTAGAATGGGCTAGCCCATACATACAACGTTAAAGGGATGCGGACCAGAGAACCAGTCCTGCATTCATTCATAATATTCACAAACAGCACACCAGCCCTAGACCTCAGCCCATTTACCCATGAAAAGGTAAACAAAGCCCCCCCGCAATACTCCCACAGTAGACACCGATTGACCGTCAGCATGAATGGTTAAGAGGAGGGAAGACTGTAGTGTAGACAGACATTCCCTCAGCGGGGAGACAAACATAAACAGTAGCCCAGCATAGCATAGCGTTAGCCGCGCACTCCAGGGCAACGGGTAAAACAACGTTTACCCAGACATCCTGCCCCTGGCGCCGATATACAACTTGGTTGTCTCCCGGGACAACTCGAGCAACATCACCAACGCCAGCATTGTCATGCCTAGTGACATCCCACAGCGGGGAACATTAGAACAGTGACACAGCATTATAGCAGTAGTATTAGCAGCGTGCCCCAAGATCGCCTGGAAAACGTCCAACTCAGAGGGACGTTTACCCAGACATCCTGCCCCTGGCGCCGATATACAACTCGGTTGTCTAACAAAACAACAAGCAGCATTACTAATACTAACACCAGCGTTAATGCCTAGTGGCGCAGATCCTACCTTGTGTGAGGTAGCTCGATAGCTACACCTCACATGCCGTCCCTCTGTCTGCTGTCAACAAGACGAGGAGACCCCAGTATAGACTCGACGCTGAGATGCATCAAAATGCATCCAGCTGCAGAGTCGCAGAACCCATACGAGCGCCGTCAGAACATGCCGAAGATTCCAGGGGTTGGAAAATCTCCGGTAAACACTCAACATTGCGCAATTTCTCTAAACTTTTCATTACACTAGTTCACAGGGTGCAAGCATCCGCCATGATGGAAACGAAATAGAGGAAGGGCGAGTGGTGACCACGCCTAGTGCTTTATAGTACGTCACTAGGGCGGGGCCTGGCAGGTGCTGGGTGCATTTGTTTTATTCGTTGATGAAGTACAGTAGGTACTGGAGATGAGGTATATCTCGATGGCGAAGAGCAGGACGCGATTCGCCAGTACGACTATATAACATGAAAAGAAAATGCGTTCATGTGCGCTTTGGCGGAGATCCGCTTCTACTCTGAAAATCCGGCCTCACAGAGGTATGTTGATGAGAAGGGGACAAGCTTTTTCAGCGCAGCATTACACAACACTGGGTACTCGTTCCGGACTGATATCCAGAACTTTGCGAGGGCCTGTCCAGTGAACTTGACTTTCAGTAGCTCGTCGCACGAAAGACGAATTACCCCAAAATCTCTGCTAATTAACCTGGAGTGTCACTAACGGAGTTTCGTAATCCAGCTCATTATCAGCACATTTCTCTGCCAATCGGTTGTTTTTGTCTGCAATGAAAATCTGCGCTTCTCTGAGTTAAAAAAAGGCGGTTTATTACTCTGCCTCGAGATAGCCATCTCACTTCAGTGTGGTATAGTAGCTGGTTATGTGCAGAGCCCATTGCGACCAACCGGCACCGCTTCTGACAACAAACCTATCCATTGCGAGTCCAGGTTACACACAAAAGACCACACCCCCGCGATTATACATGTGCAGGATGTAGTGAGATGTGTACTGGAATACTGTGTGTCGACCTCCGTTGATGAAGGGGCGAGACATGGCAAATACACACAGCTGCCGGGTGGAAAACTCTATCGGATTTATTTTAATTTTTTTGCACCTACCCGCGACCCCACTTTTGGTCGCGACCCGTAGTTTGAGAACCGCTGTTCTAGATGGTCCTAGATATTGAATAATGAATAGAGACAGAAGCGTCATGCAGGTCCCCAATGGTTTGATTACTAATTCCTGTTTCATGTCAAGGATAAATATTGTTGTTCCATGTTTATCACACCTTGCTCGGAGGCACGTTGCTTTGTATGAATGTCCGTTCTATATACCATAAACTTTCATTAATTTACTCTCCCTCTGAGAGACGGCCCCTTCTCAAACTGGACATAATGAAATGCTTCAATCAATATCTGAAATAAAAAGAATAACCTTATTGTCATGCACTCTTCCTAATATACTAACATACACTCAAGTCTGAACACTTTGATGAACATTGTCACTCAGCGGATAGAGTTGTACCCTTCCTACTGACTTGTTGTACAAAACTTGTAAGTTGCTTTGGATAAAAGCGTCAGCTAAATGACAATGTAAATGTAATGCGCAATAATAGATATTTGAATGGTTCAAACCTATGTGGGTTTTACATATTCTTAATTTTTTTTACTGAATAGTCAAATGTCATTTGACAGCCCTACCCCACACAAGACCAACATTCTGCCTATGATGCTATTCTTCATACTGGATACAACTGATACAAAATCAATGGTGCCACCGACCAGTCTGTCCAAGCTGCTATACATGCTGAAACCTACTCCACAGTGAACCCAAAGTAGGCATGATTGTTTATTTCAGTACATACTAGTTTACATTAGTTTGGTTGGTAACTAGCCAGCGCTGCAGGTATCCAATATCAAGATCAGTATGGATTGTGCTGAGAAAAGGACTCTACTGATTGACAACTTCAAGTAAGAAATAGAGATAGGGGTAAAATTAAATCTTAATTTAGCCTTTAACTTTATTAAACCAAAGGTAACAACATAGTTAAATAAGCTGTTGAATCATGTTTGTTTGCTCCTCCCTCTAGACTCCTTCCCTACGCAGCTCCTTGTGTGTGAAGAGGAGGTCCACCCTGAGCAGCAGGAGAGGAGCTCCAGTCTCCTTCAAGGTCTGGAGCAGCCTGATATCATAGAGCTCACATCATGTCCCGACTCTGTGAAATGTGAAAACAACGGTGAGAATAATCTGTCCTCACAACTCAGCCAAACCCAGGATCCAGAACCCCTACAGATTAAAGAGGAACAGGAGGAACTATTACAAGATCTAGAGGAGGATGATGGCTCCAGGATCACAGTACTCCCAGTGAAGCGTGAAGATGGCCAAGAGAAAACTTCTTTTCGGTCTCTTCAAACCCAGAGGGAGAAACACAGAACTTGTTTACCCAGCACCTCAACTGAACAGATGAAAACAGAACTTGGCAGAGAGGACTGTGGAGTATCAGGACCAGACAGTAACCTATATCCAGCTGGTGATTTAGAACCAACTAGAGATGTCCAGCTCCTCTCTTCAGACTGTTCTGGAACTGAGACTGATGACAATGATGATGACTGCTCTGAAATTAAGACTGATGACAGTAATGATTGGAAGAGATCTATGGAATTGTCCCATGAACTCAATTCATCCAGTCACATCCTGTCCACACCTTGTTGTAAAGTGTGTGGAACATCTTTTCTTGATAATGTGTCTTTAATGTTGCATATTCACGTTCATTCTAGTGATTGTGGTTTGTGTGGAAAACATTTAGATCCCACAGAAAGCTTGAAACTTCACCTTGAATCTCACAGTACAGTTTGTGGTAAAGAATTTACTACAGATATTGAATTTGTAGGACATATGAGAAGTCACAGTGAGGAGAAACCATTTATTTGTACCGATTGTGGAAAAGAGTTTGAATGGAGGACACATCTGCAGATACACATGAGAACTCATACAGGAGAGAAACCATTTAGTTGTTCAGTTTGTGGAAAAGGGTACAGTGAAAAATGGTATCTGAAAAGACACATGGTAACTCATACAGGAGAGAAACCCTTTAGTTGTTCAGTTTGTGGAAAAGGGTTCCATCAGAGCGGACATATTAAGGGACATATGAGAACACATACAGGAGAGAAGCCATTTAGTTGTTTAGTTTGTGGGAAAGCATTCAGTGAGAAAGGAGATCTGAAGAGACATGTGAGAACTCATACAGGTGAGAAACCATTTAGTTGTTCAGTTTGTGGGAAAGGGTTCAGTGAGCAAGGACATCTGAAGAGACATGTGAGAACTCATACAGGAGAGAAACCATTTAGTTGTTCAGTTTGTGGGAAGGGGTACAGTGCACAATGGTTACTGAAAAGACACGAGAGTAACAACACACACAGCCTTTCACAAACGCACACATAGCGAGTGTTCATAGTTTTCTGCTATTTTCTTGATTTTATTAATTGTTCCCTTTTCTTTTCAATATTTTCTTCCTTACATTCATGCCAATAAAGCATATTGAATTGAATCACCATTTAGTTCAGTTTGTGGAAAAGGGTTCAGTAAGAAAGAACATCTGAAGATCCACATGAGAGGTCCAGTGTTTCCCACAGGATTTTGTGAGACTGTGGTGGGTGAACCTCTGACCCTCTAGGGGGGTCCCCCCCGTAATTGTTATTTTTTTTGGTACATTTTAAAGTTAAATGCATCAATCTGGGCCCGTTCCCCATACGTGGCTAACTGAGTTAGCCGGATAATCTTCAGGATAACTTGACATAAGTCAGGCTTTTCAGTTCCACAAAGCAGGTTTGTCAAAATCACTATGGCAACAGATCGAAAAATGTGAACCTGCTCCAGCACAGGTTTAGTTAAGTTAGCTCGATACACTGGCCACTCCCTCTGGGAAAAATGCCAGCTCCCTTCCTCAGAGATCCCATTATACCATTCTGAATAATGTTTTTGTGCTTTTTCTAGAGGGGTCACAAGCAACCTAAAATACACTGAATAATGCACGTCATAGCTATACGGCACACGCGACACACACTATGGTTATTTTAATAACTGACTAAACAGAGCATTGCATATGTGAATCCTGCAGGGATATTTTTAATGAATGAAACTTCCGAGGTTATTGTAAAAGGCCTATCGGGCGTTTGGCTCCGATTCGTTTCATATTCTCCGCTGTGGATGTATTTGCTTAACCGGATGTGAATTACGAGTAATCTGAATCTGGATTGTTGAATTGTATCACTGTCGCACGTTATTGTGATATTGTAACGGATTAAATTGTCTGATGATGAAAAAGAGGGTGATGAACATGACTGTATAAACCAAAGGGTATGGATGATGTCCGAAACAGATTAAAACCTGATTAATAGTGAAACTGTTAATAGCCTCCATGCTTATTAGTGCGTCCAAACGTTTGCATGTTTACATTTGGTCATTTAGCTGACTCTTTTATCCAAAGCGACTTACAAGTTCTGTATGACAAGTCATCAGGAAGGGCACAACTCTATCAGCTGAGTAACTATGTTCATCAAAGTGTTGAGTGCTACACTGTAGGTTAGTATATTAGGACAAGTGCATGACGGTAAGGTTAGTTAGGGTTATATTATTATTTATTTATTTTCATTTCAGATAGTGGTTGATACTTGATAATGATTCAACCACCTCCTATAATAGTGGGGTTTGCTGCTCTCTGACACTGTTATTTCGGGGGTCGCTGCTTGAAAACTTTGGGAACCCCTGATCTACATACATGTATTTATATAGTACATGATACCTAATATTTATTCATTCGTATCAATTAGATACTCTTTGGGCTTTGTAGGAGCCATTTCATTTGATTTAATAGTTTTGACTAAATAGCGCCGCCACTGGTCGCCTCGTAAAATGGCACCATGGTTCTCCTATTAATTATGGCACAGCTGTGTGTAAACGCACGCCAGACGAGAAACAGTTTTTCAACCGCTCGCTTGCTACACACACACACAGCGCAGATTGAATGAATGAAAGACTGAAAAGAAAGACTTTGTTTAGAATCATTTTGAGTTTATTTGAAACCCTTTTGCTGCGCCTGTTTGTTTTGAAACCCTTTTAGTACAAGTCTGGAGCCTGTTTTGTTTCATTGTTTTCTCCGTTATTATTTGGAACTTTACGCAACACCTTCCATAAAACTCAACCGGTTCGAAACCCATCAGATGCAACTATCAACAAACATCAAACAGTGAGTAACAAACAGCCCAAGTCAATGTGGTGTGAGCGTGTTGAAGACGTATCCTGGCTTAGATAGGCAAATTGAGCCTACATTCAAGTTGAAAATCTTTCTGATACGGACACAAGTAATGGAATTTGATGGATCAAAATGATCTAATGGATGTGTCACGCTATTGAGAACAATGGACTGTGCAATATGATCGGATAAATGAACGCGAAAAACGCGCATTTAAAATGGTATCAAAGTATCTAATGGATGTGTGATGCTATTAAAGACAATACAATGTGCGATATCATATGGATAAATGAACGCCAAAGACGCGCATTTAAAGTGGATCTGAAGGAATATATGT
The DNA here is from genome assembly GCF_963971535.1 of Notolepis coatsorum. Taxonomy (NCBI): domain Eukaryota; kingdom Metazoa; phylum Chordata; class Actinopteri; order Aulopiformes; family Paralepididae; genus Notolepis; species Notolepis coatsorum. Next base: position 92,303,662 of record NC_140171.1, read on the forward strand.
CGTCATCAAATAAACCTGTGCACCGTTATAAATAGCCATAGATGCTGCTTAACGATGTCTGGGCAAGATAAAGAGGAATTGGGCCATTCTGATGCAGCTGCTTTGATTGTGACTGAAGGTTCTGATGCAGCTCCTGTGATTGAAGTTACCACCGTTCACACTTCTGACACAAATGTTAACTTGCCTGTGGTTGAGGGAAAGAGACAAGTGAAACCCACGCAACGGGCACTTGAGGCTAATTATACAAAACAATGTAATCGAAGAAAAGCTAAACTTGGACAACTCACAAGCAAAAGAAATGTGTTACAAGCACTTATGGTTGATTACAGAAATGTTGAATTGGTTAAACAAGAATACAATGAATTTAATTCTAAAACAAATGACTTCAAATCACTTCACAAAACAGTACAGCAGCTGTTATCAGAAGAGGAAGCGGCAGAAGAACAAGATCAGTGGTACATGCCGAAGTTCAAAATCATATGTGAATTTCATGATAAGGTTATAGAATGGATAAATAATGCCCCTGCAGCTATGGCACAAAAGCCACCAGAAGTGACACCAACAGTGACACCAGCACAAAGTGTGAAATCATTGGGCAATAATTCAGTTGGCATGAAATCCACTTCAAGCACTGCAGCATTAAGACAGGTAGAGGCCGAAAGAGCCAATCTAGCCACACGTTCTGCTTATCTCAAGCAAAGACAAGAATTTGAATTTCAGGAGGCACAGCTCAAAGCAAGAAAGGAAGCATTTGAATTAGAAGTGGAAATTGCAGCTGCTGATGCCATGTTAAAGGTTCTGGATGTTACTAAACATGTAGACACCAGGCTTGATGTTAACCCCTTAATCCACATCAATCCACTTTATTTTGACTCAATGCGATCCTTACCAGTGGACAGCCAGAAGGTTAATCATGGATTGGATGATGAAGAGGAAGATGATGACTATGAAGAGGATGATGAGGCTGAAGAGAATAATGATGATGATGATGATGATGATGATGATGAAGATTATGAATTTGAAGGAGCAGCTTCCCATCCACCACTGAGACGAAGGTCTCAATATGCCCCTAGTGGCCAATTATGGCAGCCACAGAAACAAATGGCTCAGCAGCCTACAAGCTCACGAATGCCTGTTGCTCACCAACAACCTCAACAGCCTAACCCAAACTTTGGCTTGCAGGATGGTGCTCAGGTTAATGTTCAACCAGGCGGAGCCATGATGGACATTTTGAGAAAACAAAATGAAATCACAGAAATGTTAATTCAAGAACAGAGGTTCTCACTCTTGCCTTCTAGAGAGATTCCTGTTTTTAAAGGTGATCCATTAAGTTATGTCTCTTTCATTAGTACATTTGAACATTGTATAGAAAGCAAGACAAGTAACAACAGAGATCGACTGCTCTTTCTTGAACAATTTACAGATGGAGAACCAAAGGCAATTGTGAGAAGCTGCCTTCACATGGATTCCCAAAAAGGCTATGTGAAAGCAAAACGGCTGCTACGCAAACATTTTGGAAATGAGGTTTTCATTGCTGCTGCCTATCAGGAACAAATTCTGAATTGGGATGCAATCCGATCGGAAGATGGTAAAGCCTTACACAAATACTCACTCTTCTTGAGAACATGCTGCAATGCTATGAGCAATAATGAAATTCTGCAAGACATGAACAATCCTACACACTTGAAATCTGTCTTGTCAAAACTGCCATTCAAGCACAGAGAGAGGTGGAGGACAGTAGCATATGGTTACTATGAGCGTACACACAGAAGAGCTAAGTTCCCACAACTTGTACATTTCATTGAAAGGCAAGCAAACATTGCCATTGATCCCCTCTTTGGAGAAATACAAGACACAAAACCGAAAGAAAAGAGGACAATCCCTTCTCCCCGAAATAGTAATTTGAAATACATACCAGTTTCATCATACACTAAGAGCAGTTTTGCGACAGTAACAGAATCCTCAGAACCACCAAGCACAAGCAGCTCTGCAGCCGTGCAACAGAAAACATGTTTCTTTTGCAAAGAGAACCACAGCACAGACCTGTGCAAGACATTGGATAAGAAAATACACAAAGACAAAGTTGAGTTCTTTAAAGTAAATGGTTTATGTTTCGGTTGTGTGACTCAAGGTCACATGAGTAAGGACTGTGAAAGACGTGTGACTTGTAAGATATGTACAAAGAAGCATCCTACTGTGTTGCACATTGAAAAGGCCTATCCATACTGGGGCCGGTGACCAACAAAAATTGTCAATTGTTCCTGTGCAAGTCAAGTTGTCAAATTCGAATCAGGTACTTCAAACGTACGCTTTCCTTGATCCAGGAAGCACTGGAACCTTCTGTACTGAAGCTTTAAGGAAGCAACTGAATGCTAAGGCGACACCAACTCGAATCCTACTTCGTACTCTAGGACAAGAAAGGGTCATAAGTATTAACCGAATCAATGGGCTGGAAGTGTCAAGTCTTGAAGGAGATGATTTCCTAAAACTGCCACCACTCTATACTCAAACAGAAATTCCTGTAACCAAGCAGCAAATTCCCACTCAGGATGATGTGCAAGAATGGAACTACCTAAAAGAGGTTAAGTTGCCATATATTGATGCAGATATTGGACTCCTGATTGGTAATGATGCAGCTAAGTTTATGGAACCGTGGGCAGTAATTAATAGCAAGGGTAATGGGCCCTACGCTGTAAAGACAAGACTTGGATGGGTGGTTAGTGGGCTTCTACACAAACCCACAATAAGCCATAAGCAGCCAACCCATATTTCCGGCAATCGCATATCAATAATACATTTGAATGACCTCATGATCCAAAAAATGAAATTCAAGAAAGATGTGGAGTTTCACAAAGAGTACACTGACTTTCTTGAAAGTGTCATTCAAAAGGGACACGCTGAAGCTGTGCCACAAGAGCAGTTAAATCTAGAGGAAAGAAGGACTCACCATGGAGTACGCCACCCAAAGAAACGCAGACTGCGTGTAATCATGGCAAAGGCAAGAGACGCCCCCTTGAAACGGGTTACAACACCCAGAATGGAACTTACTGCTGCAGTACTAGCAGTGAAAGTGAACAGGAATGTGGATGAAGATACATTCAGAACCCAAGTGAACACCAAGATCAACCCTGCAGACCATGTGTCCCGAGGTCTTACAGCCGATGCATTTTTTAAAGTGTGAAAACTGGAAGAAGGGACCGGACTTCCTACAGGAAAAAGAAGAGACATGGCCTAACTTACCTGCTGATCTCACCCCCATACCAGCCCACGATCCGGAAGTCAAAAGAGAGAAGGTTGCAGTCAATACCATTCAGATGATGGATCAAGATCCTACTAGCACTCTCATACACCACTACTCAAGTTTCTACAAATTGAAAAGAGCTGTAGCATGGATGCTGTATTTGAGAACTCACCTTTTGCAGTTGAGTAAAAAAAGGAAAGATCTGATGCAAATTCAAGAACCAGACACAGACAAACAAAGACAGACAATTGAAGTGGAGATGAAAAAATTCAAAACACTGTAAAGGCACACAAACTCTCTCTGGATGAACTGGACATTTCAGAGATAGCCGTTGTAAAATTCTGTCTCAACCAAGGATTTCAAGAGGAAATCAAAACATTGCAGAAAGGAAGTTTGAACGTGCAGAAACACAGTTCAACCTACAAGCTTGATCCCAAACTTGAAAACGAAGCCATAAGAGTGGGTGGGAGATTAAGCAGAGCAGCCATGCCAGAAGATTCAAAGCACCCTGCTATCCTCCCAAAAGACCATGTGTATACAAAGCGCCATTGGGGACAAGTACAGTACCTGTCAGATCTATTTTGGACTAGATGGATAAAAGAATACCTACCTCTTATGAATGTACGTCAAAAATGGAACCGCATCCGCAGGAACTTTGAAAAGGAAGACATTGTGATCATAGCTGACACGAATGCACCAAGAGGATCCTGGATGTTGGCTAGAGTCCTGGAAAAAATGCCAGACTCAAGAGGACTTGTGAGAGGTGTGCGTCTTCAGACAAAACCCAGTGTACTTGAAAGGCCCATCAGCAAGATTTGCCTGCTGGTGCCAAACTCAAATTAGGTACTGAAGATTCAAACAGGCCTATACACCATGCCTGTTTCCCACCTCACAAGTATTTATTTTGTTTTGAACATTTTGTATGGCTCCAGCAGTTTTTTGATTTTGTATTGTTATTAGAGCCTGCCCATAACAATAGGGGTCGGTTATGTAGGAGCCATTTCATTTGATTTAATAGTTTTGACTAAATAGCGCCGCCACTGGTCGCCTCGTAAAATGGCACCATGGCCCTTCTATTAATTATGGCCCAGCTGTGTGTAGGGACACGCCAGACGAGAAACAGATTTTCAACCGCTCGCTTGCTACACACACACACAGCGCAGATTGAATGAATGAAAGACTGAAAAGAAAGACTTTGCTTAGAATCATTATGAGTTTATTTGAAACCCTTTTGCTGCGCCTGTTTGTTTTGAAACCTTTTTAGTACAAGTCTGGAGCCTGTTTTGTTTCATTTGTTTGCCCCGTTATTATTTGAAACTTTACGCAACTCCTTCCATAAAACTCAACCGGTTCGAACCCATCGGATGCAACTATCAACAACATCAAACAGTGAGTAACAAGACAGCCCAAGTCAATGTGGTGTGAGCGCGTTGAAGACGTATCCTGGCTTAGATAGGCAAATTGAGCCTACAGGCTTGTTTTTATCTACTTATTCTGAAAAAGTTGAAATAATTATTTTCGCTAGCAAGATCTCATTTGATTATTCATTCCATTAAGCCTACTGCCAGTAGGCACATTTAAAGAAATATAATCTGATTGATTGGGGTAATGAGGGACTTAAAATGAGCCTATAGATATGCATTTAAGTTGTCTGCGATATCTTCCCGTTAGAAAATCATGGTTTTTAGGGATCGACACCTCCCCCTTTTTAGGTAAAACGGCCACATGCAATTATCCTGATTACTGAAGTCTGGTTCGCATTAACGAGACCGAATCAGCCTTCGAGAAACCGAGATAGCCTGACTTCAATCATCGGGTTAATTTAAGCTGGCTAATGGGACTTTTGATCGACTTAGTTGAACCAGGTACAGGGAACGGGGCCCTGGTGCACTTTGAGAGCAAAATAAAGAGGCAAGATCTATGATGCACTTTGTGCTCAAAACACAAAATCGACTAGAGCATACATTTGAGCCATCAAAGAAATTAAGCAAAAGTGGTTACCTGTGTTAATGTTTATTTCTTTAAAAAAAAAGAGATATATACTGGATTACTATTACGACTACTACCACTGCCAATACTATTGATACATCCCTATTGGCAAACTTTATATTTAAAAATATATATATATTAAAATAAATATTTTCGGTTCATTATAAAACTGGCGGGACCAATTAGACCGCCACAGTCTAGGTAATTAACGGGAAACACTGGAGGTCGTACTGTAGAGAAACCATTTTGTTTGTGGAAAAGCTTTCACTTTTCAGCAACATTTACTGAGCCAGCACAGAATCCTCCCAATGCCTTTTTATTGGAACTGCTACACATTGTCCCGAGTCAAAACTACATGCAATATGACTCAAACTGGTGCCTCCAACAGGCCAGAACTGCTATGAGGACAGCAACAGTGTCTATATGGGGACAGCAACAGTGTCCTCTATGAGGACAGCAAGAGTGTCCTCTATGACTGGATTGGTCATGGGACTACTGTAATACCTGACCCCAACAACAATCCACATTGATAATATTGTATTGTTTTGGGAAGTAACCCAGGAAGAACTGACAGATTTTGTGTCATCTAAAGTTTACAATAGTTCACGTTTATTACATTTCCCCTGTGGCTGTGAGCACAGTACCAACCGGATCAATGACTTGGATCTAACCATAACCAACCATAATCAGCCATAACCAACCAGAGCCAACCATAACTATAACCAAGGATGATATCTAATCATCCAAAACACTTAAAAGATAACATCCTAGTTGGTCAGTTTTTGTGACTTAAATGCAAATATTCAAATCCTGATTGATTGATTGAAAAGTTTATTAACAGATTGCAGAATGGGTACAGTACAGTACAGCTCAATACATACAATTGTTAAGGGGATGCAGACCAGAGAAAGACTTTCGTCTTGTTTACATCAGGGTCCCCCATTTTCAATTCATCATAACATATGACATACATGACATACAGATAGACAGTACTGCTACATCTATACATTTATGACATATCAGATTTGCAAATACAGTACTGTTTGTGATACAAAAAGTGTCCAAAAAAGAGTGTATATATATATATTTGACATAGAAACTGTACATTGGGGAGGTTGGGTGGGTGGGGTGGGGTTGGGTGGGTGGGGGCTGTACATTGGAGGTGGGAGGGGGGGGTTGGGTAGGGGGGGACACACACTGTACACTGTACATTGGAATACTGACAAAGCCATACTTGGTCATTTACTGTACAACTGGGTTAGGACATTTGTAGGGGCCAGTTTCGAATTGCAGTCTCCCGTAGGTGTTCTTTGAGAGTGTTTTTGAAAGTGGGTAGTGATTCACATTCCTTTACAGCTTTGGGTAGGGCGTTCCACATTGATGTGGCATAATTGCGAAACGTGTTTAGTCCCTTGTTTGAGCCGAATCTGGGTTTAACATGATTTGTGGAGCTCCCTCTGGTGTTGTGATTGTGGTATTCACTGACCTTTGGGAAGTATTTTGACATGTACATGGGTACCTTGGTCGCGTAGTGTATCTTGTAGACCAGGCCCATTGCAAGTTGCTGTACTCTGTCGTCTACTCTAAGCCATCCTAGGTTGTCAAAGTGGGCAGGGGTGAGGTGGGTTCTAGGAGTCAGGTCAAGCAGTAGTCTGACAAGCTTGTTTTGAGATGTTTGTAATTTGTTTTTTAGTGCCTTTGAGGTGCTTTGGTACCATGAGGTGCAATCATAGTCGTAGTACCCTTGAATGAGTGCTCCTGCCAGAGTCTTCAGGGTATTCTTGTTTACCAGAGAGGAGATCCGGTACAAGAACGAAGTTCGTTGGTTGACTTTTTTTATTACATTGGATGCCATTTTGTCGCAGGAAAGATTAGCCTCTAGGATGGAACCCAGGTAGGTAATTTCATCTTTCCTTGTGACAATATTGTCACCCACTGTAACCGAGAAGCCGTCGGTCTTGCTGAGTTTGTTATTTGAACCGAAAAGAATGGACTCTGTTTTGCCCATGTGTAATGATAGTTTGTTGTCGGCGAGCCATACGCAGATTTTGCCTAGTTCCGAGCTGAGGGCTTTTTCAACCTGTAACTTGTTCTTGTCAGAGACCAGCAGGGCTGAGTCGTCCGCAAACAGGAACAAGTTGCAGTCACAAGCTGATGACATGTCATTTGCATAAATTAGGAATAGTAGCGCTCCTAGTATGCTTCCTTGTGGAACACCACAGCTCACTGTGAGGGGGGGGGATAGGGTACTGTTTACCTCCACCATCTGTTCTCTCCCCTCCAGGTAGGATTGTATCCAGCTCACTGATAGACTATCAAAACCAATTGCTTTTAGCTTGTCAATCAGAATGGTGTGATTGACAGTGTCGAAGGCCTTTTGTAGGTCCAGCATGACCATGCCGCAGTATTTGCCCACGTCCACCTCTTGTTTGATGTGGTCGTTCAAATAGAGAAGGCATGTGTCAGTGGAGTGGGATGTTCTGAAGCCAGATTGGAATTCGTAGATTAGATTTTTTTCCGCAAGGAACTTTTCGATCTGTTCGTATACTATTTTTTCCATGACTTTCGAGATGGTTGTAAGGATAGAAACAGGGCGGTAGTTGCCTGGGTCTAATTTGCTGCCCTTTTTGTGCAGGGGTGTTACTCTTGCAATTTTGAAGTCCTTGGGGACGTGTCTCTGTTTTATGGAGAGGTTTATTATGTGTGTGATGACTGGGGTGATGGCGGCTGCTGAGTCTCTGAGGAATGTTGTCATGGCCAGTGGCCTTGTTCGGTTGGAGGGTGCTCAGTTTTTTGAGTACCTCATCTGTAACTGAGGGGTACAATTCCCTGACTGTATTACTAGATATGATACTTACTACCACTACCTTTGTACTTAATATTCGGCCACCCAGTACACGGCATAAATATATTATGATGAACACTGTCACGTAGATGAAACGGATCCAACACAAATGTACGAATTAGAAATAGGTCTTTATTTCTACACAGCGATGGTGTGTAGAGCAAGCACTTAATCAAATCAATCACATTTATGAATGGGAATTAGTATGCACTTTTATGGCAAGAGTATTCGTCGGTATATCAATAGAGAATGTCCAATCTCTGAAGGCGCAGGTGGTACATATACGACCTGGAATAGTTTAAGGAATAACAGCAATGATACTTTAATGATTATATACTGGACACACTAGGGGGGGTTAATCCGGTCGCTTGTAAGCCGACAGGAGTAGGAGGGGGGGGGGGGTAGAATCCGGCTGCCTCATCCGGCCAAGGGTATCCCAGGTGAACCCACTGTAGTGCCGTTCAATGCGCCGGCGATCCTTGGACCACAGATGAAAGCAGGTGGACTCTTTGTGGGCCGGCGTCATCCGGTCCACGGAGGAGAGACGTGAAGCGACCTCGTCTTGCAGAGCGTCTCCTCACCTTGCGTCCTCTCCAGGGGGGGGGGGGTTCCAACACACGGCAGTGTCGGGGGTCTTTATCCATGGAATAATCAAAGTATACAAAGCATAATCCGTGCCTGGGAAGGCGGGCTGTCGTCGGTAGAATAATCCGGTATACAGGTCCACTCGCTCGTCGGCTCTGGGGCTCCTCGGGTGCAGCTTCACGTGGGGTCAACCACCCTGGATAAGCAGCCAGTTCTCTGCCCGAAACGATGGGGTACTGACTACGGTAGTATTCTCACCGCACGAAGCACTATATATTAACAGACTATTATTAGCTTAATAGACTACGTCCAACTCGACGATATAGTGCCAAATATGACTATTCAAATAATAATATACACGATGTCTCAATACCGATGGTAGGCGAACTTGGCCTTACTCCCACACGTGGCGTCACGGGGAGGCTTTACGTCTGTGACTCTATTGGAGGGTAAGAAACTGGACTGAAAAGGAAGTCCTACTTTAGTAGCGCAGTATATATACGCACTATGAACAAATAGTCCCATTAGTGGTGCGGTAGTCAGATTCCTACGCGGAACTAGGACTTGTTCGTACATGTGGAGCGGTACGTTTGAACTGGGTCTGAGGGGTATGGCAGCCTGGCACCAAGGTCTCGACCAATAGTAGAATGGAGACTATTATGGGATGTTCAGTAGGCTAGAATGGATATTCAATGCATATTGTACAAGGAATATACAAGGGATATCAGGGAATATTAGAGAATATACAAATACAATTAAATATATATATATAAATAAATATATATATTCGGTTTAATCTGGCCCTTCACAACAGCCACCCCCTGATTGGTCCCAGACCTAATCAGTTAAACAGAGACAGATTAATCGCGTTGTCTATTTACACATAAGGGTTTGCTGTAGGGGTCAGTCAACTTCACAAAGTCATAGGGTTATAGGGTCATGGTCATCATCGATTGTGTCTGGGAGTCGAGGCAGTTCTATGAGCCTCGCCACGGGACGGGTGTAAGTGCGACCCTGGACGAGCACTTCAGCTGCTCGGACCTTGCCGTCGGCACCGGTGATCACTTTGCTTACGCGGCCGGCCGGCCACATAGCTCTGGGCAGTGATTGATCAATAATCATGACGACTGTTCCTTCTGTCAAATTGTCTCTCTCCTTTACCCACTTCTGGCGGGTCTGTAGAGACGGTAGGTAGTGCAGTAGGAAACTGCTCCAAAACTTGTCGGCTAATACTTGGCTGTACCTCCACATTCGTCGGCCGTTCGCTTCTTCAGGCCGGTACATTGTCTGGGGTAATGCAGGATCTAGCCGCCCCATCAGGAGTGTGTTGGGGGTAACTGGGTCGATATCCGCCACATCACTGGAGACATATCCGAGGGGCTTCGAGTTAAGTACTCCCTCAATCTCCGTGAGGACTGTCATTAGGACTTCTTCCGCCACAGTCTGGGCCCCAAGTACTGCGTACAGGGCTGTCTTTATGGAGCGCACTTCTCGTTCCCAAGTGCCACCGAAGTGGGGTGCGTTTGGGGGGTTGAATTGGAAATCAACCTGTGCTGGAGCGAGGTGGGTCTTAAGTTCTGGGCCCATAGCTTGGAAGCTCTCTCTCAGCTCTCTTTCGCCGCCTTTGAAGTTTGTCCCATGATCGGACAATAGGGTAGACGGTCTTCCTTTCCGTGATGTGAATCTACGGAAGGCCATAAGGAATGAGTCTGTGCTCATGGTCGGGAGAAGCTTGATGTGTATCGCTCTGGTGGTCATGCATTTGAATACAATACCCCACCGCTTCTCGGTTCCTCTTCCTTTCTTTATGTGCAGCGGGCCAAAGCAGTCCATACCCGTTGAGTGGAATGGCTTGTCACCGATTCGGAGGCGACATGGAGGAAGGTCAGCCATCCTTGGTATGCTGGGCTGCGCGCGCCACTTGCGGCAGTCTAGACATGTTCGCTGGAAGCGTCGTACCGCCTCTCTTCCTTGTAGGATCCAGTAACGACGTCTGATTTCCGCGAAGACTCTTTCTGCTCCTGCGTGATGTACATCCTCATCGTATTTCTTTATAATCAGCTCTGTGACCTTGTGTCGGCTGTTCAATACGATCGGGTATTTAATGTCATCCGGTAGATTGGGGGCTCTGCGTAGGCGACCACCCACTCTGATGAGGGTATGAGCGTCGCTCTCGGGGGCCAGATGAATTAATCTGCTGTCGGATGGGACGGGCTTTCCTCCCTGTAGACAGGCCAATTCATCGGGGAACGAGTCTCTCTGGGCTCGCTGCAGTAGAAGCAATTCTGCTTCCTCGTAGTTAGCTGCTGACATATCAGCGGGGGACTTGCACTCCGGGTGGTACCGCAGGAATGTTCTTTGTTGTGCACTCTCTATGGACGTGCAATCGTCTATGTTAGGGTCGGTGGAGGCTACGGTGCTCAATCCACAGAACACAGACTTCTTATTTTCCACCTCCTCTGGACTTGCTTCCCTCGGGATAGGCATGGGCCACTGTCCTTCCGGGAGTCTTAGGAATGCGGGGCCGTCACTGTAGACATTGCGACGGGTGAGGTCATCCAGGGGCATCCCCCGGGTGATGACGTCAGCTGGGTTCTGTTTTGTATCAACGTAGCGCCACTCTGTTTCTCCGGTTAACTCTTCGGTTAAGTCTTGAATCTCGGTGACTCTGACTCCCACGAAGACTTTGTACTTGCATGAGTCCGATTTGATCCAGGCGAGTACCGTCGTGGAATCTGACCACAGGATTGTTCTAGACACCGGTATGGTGAGCTCACGTTGGATGAGCGTGGCTAGGTGCGCTCCGGCTAGGGCTGCGCAGAGCTCTAGACGTGGGATAGATTGTTGCTTGCGTGGGGCTATTCTCGAGCGGGCGAGGACAAATGCTGTGTAGATCTCTCCCTTCTCTTGGGCCCGCAAGTAGGCTACTGATCCGTATGCGACCTCTGAGGCGTCACTGAAGACGTGTAAGTCCATTTTACATGTCTCTGGCCTCACCGTGGGTGGGAAGTAGCTTCGGCGCATATTAACGCCTGGGAGTGAGTGGAGCTCCATCTCCCACTCTCTCCAGGTGGATGCAAGGTGTGCGGGAATGGGGTCGTCCCAGCCCTGGTCCTTGTCCCACAATGCTCGTACAATCATTTTTGCCCTGGTGGTGTACGGTAGAATACATCCTAGCGGGTCATATTGTCGGGCGAGTGTTGTGTACACACTCCGTCTGGTGGTCGGCGCCGCCGCCGGCCTTCCCTGCTCCGTAGTCAGGGGCTTGTGTCTGTAGTGAAGCGAATCTGTTTTGAATCGCCACACCAATCCCAGGGTCATCTCCTGGGCTTCTCCCGGGATTGTAGCCATCCAGGTCTCGCTGCTGGCTGCCTTGTCCTCGGAGGAGAGGCTGCGCAGTACTTGCGGATCGCTGCTGGCCCACTGCCTGAGATCAAAGCCGCCTTTGATCAATGAGGCGCGGAGTTTAATCAGGAGAGCCTCGGCTTCTTCTTGGGTTGAAAGGCTTTGTAGACAGTTGTCTACGTAGAAGCTGTTCTTTACGCTGTGTCGGACCTCTTCGTCCGCTGCTGGGTCCTCTGCTACATGTTTCTGTAGTGCAAATGTAGCACAGCAGGGGCTGCACGTCGTTCCGAAGGGGAGGACTTCCCATTGGTAGATGGCTGGGTGCTCATCTCCTGGCTTCTCTCTCCATAGGAACCGTAACAGGGGCTTGTCCGCCTCTACTAATCTCACCTGCAGGAACATTCCTTTAATGTCCCCGCTGATGGCCACCTTTTCCTGGCGGAAGCGGAGTAGAACGCCGAGTAGGGAGGGGCCGAGTGTGGGACCGGGCAGTAACTCTTTATTCAGATTTTGGGATCCGATCTGGTAGCTGCAGTTAAATACTATGCGGTCTTTACCGTTGTGATGGACCTTGTGGTGAGGCACGTACCACGATTCAATGGTCTGGTCAGCCTCTTTAATGTCCATCTTTGTGACGTGTCCCGCTGTGATGAGCTTCTCAATCTCAGCGCGGTATACACTCTCTTGGGCGGGGTTCTTGGCTAAGCGCCGCTCCGTGTTCAGCAGGTACCGTTCTGTGGCGTCTGTCTTGGCGTGGAAAGTAGGCATTCCTTCTCGCCGCAGGAGTGGCGTGGCGTATCTCAACACGCCGTTGACCGGGGCTCTCTTGGTCCCTGTCTCGAGGAGGTGAATGGCGTAAATGTCATCTTTAGAGCGAATGTCTTTCTTTCCGTTCTTAAAGGGCATTTGTTCCAAGGTCCATAGCCGCTCTACGTGTTGCAGGAGTGCGGTTTCTCCCTCTGTGACTCGGGAGTGGAGACATCTAGTGGCTGTACTTCGGTTGAGAGATTTGGCGAGCGGGCCTTGGAGAGTCCATCCCAAACGGGTCTCGACTGCTGCAGGACAGCCTCGGGGTCCGGTATGAACCCGGTCTATCGGGACAATGAGGTCTGCATGGTCGGAGCCTATCAACAGGGTCGGCATAGCATTGTCTATGAGCGGGATCGGTAACTTGCGCAGATGTGCATATTTCTCCATCAGTTTGGCGACGGGGTATGTGTACCGCGACAGTCCTATTTCTTGGCTGGTGAAAGCGTCTGTAATCTGGTACCGTCGCTCAGGCTGGCCGCTTGCTGCGATAGAGAATGAGACATTCTCGCCCTTTATCGTCCTCAAATCTCGTCTTATTGTCCGAATTGTCATTTGGGTTTCGCTTCCCCGCAGCCCTAGCTGGGCCGCAGCGGAGGCGAGCAGCAGGGTCTTCTCTGACCCGTCATCGAGGACGGCGTAAGTGTCCAGGACTTTATTCTGGTAGCTTAGTGTCACACGCACTACTTTTAGGAGTACTCGGGCTCCACTGCTGCTGGCGGGATCGATGTACATGACGCTCGCTTTGCGGCTGGATGGTGCGGGTGAAGGGCGCCGTCTGTTACTGTCGTGAAGTATGTCCAGATGGGCTCCATCGCACTTGGTGCACCTTTTCTTTAAGCGGCATATCAGGGAATATTAGAGAATATACAAATACAATTAAATATATATATATAAATAAATATATATATTCGGTTTAATCTGGCCCTTCACAACATCATCTGTATTTACCATTTCCAGTTTGAAGTCGTCTTTGTGATGATTTCCATACTAAAACAAATCACATGGCTGCTTGGTTCAAAGAAAATCGGTTACTCCTCCATCTCTGATCTCCTATCAAAGACACAAAAGAACAAAGTTGAGCCTGTTTTTCTAGAAATTATAATTTCTCAAATAAAAGGGAGCCCAAACCCGAGATAAGTCGGGTTAACTCGCCAGCGGTTGGGCGCCAGACCCGAGATTTCTCGGGTTTTGGTAGTTTATTCCTTTATTCGATATTTGTATTCATTATTCATCCAGGGACCTTGGTGTTACCATAGGGCAGTGCTTCTCAAACTTTTTCTGTCAGGCCCCCCTTTGGTGGACCAAAATATCTTGGGCCCCCTCGCCCCAACAAAATAGTCATGAAATGGGCCATGTTTAAATTTATTGAAATAACACCAATATCGTGACCTTTCAAATTGACAACACCTTCCCTCGCGAGAGCCACCTTGCCTCGCTGTGAAACAGCACTGCAGAATGGTCAGCTCCCATCTCCTCACACAGCGCAGAGAACAGGCACGCTTTCAGGGCTCGGGTTTTGATGAAATTTACCACGTTTATAACTTCTGTCAAAACCTCATTCAGCTCAGGGCTAAGCTGTCTTGACGCTGGCGCCTCTCTGTGAATTTACAGTGCGTCCATTGCGCGTTTGGCGAGACCCCCTTGATGAGCGCCTGTAGCCCCCTCCTTTTCCCTGCCATGGCCTGCGCACCGTCAGAGCAAAAGCCCACACAGTTCTCCCATTTCAGTCCATGTTCTGTCAGGTAACTGTCAATCATTTTGAAGAGCTCATCAGCTGTCGCTCTGTTTTTGACATATTTGCAAAACAGCAGACCTTCACTCAGTGACTGGGAATTTACAAAGCGAACATAGGAAATAAGCAAACAGTCTTTATTGCTGTCAGTCTTTGACAAGGCAACACGCATGTCATCCTCAAGGCTCAACTTGGCCCTATATTTTGTTTTCAGAGCTGTCATGGATGAAAAGCCAGCTTCACACAGATATGTGGTGCTGAATGGTATCAACACCTTAACTGCTGCATCATGAGATACTTGGTACTCAGCACCACACTCTGAAACTAGCTCTCCAGGTGGTATCAGATGAGATTTCAATGAGTTCTTCCAAGAGTTTGGATGGAGATGTGTCAGGAAGCTTTGTCTCAATGTTGTCTGTAAAGTATTTTTTTATCGAGAGTAACTTTGTGATCCTTTTCTGTGTTTTATTAAATAATGATTTTCAGATTTTGAGAAATGGTCAAACTTATCCAAATATGGTATTTTCATGGAGAACAGTGCAGCTGCAACAGATAGCACTTTAGTGATAATTTTCTGTAATCCAAGGCCCCCCCTCTCATGCCTCTGCGCCCCCCTCTTTGAGAAACACTGCCATAGGGAATGAGTCTGAGGTCGCCAAAGTGCAATACCGGCCGCATCCAGCTAGACAGCGGTATTGAGCACCGTTTGTAACCTTGTATCTTGGCCTGTGTAATGGCCAAATTTCTCCTGGCTCAC
Organism: Notolepis coatsorum; assembly: GCF_963971535.1. Lineage (NCBI taxonomy): Eukaryota > Metazoa > Chordata > Actinopteri > Aulopiformes > Paralepididae > Notolepis > Notolepis coatsorum. The sequence continues at coordinate 92,318,966 of NC_140171.1, forward strand.
TTTTCCTTGTCGGCCGAGTGGAGTGGTTCTCCCGGTTCCATTGAAGCGCGTCAAATATCCCCGATCCCTATGTTGTGGTGGGTTATGCCGTAGACCAAATGGACATTGGATGTACCAGACGGCGATCAAATAATCAGAAACGACAAATAATCATGCATTCATGATGAAACATAATACCTATGACATAGATGTGATTTGGGAATAGTAGCGTGTACAGGCAAGAAGCGGCAACGTCTATAGTAGAATTGACATATAAAGCTATAACTCAGCATTTCGGGAATGACCCCAGACTGCTCTAAAACCATACTTATATTCACCACGGTATAATATAACACAGGATTATACTTTTTCACATTGTTATGTGTTTTGTGCCCTGATCAGGCGCTCCTAGTGTGATGTGTCGTGTCTAGTTGTAGTTCCCTGTCGTGGTTTTGTAGTCCTTCGTTTTCCCCTCCAGCTGTACCCATTTTATTTTATTTATTTAATTTTTTTATTAATAGTTTGAAACACAAAACAGCTCAACATAAATACAGTACAATACAGACAAAACTAAACTCACAAACAGTACAATACAAATAAAACTAAACTCACAAACAATAAACAATACAATACAGTACAATACAGACAAAACTAAACTCACAAACAGTACAATACAGACAAAACACACTAACAAAATGGGGGGGGGGGGGGTGCAGATCAAACACTCCTGCTTTCAGTCATAACTATTCTCCAAGTATGTCTTTATATAGATCCAGGGACCGTCCTCTCCATGGTCATGTTCAGCGAGCGTTGAGGCTGCTCGTTCCATTGTCAATAGGTCCATGAAATCCCTCATCCAGGTGTCCATGCAGAAACAATTTGGCTTTTGGATCTTCCAGTTCATCATGATTGTACGCTTAACTGACATATGTGCTAGTGTAATGATGCGTTGCGTAAGTGCTGATTGTATACCAACTACCCCTATGCCCAAGATGCAGACTCTTGGCTCTAAGGGTATGTCGTATATTCTATACAATACCTAAGGTTATTTGCAGCAAAAAGGAGGTTGTTAACTGGAAGGAGGAAAAGGAGAGTGATGGAAACATGGTCTTCTCCCCTGACTTAGTCAGATGAGAAATAACTTGTATAGCCAGACAAAAGAGGAACTTATGGTCCAAACTCGTTTATTTGCCGAGCGGCCAACGGTGGATAAGCAATCAGTTACATACAGGAATTATTCATCATAAGCCATGATTTGTACAAAAGGGTTGATGAGGTTTACATAATCTTCTTCACATCAAGACAGTTTTGCACATAAATAGTATTCATGTTATGTATGAAACGAGAATGTACTGAGCAATACACATGGTTGGTTAAACCTGGTCTAAGATTACACGAAACAGCCCCCAAACAGTGGGTTCCATGATTCACTCACATGTATTTTTGCCCGGCACATTCTGGTGGTGGATGGAGGCTCAGCCGGACCCCCCTGGGAACGGGCTGGTTCCCAACTAACTGTACTGCTCTAATTAGGGATGCACCGATATGAAAATTGGCCGCCGATACCGATTGTTCAACTAACACTATTGGCCGATACCGATACCGATATTTGTATATTTGTATATAAGTATTTGTAATTTTTTTTTTTTTTTTTTTTAATGAAACTACTGTATATTTGTATGTGTATGTTTGTATTTGTAGGCCTCTTTACTTACTTAAAAAAAGGAAACATCAAGAAATATGTTTATGGTATCACTATCTCTCTCCCAGTATCGTCTGACGGCCTGCAGAGGGATACTATTTTCTCAACCAGAGCTTTCAACCAATGCAATGGAACCATTCTGGCGGCCTGCAGCGGGATACTATTCTCTCAACCAGAGCTTTCAACCAATGCAATGGAACCATTTTGATTGACAGTCGATTCGGCCAATTACGCCACACCGCTAGCACCCACCTCCTGCTGTCCTTACCACCAATCGGCAAGCGTATATTCATTTTCTACTTTCGGGCATGCCGCCATTGTTCTGTTTGCGAGAGCAGAACACACTTAACGTAGCTACGTTAGCTGCCCGGCCCGCCGACCGGCGCTCCACAGCATGACCAAATGAGACATAATGATTTTACTGCAACAAATGTTATAATAAAACAAAGCCTTTCTATACATTTGTCTGGTTGAAAACTTTATTAACAGATTGCAGAATGTGTAGTTGGGTACGGAATGAGCAACGGAATGGAACCGAGCTATGAACGGACTAACGGAGTAATGCCTTGTTTACTGCTATCTTCGGGTAAATAATATGCTTGTTATTGAACGTGTAACACTAACTATATAACGTTAATGCCACAAAACAAATGTTTGTGTCATTTTAACAGCAGATACTTTCTTAAATGCCATCTTCCCGAGAGAGGGTGTTGACGGGGAGTTGTGTTATTAATAGCATTGAACAGCTAACCGAAAGCTAGCGTTAACTATTGTTAAAGGTTTAGCCATAACGTTACCTTGGCTAAAGTTGGGGCTATTCATAATGCAGCTGTGGTAAATTCCCACAGACTTTCTACAATAATTTGAGGTTATTGTAGTACAATACAATGAGATTGACTATCTGGAAGGAGGAGGAAAGATTCATACTGATAGAATTGTTGGTCTCCTCATCTGACTTAGCAGATGAGGAATAAAACGTGTACGCCAGACAAACCAGAACTGTATTTCAACTCAGCTGATTTATTTGAACCAGGGCCAAGAGTGAATAAAAGGTTGCCTTTCACATACAAACGATTATCAGAAAACATTAACAGGGCTGTCTGTTTGTACAGAAATATCACAATCAGGTTTGCATCTCCAACCTCAATAATGTACATAAAACAGTCGATAACATAATCTGAACATACATTGACCATGCTGCACACATTTATACACGAGTAAATCTGGTTTCAGATATTAAGGATTTACACTAAACTTTAAACAACAAATGGTGTTTTCCCATGATTTACTCACATAAAATGCAAACAGCACAGCAGTCTCTCGATGGTCGAAGGAGCGGTGGAGCCGCAGACCCCTGGGGTTGGTTCGGTCTGGGCTCCAGAATTACACTTTGTGGGCCCTTATATCCTATCATGTCTAGCCAATATTAGCACATGGTTGATCCAATCCAGCGTCTTCTTCTGGGGGTTGGGTCTTGTCCCACGGGTGGGGGCTGGTGTGATGTCATCTTCCCTCAGTGATAAGAAGGGGGGTCTTTCTGGCCCCCCCCCCCCTTGGTGTGGCCACTTGAGTACAGAGGCCTGTTTCAATAAACCTTTAGATAACTTTGTTGTGACTTAGTGTCCATGACTAATCATCTCTTCAACAAGTCTAAACTGGTCTGCCCTGTGGTCAGCCCAGCTGTGTTTGATCAGCATTTACATACAGTCAGTTCGAAAAGGTGTAGTGGGGGTTGCGAATGGCTCTCTGTTGTTTATTTGCTGCAGCTGTCTCCACTGACAGTCGAGACTCTTTTAGCCACTGAGTCTCTCTCTGCTATTGAAAGATACATCTGGCTTTTGATGTGGCCCTCTAATTTATTCACACATATTAATTATGAAATTCAACTCAATATTACCACATTTCCCCGTTTTGACGATTCTTATCGTCACATATGATATATTGACTTGATTTTCTATACATTCTAACCTTACATAATAAAATTCATTTTTTCAAAATTTCTGCATTTTTTTCTTTTTCCAATCTAAACATTACACATTTAAAGTCTAATCAATCACAATTTTTTAAAATTCCAGTATTCGTTTACATGATCTGGGGAGGACACAGAAATTATTTTTCATTCTTTCATACATTTTGCTTCTCCTCTCTTGTTAATTCATTTTCCAAGTCAGCCCAATCACATTTTGCATAATCAACTCAGTTGGTCTTCTCACCTCTCCCCCCTTTATGAACATTCCATGGACATAACAACACCTACCACCTCAGCGCACAGTCGACAGGGAGGGAGGAGCATCACGCAAGGAAATTTTTTTTTCACCATGTCGGCCATAACCTACACCTAATATCTTACCTATGTGTTTAGTTTAGTACTCTTGCGTTGTGTCATAATCTATACCAGTTGTTACCGTTCAGTCACCTCCCGTCCAACATACCAATCAATCACACAGAGGCCCTTGTTCAACGCTTTGGTTGCACAGTCTCTGACCGTTTTCGCCCCCCCCCCTCCACCCCATGTCGGCCAGCCTCAGCTGAAGCCAATGTTTGTAGGCCTGTGACCTCGTTATATCCTGTCCCATGACTGTATGTCCATGGATCTACAGACGAACGACTCTGTCAGTCTGGAGGTTTGTCTCAAACCCCCAGCCTTTGTATCCGGGGCTATATTGAAGGAGGGGCCGCGTCTACAAGCGACCTCTTTCCACAGTCCAACAATCTCCCACAGGAACTGACTGAACGGGTTCACACCATCGTGTCATAATCTAATGAAATGTATTCCTACACATTTTCCCCATGATCCCTCCACTTGTGATGGTCCATCCTCCCCCCCGACTGAACTGCAAGGGAACAAGAACACAAAACAAATTTTCTTTACACAATATGTCAAATATTTCTCAAGAGAAGCCAAATGTTTAACCATTATGCAAACGTAATGGGACCACTTAACTGCCATCGATCTGATCCAACGTATCCACACGCTTCAACCGTCCTCTCACCAGCTCATAACAGAGAATTTAAGAAACAAAAGGCAAATAATCAAAAAACATTCCAACAGATGTGAAAGCAAATCAATGAACTTAACCAGCTCCAACCGCAGCCCACCTTAATGGTTATTTAGAAAGAAAAGAAAAGAAATCAAAACTCTACACCTAAACCCTTCATACCTAAAACAGTAAATCAATGAAATAAAATAAAACCCAGGTTTTCCAAAACCACCCATTCAACATCTCATCACCCAACCGTACCATTCACACATGTCAGTGACTTTGACACCTCTTAAGCCAGCACATTCTCTCTCTACAGGCTCCATCCACACCCATTCAGGCCACACAATCATAGATTAAAAATAGAAAAGAAATCTAAAAATGTAACTTCAATACCTCATCCCTACAAAACATTCAACAGAAATCAAATCAAATGAAAGTAATAAAGACAAACTCCTTCAGTAAAACAAATGATATGAAACAAATGATAATGGTATAACCCAAGTGGTTCGATACACTCCTTACTTAAACACATTTTGTTATTTTTAAGACTAGTTTCACCTTAAGTGAAAGCTAAGTTGTGTGCGTGTATGTATGTGAAATCAGATCGTGTGAATGTGTGTCTGTGTGTGTCTGTGTGTGTGTGTGTCTGTGTGTGTCTGTGTGTGTGCGTGTGTGTGTCTGTGTGCGTGTGTGTGTGTGTGTGTGTGCCTGTGTGTGAATGGGTAATTAAGGCTTCCTGGCCACCATCCCCCGCTCAATCATTCACTGAAATCAAAAGGACATCCCAATCTCACACATACATACAAAAATTTAATTTAAATAAAAAATATCATCTGTCTCTTCATTCATATCATAAACCTATATCCTTTCACCCCACTCGTTAATCACCTCACATCTCTGACAAACAAAAGTTAGTTCTTCTGCACTCAATTCCTCTGCTCTGATCTCAGGTTACTCTGATCTCAGGCTCTACAGCCCCTCCTCACATCAGCGCTTTGACCCTTTTAACCTCCTTCCAGTTAAGAGTACCCTCCTCCCGTTCGGATGCACTCCTTGCCCTACTTAGATGCACCTCTCCCCTCCAGGATCAAGAGATACCACGTGTGGGGAAACCGGCTTTTTCAGGGCCGCATTGCCGCCTACACTGGACCCCCTCTCACCCAACCAAGGATACAGGCCTCCACTTCCAGGCTAAGGTATCCTCACATGAACAGAAGAAGTCCCCTTATTTTACCTTCAGGTGCAGTTTAAGGCTGGGTCCCTTTCCAATCTTAGGAGAGACAATTCAGATTCCTCTGAACTGACACCCCTCATCCCTCTGCTTCCCAGCATTTTCTTTTCAAAAACACTGATCACAGAAGCACAGCTCGCCTACTAACCCTGTATCGGCTAGTAAGGTTACTGTGGCCTGACTGTACATTGAGCCAAGTGCATTTATGCCCATACTGTCCAGTCACTCACAGTCCCACTTCCTGCGTTTCTGTGACTATAAGCAGGGGTCATAACGCTCTCCTGACCGGCTGGCGACCCAGTCGATAGCGACCTCATAGTCCGTCATCAAGTCAGGACCCCAAGCGGCTGACTGTCCGTAGTACCTATCAGCCACTCAGTTTAGAAACCGACGGTCTTGTCCCCACCCCGCTTGCTCTGGGCATGGAAATATTGACCGTTTTCGCCAGCCTTGCCTGTTCACGGCAGGAGCTGTGCCCCCTCCGGTGCACCGCCCTGCTCCTAGGTGTGGACTGTCGCCCACGTACCACCCAGTGCCCACACCAACTTACGTGCGACGTTTCCTGGGCCGACTAGACGGTACCACAGTGGTATGTTAATTCATACCTCGTTACGCACGAGGGCCTTCAGTTTCTCCCCAGCACTATATGGATGTGTTTAACGTGCGCCCAGACTCTTGCGAGCCCACTGCCGCCTGTTGATGGCTAGAGGTTCGGGGCGCCTACCCCCTCCCTAACCAACTCAACCAAGCATAAACACATGTCCTAACCATATTAACAGTGTATTAAAGATTTAACAATCTAAAACAAGCACAAACACATGTCCTGCTTCACAACCGGGCTTGTATCAAATTCCACTATAAAACATTTAGCAAATAATATAAACATTATCCTATTTAAATCAATGGCCTTAAAGCTATAACAAGTATCCATATCTGACATTTCAACATCAATGCATTCTATACAAGCATCTTAATTCAAGCTACATAAAACAAAACATCATTATTCCAAGCTTACCATTGTACATGTTACACAAATTAAAAAAACTGGAAATGTCCATCAACTCTAATTATTATACATGTAAGCATCATTCATCTCAGCATAACATTATAGTGTGGTTAGTCCTAAATGCTCCTTTCTTCATACACGTGTGATAAATTGATTTTACTGCAAGCAACATGTAACTCTAGTGTAGAGCCACTTTCCAAATTCAGCCTATAGCTACTCTCAAACTCCCGTTTATCTGTGTACCATGTATGCAATAAAAGTTATGATGTATTTTAACACGGGTGACTGAATTTGCAAATCTGGTATGTCATAAATGTATAGTTGTAGCAGTACTGACTATCTGATGAATTGAAAATGGGGGACCCTGATGTAAACAAGACAAAAGTCTTCCTTTGGTCTGCATCCCCTTAACAATTGTGTGTATTGAGCTGTACTTATTTTTAATCAATCCCTACTCATTCCCCCCTGGTTAAAAATATACCCCTGTGCATCAAAGACAATACTACAATCTACCCAGTATAGCCGGTTTGTGAACCCCAGATTTATCATAGGCAATGTATCCATTATCTCATTTCTCCTCAATAGGCTCACTGTATTGTTTGCAGCCTAAGTAAACCCTTAATGACTATCTCCCCTAATCTAACCACCATACATGTTACATCTCTTCCCCTGCTTACACAAAAATACAATGCACAATATACAAATATAACCATATTACATAATGCAGAATATTCCCTTACCCGTTATTCCTGTCCCCCGAGCGAACTACTCCGAACGCACTAGACCCAATCCACGTCGTACCGCGCATGCGCAGTGGCAACCGATGCGGCTGTTATAACGTTGCTTACGACAACCAAAATCTGCCACGACATTCATAACATGCCCCGATATTCATAATCTGCCACGACATTCATCACGTTCCCTACCCCTTCCCCAACATCATTCTCAAAACTCGAAACGTAACATCTGCCGCCCGCAAACGCCACAAAACACCGGCACGCAAGCTAACTAGCTTAGCCAGCCCTAATGCGACGTTCAAGGCCCTCACGGGAGCCGTGCCTTTCAAGATCCGTTCATCCACGCAATTCGCTCAGTACCAACCAAAGCATAAACAATTCACACAAGCTTAAAATAGCCAACCACTCTAACAGAAAATAATTTTTAAAGCACTCACACCAACCAACGCCGCACATATAGTTCAACACGAATCCTCTCTCCTACCTACTCCGCCTCACTCCATAGCACCGCGAACGTTACATACTCTCCACAACACTATGACGTCAACAAGCAGCTTCTCCTTAATATCAAACACTATCGCTACCGCATCAATAATAACCCCCAAAACGGCAACAATCTCGCCACCCTACGTCTCGATCCGCGTCACGGCACCATTTCTGTGGTAAATTCCCACAGACTTTCTACAATAATTTGAGGTTATTGTAGTACAACACAATGAGATTGATTATCTGGAAGGAGGAGGAAGGATTCATACTGATAGAATTGTTGGTCTCCTCATCTGACTTAGCAGATGAGGAATAAAACGTGTACGCCAGACAAACCAGAACTGTATTTCAACTCAGCTGATTTATTTGAACCAGGGCCAAGAGTGAATAAAAGGTTGCCTTTCACATACAAACGATTATCAGAAAACATTAACAGGGCTGTCTGTTTGTACAGAAATATCACAATCAGGTTTGCATCTCCAACCTCAATAATGTACATAAAACAGTCGATAACATAATCTGAACATACATTGACCATGCTGCACACATTTATACATGAGTAAATCTGGTTTCAGATATTAAGGATTTACACTAAACTTTAAACAACAAATGGTGTTTTCCCATGATTTACTCACATAAAATGCAAACAGCACAGCAGTCTCTCGATGGTCGAAGGAGCGGTGGAGCCGCAGACCCCTGGGGTTGGTTCGGTCTGGGCTCCAGAATTACACTTTGTGGGCCCTTATATCCTATCATGTCTAGCCAATATTAGCACATGGTTGATCCAATCCAGCGTCTTCTTCTGGGGGTTGGGTCTTGTCCCACGGGTGGGGGCTGGTGTGATGTCATCTTCCCTCAGTGATAAGAAGGGGGGTCTTTCTGGCCCCCCCCCCCCCCTTGGTGTGGCCACTTGAGTACAGAGGCCTGTTTCAATAAACCTTTAGATAACTTTGTTGTGACTTAGTGTCCATGACTAATCATCTCTTCAACAAGTCTAAACTGGTCTGCCCTGTGGTCAGCCCAGCTGTGTTTGATCAGCATTTACATACAGTCAGTTCGAAAAGGTGTAGTGGGGGTTGCGAATGGCTCTCTGTTGTTTATTTGCTGCAGCTGTCTCCACTGACAGTCGAGACTCTTTTAGCCACTGAGTCTCTCTCTGCTATTGAAAGATACATCTGGCTTTTGATGTGGCCCTCTAATTTATTCACACATATTAATTATGAAATTCAACTCAATATTACCACACAGCAATAATGGCTGCAGACCTGCAAGCAAAGTACAGCAAGTTGGCAAAGGAGTATTCCAACGCAAATCACATTTTCACCAGTAACGTTAGTCTTGCATCTCCCGGTAGCTAATGAACGGACTCGGAGTAATGCCTTGCTGCTATGGGTAATAATAATATGCTGATGTTATTGTCCGTGTAACACTAACTATATAACGTTAATGCCACAAAACGAATGCCTTGTTAATCATAAGTAGTTACTTTGATGCTGTAGCTTGTGTGTGTGGGGAACGGCGGGCGTTGTGCAGGTAGGTCGCGAGTGAACTTCTTTTTTTTGCCTTTTGACGCTACACAAATTGATGGGTATTTATCGGCGACTGCTATCGGCACATTTGAGCTTATCGGCCGATAGGCCGATAGCAGTCAACAAGGCACTTATCGGCCGATACCGATACCCGACCGATATATCGGTGCACCCCTAGCTCTAATACTTATAGGTTTAAATGACCTCACTATTTTTAAACTGGTTGAACCAATCACATGTATCTAAAAACAGTTGGTCTTCCTGTTGGGGCTGATCTGCCCCAACATGTCCTTGTCGTGTGGGGGTTGGTGTCGGTGGCCCCCTCCTTTGGGCTGTGGCTTCTCATGTTTGGACAGAGGGGGGGTCTGCCTGTGGCCCCCGTCGGTGTGGCCTCTTGATGAGTACAGAGGAGGGCGCTTTTGATGACCCCCCTCCTTGGCTGCTCAAGTCTCCTCTGAATGAATTCAACACTTTAACATTCCTTCATGTACCATTTTGATATTCCAATGTACATGGTTTATGCAATGACCTATAGATCTCTCATATCATCCCAGTACAGTCATTGCTTCTAGGCTGATACCAGACATCATAGAAGACCACACCAACCTTTATTTACCAGATAATATAACTGTGATAAATATACCAGGATTTATAACAAGAGTGAAATAACACTATTACTTTCATACTCGGGTGACATTCTAAATGGTATTCTTCTTTGTAAGTTACCTTCTACATTGATATGGTTAATGTAATAAGTTACATATTTTAATACCAGATTTCCTATATAAAGTATAATGACTTAATAGTTCCTTGGATGTGTCTGCTAGTTATCTGCTAGACCAGCTGTCCCTCTGCTAGTTAGAGTGAGCCATGACCTATGACTGTCCTTCCTCGGATTTACAGACGGCTCTCTCAGTCTGGACGCTTCCCAAACCTGTGTCTGTTTTCACAAATCCAACCTGGCCTCTGTTCTTGGGGTTATGATGAAGGAGGGGCTAGTGTCCACAAGCGACCTCTTTCCACAGTCTATGTGAGCTGGGGTGCGAGCGTGACTATGTGTGTGTGTGCGTGCGTGCGTGTGTGTGCGTGTGTGTGTGCGCGTGTGTGTGTGTGAGACAGTCTCAGTTTGTGTGTGACCTAGAGGTTAAGTCTGTCCGGAGGCCGTATCGGCCTCCCGCTCCGGGAGAAGGCCCGGGCCTGTAACTCACGGCCTGGTGTGTTACCAGCAGGGCACGAAATAAACTTTTTGACTCACCGGCCAGTGGCGGGTAGATGGGAAAAATCGACCCGCCAAGCATATTTCTTACCAGCCAAAAAAAACAACGCATTTTTGTGTCACATATATATAAAAAAATTCAGTAAATTTCAAGTAGATAGGGTATTATGTTGAAGAATACACTTAAATAAGAGGCCAGAGTAAAATTTTAAGCAAATTATTTTAATATATTCATTGATGATTTATTAATCAATACATGTAAATTCAATCTAGCTTAAATTGTAACCTACTGTTAAACATCATCAGACTCCTCACTCTACCCTCTTTGCAGGATATAACAGAACATAATTAGGGATGCCCCGATCACGTTTTTTGCCACCGATACCGATCACCGATCGTCTATGAGCCATATCGGCCGATACCGATCGTTTTTGGTTTAAAAAAAAAAAAAAAAAATATATATATATATATATATATATATCTTTTTTTTTAATAAAATATATATATTATATAATCATACTTGTAGTTGTATTATCTGCGAGACATCGCCACCACGCAACAAGTCAAAATGCTCGCTATCTGCAAACAGCTCCACTGTCTGTGTGTATACTCGAGTAGCCTCCAGCTCCAGCAAGGATTCTCCGGCGCTGCAGCTGGACCCTATACTCTGCTTTGGTCAAATCACATTCAGCATGCCCTCATGCGATGGAAGCCAGGGGCTCGAATACACATCGAATCAATGTTATAAGACATTGATATCAGGAGCTATCTGTAGCTACTGCTAGCCGGCTAGATAACGTTAAGACAACGCCTCAGTGAACTATTTAGTTTACTGGGACATTTCGTAGTGAGCTAACGTGAGCTAACGTGAGCTACCTAGCCAACGGAGGTACCATGCACTACTAGACTATTGCTGGAGCATTTGTTGATATCAGGAGCTAACAGTAGCTAGCCGGCTAGATAACGTTAGACAATGCCTCATGTATTAAACTAAAAGTGAATAGTTGACTGGGTAATTTTGTAACAGTAGCTAACGTTATCTCACGGAGGTCCGACTAGACTAGAGCAGTCAGCAGACTGCCCGATGCAATAGGAGCCTCTGTGTTTACACAGGTTTGGGAGGGGCAGGAGGAGGAGGAGGAGCAGTGCGCTGCAGGTCTGTGTGCTTGAGACAGAAGTCAGCGAGTGAGAACTCCGCTAAGAATTGGATCATGTTTTTCGATCGGTTTTCACATGACTATTTGGTTGCCCGCCACATGGCGGACAGACCTCTCAGTCACACTCGCCAAACCTAAAATCTGCCCGCCAATGGCGCGTGGCGGGCTCTAATTTTGTGCCCTAATTACCAGTCTGCGGGGAAGACGGCGTCAACCTCGGGGCTGATGACTTTGGAGACTCCTCAGGACCGCTGATGACCTCTTCGGCGCTTCCCCCACTCTCAGACTGCTCTGGGGCCAATTCTGGGTGAACTGACGGCTGGGGAGGGGCCGCTTCTGCTGGTCGGAGATCAACCCTGTTGCGGCGATACGCAGTCCCCTCCACGTCGACCAGATAGGACCGAAGTCCCAACTGCTGCAGGCACACGCCTCTCCTCCATCGGCCCGTCTTGTCACCCGGGAGTGGCTTCATCCGTATGGGCCGGCCGACATTCAGCTCCGGCAGATCCTTAGCCGATCGGTCATACATCAGCTTTGCTGATTGATGTTTCACTCTCAGCTTGTCCGGGACCCCTGTGACGACCTGAGGTACCAGTAGCTGGTCAGCCACAGGGAGAAGGGTTCTCAGTCTCCGCGACATAAGTCGCTGTGCAGGGCTGCACCGCATACCCTCAGTGGGTGTGTTTCTCCAATGTAAAATGGCCTTCCAGGGGTCCTCTCTGGCACGGTCTGCCTTTCTGCACAGGCTCTTCACAATTTTTACTGCCGACTCCGCTTTGCCATTAGCCTTCGGGTGCCTCGGTGAGGACATAACGTGCTCAAAGCCCCACTCCCTCGCAAACGCCCAGAACTCTCCACCGGCAAACTGGCCCCCACCATCAGAAATGGCTCTGTCTGGGACCCCGTAGCGAGCAAACTGTGCCTTGCATTGTCGGATCGTGGTGTCCGCTGACAGGTCAGGGAGCAAGTCGACCTCCCAGAAGTCAGAATAGTGGTCCACCACGAGAAGGAAGTTCTGTGCTGCATAGCTGTACAGGTCCATGCTTACCAGCTGCCAGGGCCGTGTGGGGAGCGGGTGTGACAATGACATCATAGTCTCTTTCTGTTGTTCGTGTGCATACTCATTGCACACGGAGCACTGCTTTGTACTTCCCCTTGCATACTGGGCAAGTACAGTGTATCACGAGCCTGTCTGTAGCACGCCTCGGCCCCCACGTGGTTGTAGTGGATCCGTCTCAGAATTTCCGGACGCATAGCTTTCGGAATTATGATGCGCTGACTCCTGTAGAGCACGCCATCCTCTGCACTTATCTCGGCCCAATAGTCCCTGACAGCTAAAGGGGTCTCCTCTTTGTGTTCTGGCCATCCCTCCAGCACGACTGACTTGAGTGTTTGCAGACACACATCCTCCTCAGTGTGTGTTCTAATCTCTGCCAGACGTTGGCTGCTGACGTTCAGATAGTCCGCCTGCTGAATGGTGGCCGTGTCACACTGCTCCTGCTGCATGCTGCAGACCATTTCCCATCTGTACAGTGTATCTGTTCTCTGTGGTGGGGTGGTGGCTCTGCTGAGCGTGTCACTTATGTACATTTCAGGGCCTGGCTTGTATACCACCGCCAGGCAGTAGTTCTGCAGTGTGAGGAGCATGCTCTGAAGGCGCTTTGGCGCACTGAGGAGAGGTTTAGTGAAGATGGACACCAACGGGCGATGGTCAGTCTCTGCAGTCACATCACCCCTCCCATATAGGTAGTAGTGGAAGCGTTGACAGGCGAATACGATGCTTAGGCACTCCTTTTCTATCTGTGCATAATTTTGCTCTGTTTGGGTCAATGCACGAGAGGCGAACGCGACAGGCTGTCCCCCCTGAAGCAAGCAGCAGCCCAGACCCGTCTGACTGGAGTCACTGAGCTTAACCTGTTAAGCCTTAAGGTCCCCCTATAGGGGGACCCTGCTTTTCTTTATCATAAATCGATCAATAGAGACCGTATTAGTTCCCCAATTATCATATCATGGGGTATCATTGGAAAGCCACACTCATTGGCTACAACCCCGTGCAAAGATTTTCGAGATTGCCAAATGATTGACGGAGCTAGAGCCCCGGGAGTCGGGGATGGTAATGTGTACTTTTGCGTACTTTGGGGCACACCTCACATATCGGCATGTAACTCGAGAACCGCTGAGCGGATTTTGTCACCTGAAAGGGCAATCGACAGGCAACAAATAGGGCTTTAATTCTATCCATATAGTATTAAAAGAAATGCACACCCGAGCCCCTAGAGGTCGGCAAAGAATCGTCCACATGTGGGCCCTTGGATGTTAAGAGGTCAATGTTTAAAAAAATATATATTTGTAGCCAAGAGTAAAGACCATAACCCTATCAAGAATAGTAGTCAAAGTGTATATTTTCATTTTTACCGATGTTTTATATGTTTTATCGGAAATAAAAATTTATCGGAAAATGCTAATTATCGTAAAAACCGCAAGAAATGACTAAATCCAGATTCAACCCTGCCATTGGAAAGAGGAGCATTTCCCCTATCCATAGATGTATGATTTGGCCATAATAAGGTCAAGGTCAAGTTCAAGGTCAAATATGAATTTATAATTAAAGTCGATTATCATTAATTACTGTATCTACAAATCCTTCTGTTTAATCATCTTCCCGCGGTTCATTTGCTTAGATTTTTTGTACACATGATCTCAATAAGGTGGTGAATGAGCTCAGTGAGCATTTTCCCGTATCAATTTTTGATCATCATCATCAAAATCATAAATCATAATTAATCATAATTAATTTATTCATTACAATTTACTCAGCCTAGTAACAGACACAATATTTCTGACACTGGAAATACATACCCCCAGGTCCCTAGATGTTCCTAGATACCAAGAACATGCAAATTGACCTTGCAGAAGTGGAGCAATCTTCCATTTACTTAGGCATGTACCTTTAGGATTATGGTTGACAGTGTCGTGTGTGTGGCCCATGTTTTATACCCTCTTGGTAAATGATTCTCCAATAAAGAGCGTTTTCATCCAGCTAGGGCAGCTGGACCATTTTCTATGGTTCCTTCCTTCGCCTGGGTGACATACCGTCTATGCTGGTCGGGGTAGTAGGAAAACCCTGTCAGGCTCCTCCTAGGCCGGCGTATGTCTAGCGTTAGTTATATATGGGGCCTTATAGTGAGGGATGGAAACGTTTAAGGGATGGGCTTTAGGTTTTCTTTTGTTGAACACACAACATTTGTTAATTTCTTGCAAATATTTTTAAGTGTGGATGCTTCAGGATCTGCAGACTTTCCACTGCCGATACCAATTACCAATCTGATCCATTGCTTTTATTGAACTGTATAGACTTAGACCATCAGTTTGGGGTCACTGGGCACAAGATTATTGAGATATATAAACACTTCTTCTCCATTAGAGAGATCTAACATGCTTCTATGTGTTAAGAATGAAGCAAATCAAGTCACTTTAGAGTGTGTGTGTGTGTGTGAGAGAGAGAGAGGGGTGTGTGTGTGATTACTCAGCCCTTGTGTGGGTGAATGTAACAAGTTCCTAACGTTTTATTTGCCCTATTATTTCATGCACACTTTATTCATTGTTTTAAATTATTATTTTCTTTTAAGTTATTTTATGCATCACTCCGTTTTGAATTTGATGCAAATGTGCAATGCATGAGGGTCATCCTTTTGTGTTAAATGGCTGCATAAAGCAAGCATTTGTTGACTCGCATGTTGACAAGAGTATTACAACTTGGAACTTGAAAACTGGCAGATGGTCAATACCGCCCCCTAACGCATTGTGGCAGCCACTGCACTACATTAGAAACGCTGTGGTTTGTTATCTGGGCCGAGCTGAGCCGTGCGGGTGGGGTTTAAATACTCTGTCGATGTAACCGGTCACCACCATACATTTACGAGGCTGCCCCCCCCCCCCCCCCCTCCATATGCAATGCTGAAGAACGTGGCACGGACCTCCGCGCCCAGTACTTCAAATGGCGATCAGATAATTGGATAATTTTTTTTGCATTACATCAGAGACCAGGTAAGGACTCTATATATCCAATCTTGCATTGATCTGATGGACTGTGTGGACTGTGTGTGGCTGTTTACCATTGGCTGCGGTGGGGGGGGGGCAGTGTTGAGCAGTAGCTAGCTACAAGTAGCGACGCTACATAGCTTAACTACATTTCTCAGTAGCGTGATGGTAGTGTCGCTACTTTTGAACCAAGTAGCGTTATTTGTAGTGTAGCTATTTTTAGACCCAAGTAGTGACGTAGCATGAGCAAACACTACACGCTACTGTCCGGAGAAACTGCCTGGACTGCTAAATAAAGATTTGTGGGGGGAAAATATCCCAGGAGAAAACCCAATATGATTGGTTGGTTGGTTTAGATATGAGTATGGCAGAGGCAGAGGGATTCAATGTTTCCAGTGAAACTGATGACATTGATGAAGTTGACATCCAGGACCTGGACGTCAATAACAATGCGCAGTCTCCATGGCCGTATCTGGCCGTATCTGCTCTCAACTTCCCACACGGCCAGCACTAATTTGAGAACACACATTCAGGTGAGCTGATGAAAAGCTTTACATAACCATTGTCAACTGTTCCCAAACAGCACACAAGTCTGTGCACTTTTTTGTCAACAGCTTTAACTAACAGATAGAGATAGCTGCTATCATGTTTCACTGTAGGCAGAAAATGAACAATATTGGGGGTGGGGAAAAGAAAAGGCAAACTAACATAAATACACACACTAAGAGGGAAACGATCATCTAGAGCAGTGGTGCCCAACCAGTCGATCGCGATCGACAGGTAGATCGCGGGCTGATTTCAAGTAGATCTCGATTAATAAAATTCAATTATAATTTTTTTTTGTTGTTGCAAAATCAACTCTGCCTCTCTTTGTTAACTACAGCAAGCACTGCTGTTTGTTATTTAAGATGAGGTCGGACTCGGCACTGACAGATTTGTGTTCATTATGCTGCTTTTATAAAGCCTCAAATGACGGCTTACAATATTTCATGAAAGCAAAGTGTTTTGTTTGTCTAAGATTTAAAAAGGTTTAAACTTTACAGCACTGACAAAGTTGAACAAAGTGCTGTACAAGTGCATATTGAATGGGTATTACTAATACTATTAATACTAGCCGAGAGTAGGTCAAATTTTGGCTGGGAGCTCTCGGCTAGGTGGTAAATTAAAAAGTAGATCTTGGTTCAAAAAAGGTTGGGGGGGGGGGGGGTTGCCCCAGATGACAGTGAAGTGACCATTTAAGGCCTTTTTTGTGAGGCCATGGAATGTTTTGTGAGTTACATATTTAAATACATTTGGTCATTTAGCCGCTGACGCTTTTATCCAAAGCAACTTACAAATTGTGTACAAGTCAGCAGGAGCGGTACATATCTAGCAGCCAAGGATATTGTTTGTCTAGCAGTGTCGAGCTTGAGTGTTATACTCTGAGTACATACTGTAGTAGTATAGACATATTAGCATAGTTGGTAGTAGTATAGATATGGTAGCATAATAGTCAAATGTAGTAAGAAAGTTATTATTAGTTCAAATTCAGATATTGAAGAAGTGTGTTTTTGGTTGATGAAAAGTGGGCAGGTTTCAGCTAGGAGAGGGTATCAGGCAGCCAGAAGATGCAGAGTTTAGAGATGAATAATAAATAAAGATAGAATAGAAAAGAAAAAGACCATTACTGCATCAAAATGGATTCAAGTCATGGCACAAAAAAATGTTTGTTCTGTTCTATTGATGTCCGTTCATGTAAAGATGGATTTCGTTAATGTCTGTTTTGTGAGACAAATGTTTCTTGCACTTTTTATTTGGCCAGGTTGTCATTTTGCTACTGTGGTTTGAGTTGAAACAGTAGTTTATCCTGTGCTGAAAAGTCTCCATTCCAATAGAGATATATATTTGTTATATTTTGGTGTTTATTTGATTATTGTTTCACTGCCTTTTATTTATTACGTTTCCGCAGTTTTTTTCTCATACTTTATTAACATTTTGTACATGGTACCACAAGGTACATTAATACAAGTTCATGTTAAAAGGATGACACAAAAAGCCAGACAGAGGGCTTGTTTCTAGTTTCAGTTTGTTTTATAATAAACAATCAAACTGAGCATTTTTTGCCTGCCTATTTGTTTGGTGGAAACTTGATCATGAAGTAAAAAGAAAAAGAAAAAGTAGTGCTGATGTAGCTAGCTATTTTTGCCATGTTCTTGTAGTGTAGCTTGCAAACATTTTCTGGGGATAGCTTCCGTTGTAGTTGAGCTATATTTAATCGAGAGAAACTTGTAGTGTAGCTTACTACATTTTCCAAGTAGCTTGCCCATCACTGGGGGGGGGGGGGGGGGGGGGGGGGGCGCCACGCTCCAGGGCCCTTTTCATTCTTGCATGAGGAAGGATAATAACGATAATCTAGCATTGATTTCAGGATGATTAGGTAATCAGGTGAAAAATTACATCGTGTTTAGTGGATTCCACTAAAACGCTATTATCGCGTATTTTCCTGGGATTACTAAGAATCACAAACTACTCATATTCAAAACGGTATAAAACGGAAATGTACGGATGAAAACACAATCTGTTTTGTGCATGTTGACTGGAAGCAACTCACTGACAATCGACAAAGCGCCCCATTGACTTACAGCACTGGTGTTCTATACAGAAGGTAAACAGCGACCCCTGGCCGTGAATGTGTTAACATATTGAATAAATTATATTTTATTATAGCTCCCCCCATATGTAGTTGTCTCTTATGAATAAGAACAAAAAAATATTTGAAAAAAGTTTCATTTAATAAAATTTCACGGCGTCTGTGCAGCCTCGTTAATTCACTGTGTCCATGGAAACTACGACACACGCAGCCATAAAGGTACGGTTTCCTTACCGAGAGGAGACATAGAACTATAGTCTGTTTACTTTCCTGATAATTACATCAATACATAGTTCAAATTATTTTATATATAAACTCTGCATTATTATAGCCACATTGTATTTTCTTTTTTTTTTACTTACATTTTTGTATTAACATGACAAACAACACTTACACAATACCTACAATGACTTCAACAACACAACAGTACATCCACATGGGCCCCTTGAATTCGGCCGCGCTCAGCCTACTAGACCTCCATGAGAGGGACCACCCCCCTCCCGCCATCCACCCCCAGAAACAGGGCTCCCCCACATCCCAGGGCCGTCCCCACGCGGGGCCGAGCACTCAGCGACATGGGTACCTTGAATTTGATTGGGCCAGGCCCAGCAGAGGTTCGAGGGGTGGCACTCCCCCCCCACCGAGCCAAGCCCGCTACCTCCCATGTCACCAAGCACCCCAACCCACGGCCGACGACCCCACAACATCCAAGACCCCCCCCCCCCCCCCCCCCGGGCCAAACCGCGGAAACGATGGTCCCCCTCCCCCGACATCCCCTCCCCTGAGTTAAGCCCATTGGAGCCCCCCATATCCCAGGCCGCTGCGCTCGCAGCTGGGCCCCCAGCGACACGGGTCCCTTGAATCAATTGGGCCAGGCCCAGTAGAGGAAAGGATAGGGGACTCCCCCCCACCGAGCCAAGTCCGCTATTTCCCATGTCACAGAGAGCCCCACCCCACGCCCACCGACCCCCAACACACAGGGCCCCCGCCGGGCAAAGCCAGCCGCTCTGATCCTCCTGAGAGAAACCCCTCCTGAGAGAAACCCCTCCCTCCCGCCCGCCTCCCCAAGAAACAGAACACCCCCATATCCTGGTCCACCATGCGCGGGAGCCGAGCACCCAGAGCCCCTGCCCGACCGCCAGGGCCCCCGGCCCACGAGAACCCCAAGCCCAGGCCCGCAGAAGGCCAAAGCACCACGCCTCAATGCCCCCCCGACCCCCCGCGACCCCAAGCCTGGTGCCCCCCCGCCCCGTGACCAGACCACCCAGGCCACGGCGGCCGAGGACCCCAGGAAACCCCACCCCCCCCACACCAATCCCACAACACGCAAGGCCCTCCCTTCCCCGGGTCGAACCGCCGGAACGATGGCCCCTCCCCTCGACACCCCCCCCCCCCCACTGAACCCAGCCCGCCCACCTCTGTACCTCCCATGTCACCGACATCACCGCATACATTTATGAAAATAAAGCTAACAACACAATAAGAAAAGATTACATGAATATAAATGGTTATATGGTTCACACTCTTTCCCCGGTTGGCGGTTTGGGGGGGGATCAGCCCTCCCACTGGAGAAGCCCCCCCCCAGAGACGGAGATACCCCCCAAAGGAGGTTCTCCAAGCTCCCCCCATATGTAGTTGTCTCTTATGAATAAGAACAAAAAAATATTTGAAAAAAGTTTCATTTAATAAAATTTCACGGCGTCTGTGCAGCCTCGTTAATTCACTGTGTCCATGGAAACTACGACACACGCAGCCATAAAGGTACGGTTTCCTTACCGAGAGGAGACATAGAACTATAGTCTGTTTACTTTCCTGATAATTACATCAATACATAGTTCAAATTATTTTATATATAAACTCTGCATTATTATAGCCACATTGTATTTTCTTTTTTTTTTTACTTACATTTTTGTATTAACATGACAAACAACACTTACACAATACCTACAATGACTTCAACAACACAACAGTACATCCACATGGGCCCCTTGAATTCGGCCGCGCTCAGCCTACTAGACCTCCATGAGAGGGACCACCCCCCTCCCGCCATCCACCCCCAGAAACAGGGCTCCCCCACATCCCAGGGCCGTCCCCACGCGGGGCCGAGCACTCAGCGACATGGGTACCTTGAATTTGATTGGGCCAGGCCCAGCAGAGGTTCGAGGGGTGGCACTCCCCCCCCACCGAGCCAAGCCCGCTACCTCCCATGTCACCAAGCACCCCAACCCACGGCCGACGACCCCACAACATCCAAGACCCCCCCCCCCCCCCCCCCCCCCGGGCCAAACCGCGGAAACGATGGTCCCCCTCCCCCGACATCCCCTCCCCTGAGTTAAGCCCATTGGAGCCCCCCATATCCCAGGCCGCTGCGCTCGCAGCTGGGCCCCCAGCGACACGGGTCCCTTGAATCAATTGGGCCAGGCCCAGTAGAGGAAAGGATAGGGGACTCCCCCCCACCGAGCCAAGTCCGCTATTTCCCATGTCACAGAGAGCCCCACCCCACGCCCACCGACCCCCAACACACAGGGCCCCGCCGGGCAAAGCCCAGCCGCTATGATCCTCCTGAGAGAAACCCCTCCTGAGAGAAACCCCTCCCTCCCGCCCGCCTCCCCAAGAAACAGAACACCCCCATATCCTGGTCCACCATGCGCGGAGCCGAGCACCCAGAGCCCCTGCCCGACCGCCAGGCCCCCGGCCCACGAGAACCCCAAGCCCAGGCCCGCAGAAGGCCAAAGCACCACGCCTCAATGCCCCCCCGACCCCCCGCGACCCCAAGCCTGGTGCCCCCCCCGCCCCGTGACCAGACCACCCAGGCCACGGCGGCCGAGGACCCCAGGAAACCCCACCCCCCCCACACCAATCCCACAACACGCAAGGCCCTCCCTTCCCCGGGTCGAACCGCCGGAACGATGGCCCCTCCCCTCGACACCCCCCCCCCCCCACTGAACCCAGCCCGCCCACCTCTGTACCTCCCATGTCACCGACATCACCGCATACATTTATGAAAATAAAGCTAACAACACAATAAGAAAAGATTACATGAATATAAATGGTTATATGGTTCACACTCTTTCCCCGGTTGGCGGTTTGGGGGGGGATCAGCCCTCCCACTGGAGAAGCCCCCCCCCAGAGACGGAGATACCCCCCAAAGGAGGTTCTCCAAGCCTCTCTTCATGTCCAACATTTTGAATTCTTGTCCTTCATATTTGTCCATGTGCACATTTAAAGCAACTGCTATTCTAACATAACTCTGAAGAAATAATATATAAGAAGACTAAAGACAATTGGCACTTCCCAGGTAATTCGTTTTAACCCCGTTTGACCCCCGTTGGCGGGTTGGAGGGGTAAGGCTCTCCTAGAGAGGGCCCCTCCTATAACGACGGAGATATTCCCAGTGGTGATTCTCCAATGTCCCTATTATTGTCCAACATTTTATTTGAATTTTTATCTTTCATATGATAGTACATTTCCCGAGCTCCCGGTCAGGTCTCCGGATGTGATTCCCCATGTTCCCTGTCATCTTAGTTGTGTGTCATGTGTGCTAGTTTCCACAGTTTAGTCTAGCACGTATTATTTGTATTATATGTCCCGAATCAAGTTCCAATTTCCCCAACTAATGTGTTTACCTTGTCTGTACTCCCAGTGGTCTGTGTGTTATCCGCAGTGTGTCTCGAACCATAACCTCCATTCACTATCAAATAATATGCTTAGTTGTGTGTCCTGTGTGTTAGTGTCTACAGTTTAGTCCAGTACGTGTTATTTGTATTATATGTCTCGAATCAAGTCCCAATTTCCCCAACTAATGTGTTTACCTTGTCTGTATTCCCAGTGGTCTGTGTGTTGTCTGCAGTGTGTCTTGAATCATAACCTCCATTCACTATCTAATTATATGCATATGTGATATTGAATCTTGGTCGGTGTGTATGACCTCAGTGCTCGAGTCCTGCTTGGTGTGTGAGACTTCGTTATTCGAGTTCTGGCTGGTCCGGTCGATCTCGGTGTTCGGATCCCGGTTGGTGTGTGTGGCCTCCGTGTTCGTATCTTGGCCGGCCCGGACGGCCTCCGCGTCTGCATCTCGTGTGCGGATGGTCCGGCCGACCTCGGTGTCCGAGTCCTGGTTGGTCCGATTGTATCCAGCGTCTCCCTGTCCCTCCCCCGGGGGCCGTCCGTTTCACCTCTCCCGAACCAGCCTCCATGCTCCTCCGAACACTCCGCCCTGCATCGAGTCCAGTCCGCGTGTTGGCCATGTTAGCTTGCAGCTCCTTCTCCAGCCAGGCCTCGCTGCGGTCCAACGTCTCGTTAGCTTGTATCCCCTGCTGCACCATTTTCATCGTGTTAACTTCCATGTTAGCTTGCAGCTCCTTCTCCAGCTGCCGGCCTCGCTGCGGTCCAACGTCCCATTAGCTTGTATCACTTGCTGCGTCATATTCATCGTGCTAACCTCCATGTTAGCTTGCAGCTCCTTCTCCAGCCATGTCTTGCTGCGGTCCAACGCCTCACTAGCTTGTATCACTTGCTGCGCTACATTCATTGTGTTAACTTCCATGTTAGCTTGCAGCTCCTTCTCCAGTCAGGCCTCGCTGCGGTTCAACGCCACGTTAGCTTGTATCCCCGACCCTTCAACTCCTCCCTGAGTCCATCGATGTTGCCCTGGATGTTCCGCATGCTAGCTTGGATAGCCATTGCGTTAACCCAGTGGTTCCCAAACTGCGCGAGCTACCTCTAGGTGGTGCGTGACATGAAAAGGCTAATGGCGTTATATTACTAATAAATATATAACTAATATACATTATTTCAAATGGGGATTTTCACTGTGTAAATCATGAAATTCAAGAAACGTTTTAATAAAAAACGTACGTTTTAATAATAATAAACAATGTCTCGGGCGAGGTGTGCTTCGTCTGTGCTGATGCGCTCCGCTCTGCATGGAGTCTGTCTCCTCAGGTCTCCTAATATGCGGGCTTAACAGCGGGCCGATGACAGTAGCGAGCGCGAGCCAGTGCGCGAGCCAGTGCATTAATAACTTCCTACCAAAAGCGCGGGACCAGCGCGGGATTGTGGCACTTACAACATGCAGAGCTGGCTAAAAACAGGGAAACTGTCAGGTGAATCTAAAGTCAATAAAAGTAATGAAAGAGGACAGGAGGAATTGGAGAGAAGCGGAGAGCAGCGTTAGAGTGGAGACAGAGTGATGATGACAGCTGGAGCACAGACACAACAGCCCGGCCCTCCACCAAGAAAACAGGGTAATAATGACAACGATGTGTGTTCTATAATTATGATATGTGTGTAGTGTTCTGATAACGACTATTGGTGAAGCGATGTCGAGATTCATTTGGTTTGGCAGCGAGAGCTATATTTGCGAGAAGCATGCAGCCGCAGAGCAGACAGTTGTGCACGCACAGTGCAATACTCCAATTCAGCCATTGGCAATTCTGCTGAGCTTCCCCAGACCGGGATGAGAGCGCCGCTGGCTCTGCGGCTCTGC
Source organism: Notolepis coatsorum (assembly GCF_963971535.1). Classification (NCBI taxonomy): domain Eukaryota; kingdom Metazoa; phylum Chordata; class Actinopteri; order Aulopiformes; family Paralepididae; genus Notolepis; species Notolepis coatsorum. The sequence goes on from NC_140171.1 coordinate 92,343,151, forward strand.
AGTTGCATACTATTGGTATGTGCTTCGTTGGGACTGGGAGGCGGAGATATAATGGTCATCACGCAACGTTTATATTTCACGATAATGTTGCCGTCTTTCTGCCAAATTTCTCAGTTATTCGCTTGATATAATTAATACAAATGTCCAATATAACGGAATTCATTAGCTCATAAAAATGTGATTATAACACACTGTTGTTTATTAATGTCGGCTGACTGCCCACAGACACCTATTTGATTTAAAGTCAGCAGCAGCACGGAGTCTCGGGACTTATTTATTTATTATTTTTTATGTTTGCATTGGGGGGTGCGCGAGCTAGGTCGGCAGGTGACAGGGGGTGCGCGGCCAAAAAAGTTTGGGATCCGCTGCGTTAGCCTGTATGCTAGCTTGCATGCTCTGCTTGTTAGCTTGTACGCTAGCTTGTATGTCAGCTTGTATAGCTTGGTTAGTCATTACGTTAGCTTGTATGCTAGCTTGTAGCTCTTGGTTAGCTATTGCGTTGCTAGCTTGAAGATCCGCTATCTCGCCCTGGATGTTCTGCGTGCTAGCTTGAAGCTCCGCTATCTCGCCCTGGATAGCTTGTGTAGCTAACGCTCTAGCCCGTGTGTTAGCCTGTATGCTAGCTGTCTCCCGCTCCAATCTAGCTATTAGCTCCTCTTCCCACCGCGGCATGGTCGCTTCTCTCTCGTTTTTTCTCGTGTTCATCCTTCCTCTTCTCTTATATCCTTGAATTGTCACTTTTTATTTCGTTTTTAGTTGTTTTACTTCCTCTTTTGATATTCATTGACCGGGAGCTCTTTCATGTGACTGCTCACCAGAATGTCGCAAACCGGAAGTCCGCCACATTGTCTTTCAAACTAATTTGGTCGCGGATGTCCTGATTTGGTACAGATTGAGAGCTCTCTTGGGCAGAGGTGTTCAGCAGGCTGTGACGTACCGGCAGAGAGACAGCTCTGAGTAGGAGTGTGTACAGTATAAACATATCTATCGTGTATAGTCCATCTATGTTCTCATATTGTGGTGATATGATGTGAAAAGTAAATATTAAGCATGAATTCACACAAAATGTTTTCTCATCATCATCATTTATTTATTCGTACATGGAATTACCACAATCCAATTATTAATATAATCCAGTAGCTGTAAAAAAAAAGATTTTTTTAAAAATAATTTATATAATATAATTCTTTTTTTTAAATGTATGCACTGGTATCGGATCAGTATCGGTATCGGCCGATACCCAAAGCTTAGGTATCAGATCGGGAAGGAAAAAATGGTATCGGAACATCTCTAGTATTATTCTATATTATACTTCTATATAATTTTTATTTTATTATAATATAACTAAATCATACTATTTATACTACACCATATTGGTATACAGTATTATACAATATTTCAATATATTATTCTATGTTATGTTTTCTGAAAGATCTAAGAACATTTAATTGAAAATTACAGTTTCAATTTGATATCATAATCACACCTAAAATGTCCTGAATATCGTGATAAGCATCTTATATATGTAGCACTTGTATCACTAACAGTAACAGCTGTTCGCCACGGGCACAGTTCTAGATTCGAATGAGGAGAGGAGTAATATACACAATTAAGGGAATAGCAGACCAGAGACAAAGTTATAACAGTGACCGGTATTTTATTCTCAAGTTTTGAATATACTCCTGCATTTGCCTGTCTTTCCCGTCGCTGTCCCCTGTCTGTTGCTCCCCAGGGCCCTCATTCATCAACGTGTTCTACGCACAGATTTGTGCTTACCCTGTGCGTACGATCATTTCTAAGCAAAGAGTGGGATTCATCAATTTCAACTTGAACTTGACTTCGTGCTTATATTTACGCACAGCTCGGACCATGCGTACCTGGCGCCCAGTGGTAGAATATATTATTACAACAAGGAAATGAGCTTCTGTGCATAATAACACTGGCATGTTCTGTACGAACCGTAGTTCATTATAGTTCATTGTAAAATAGCAACAGTAGTGTAATTATGGTCAAAACCCTATAAATAGCATTTGGAATAATAGATCTTTCTCTCAGAATGAATGCAGCATGGTTTATATAGCGTTATCGGAATATACGGGGTGTAGGCTACTGACTGACTGCGCTCCGCGTAGCTTGATTGATTGATTGATTGAAAAGTTTATTAACAGATTGCAGAATGGGTACAGTACAGTACAGCTCAGTACATACAATTGTTAATTGGGGATGCAGACCAGAGAAAGACTTTCGTCTTGTTTACATCAGGGTCCCCCATTTTCAATTCATCATAAATCATAAAGCTCAACTCGTTATTATTTTGCGCAGACCGCAGAAACACGGGAACGTTTTGATTATATTTAAAAGGCTTTACGTTAAACGAAACAAGTGGAATTTCGAAGCTGTAAGCAGAATACAAGTCATATGAATATAGTGTTCTTCCCCCTTTTTACTGTATAAGAAAGAATAGAAAACGCATTGCAATGACACCAGATAGTGGACAGACTATGTATATGATGGGATTCAAGTTCGCGTTTTTGTTGATCATAGGCATGCTGTCAGAGTATGATATCTTAATCAAACATTCTAGAACATTTGTCGTCACAGATCATGTCCTAATAGAACATAGGCTATGGCATGGATCGTGATATTGTGTGGACTGTTATTATTACTGTACACCGGTACCACCCATTGTGACAACAGCCTTGTGAGTCCCGCACACAAACATGATGGAATTCAAGTTCATGTATTGAAAGGCAGGCTACATCATACATGCAGTGAGATTCATTGTTCTTGTATATGCTCTCGTATTATTGTTTATATAGGCTACCCAATACTGACATCAAAATAGATTGTAGTATGCCTCTAGAAATCATATGCAGCAGGTAGAAAATTGACGGGAGATCCATCGCGATTTGGAATAAAATTGAGGAGAACTTTAATCCCTGGGTATTAATCAAACAACACGGGAAAAGGCAGTCATATTCCAGCGCGGTATTTATTAGTGTTTGCGCTGCCCAGGCAGCAATGGTTAATAGATATCATATCCGACATCACCGTAAGTGTACACGTCTGTCAGCCTGTCTCGTGACACGCTTCCCTCGGCTTAGTCCATTTTTCCACATTTCATGGGTGTATTCCATTACCGTATATGGTTAATCGGGGCGTTTCTGGTATGCAAATACGTGAAAGTGTGCACGAGCCTCGGCGCAGAGCCAAGGTGGGATTCATCATGACAGGTGTGTGTAGAGCCTGCGTACGCACGTGTGATGAATCCCGACTTCCCTGTGCGTACACTGGTTCTACATTCCGTGCTTACGTGTGGGAATAGAACATGTTCTACGCACACATTGATGAATGAGGGCCCAGGACTTTCGTGAAGTAATCCCTGTGGAGAACCTGATTCCCCGTACGAAGCTGCGCCTCGTTTATCTGCCCGTTTTACGGTTGCGCTCTGGTGAGTTTTTGGAAACAGTTCTTTTTGGATCACCAGTTTTTTGTGTGTTTGTGAAACACCGAAGAAATCCAGTTTTTGTTATACTGTTCTCACCTATTTTTTGTGTTGGATTTACACTTTGGATTACCGTATTGTTTTTTCTCTTGACTCTGCTAACTGTGTGTGTAACACCGAAGATCAAGTCACTTGGATAATTATTTGGATCAGTCACCTCTCTGTTTCTGTTGTGCGCTGGGCTAACTCAGATTTCTCTCTCTCTCCGTTTCCACCTGGAGTGAAAGCTGGGAGGATCTGCAGAGCGGCTTCAGACGTCACAAGCTAATTCCTCACCACCACCTACTGGGAGAATCTGCAGAGCCGCAACAATCTTCACATGCCAGATTCCCCGTTTGTTCTGTTGCTCAACTTAATTCAACCTTGTGACTCTGAGAATAAATACGCCCTTGCTTTGGCTAACTCTGAAACAACTCTCTCTGTGCCGTTGCGCTTGAGGTCGGTTACAAACCCTAACATTACGATCCAACCATGACGACCCCAGCCGACACAGAGAGAGTCAGAACAGCATTGGCAGTCCAGATAGAGTTAACCAAGGGCCACAGCCTACAGCTAGATGCGGCTGCGGCTGCTGTACAGGAACTCCGAGAGCAGGTCCTGCCTATTCAGGGGTCCCTGGGCTCTCTGGCTAGCCAGCAGTCTGGTATTCTCCTCCACTTACAAACGCTGAGTGAAACCGTTAACACCTTGCTTTTAACCCCACTTCCTTCAGGAGCCTTGGCCGGAGCATCACCCGCAGCCCTGGCAGGCCCCGCGCCTCCCGATCCCGCACCTCGGGAGCCCCGTCTCTCCGAACCACGGTTGTTCGACGGTAACTTCGAGGATTGTGCCACATTCATCATGCAATGTGAGTTGGTTTTTCGTCATCAACCCAGTCGTTTCACTTCAAGGGGAGCCCGAGTGGCTTACATGACTAACTTGCTCTCAGGCCGGGCAGCCCAGTAGGTCACTGCCTCCTGGGCAATGGGGGCAGATTTCTGTTTTTCCTACCCAGACTTCGTGGCTGAGCTCCGCAGGGTTTTCCACCACCCAGCCCGTGGCCAGGACCCTGGAGCCCGGTTGGGTACCTTCCGGCAGGGCAGTGGCGGGGTTACCGACTACGTGCTGGAGTTCAGACTGGCGGCTACGGAGAGCGGTTGGAACGATCAAGCACTTCGTCTTACCTTCATGAGGGGGCTCAACGACGCAGTCAGGGACCAGCTTGCGACCCGTGAGGAACCTGAGTCCCTCGAGGACCTGTTCAGCCTCGCCATTCGCATCGACGGACGCCTCCAGGAGAGAAGACGTGAGAGAACCCGACAGGGACCTCCAGAGGTACTCCGGACCCCCGTACTCGTGACGGTACTGCTGGTCGCCCTGCTCCCAACACGACTGGTGGCTCTTTTCCCTCCCGTTCGGTGCCCGAGGAGGAACCCATGCAGCTGGGACGTTCTCATCTTAGCCAAGCTGAACGGGAGGCGAGGTTCAGGTCCGGCCTTTGCCTCTACTGCGGTCGGGAGGGACACCGTATCGCCAACTGCCCCACCCGGCCAAAAGACCAGGCTCGCCGGGACCCCGGGAGATCCTGGTGAGCCGTTTTTCTCGTTCCCAGAGCCGTGCACCACCTGGCCATCTGATGAGCGTCACCCTGGCCTGGGCGGACCAACGGGCCACGGTGGAGGCACTCATTGACTCGGGGGCTGACGAGAGTTTCCTAGACTTCGAGTTTGCTACCCGGGCCAACATTCCTCTTGAGGACCTAGTGAGGCCATTGGAGGTATTCGCATTGGACCAACACCGTCTGGCTGACATCACTCAACGCACCTGCCCTGTCCTGCTCACCATTGCTGGTAACCACGTTGAGAGACTCCAGTTCCTTATCACCAGATCCCCTCTTGTCCCAGTAGTCCTGGGCTGGCCCTGGCTCGCGCTGCACGAGCCCCACATCGCCTGGTCCTCCGGTACCATCAAGGGTTGGAGCTCCTCCTGTCATGCCCAGTGTCTTCAGGCGGCGTCCTGTCCCTCGCCCCGGAGATCCGTTGGTGAGCCGCCTCCGGACCTCTCGACCATACCCCCCGAGTACCACGACCTCATGGAGGTTTTCAGTAAGTCCAGGGCTCAGGCCCTTCCGCCTCACCGGCCTTACGACTGTGCCATCGACCTCCGCTCAGGGGCTCCCCTTCCCGGCAGCCGCCTCTACAGTCTGACCGTCCCGGAGAAGGCAGCGATGGATCAATACATCTCTGAGTCCTTGGAAGCAGGACTCATTCGGCCTTCCTCCTCTCCTGTGGCGGCCGGTTTCTTCTTTGTTGGGAAGAAGGACGGAGACCTTCGACCCTGCATCGACTATCGCCAGCTCAACGAGATCACCATTAAGAACAAGTATCCTCTACCTCTCATGAACTCCACCTTCGAGCCTCTCACCCAGGCTACCGTCTTTACCAAGCTGGACCTCCGGAGTGCCTACCATCTAGTCCGTATCCGAGAGGGCGATGAATGGAAGACCGCCTTCAAGACTCCCAGGGGCCACTACGAGTACCTGGTGATGCCATTCGGCCTCACCAACGCTCCGGCGGTATTCCAGGCGCTCATGAACGACGTCCTTTGTGACATGCTGGAGGAGTTTGTGGTAGTATACCTAGACGACATCCTCATCTTCTCCAAGACCCTCGAGGAACACATCCAGCATGTCCGCCGTGTGCTGGAGCGCCTCCTCCACAATCGGCTCTTCGTCAAGGCGGAGAAGTGCCGATTCCACTCCGACTCCGTCGATTACCTGGGCTTCATCGTGGAGAGAGGCTTGACCCGAGCTGATCCTCGCAAGATCCAGGCCGTGGAGGAATGGCCGGAACCCACCTCTCGGAAGGAGTTGCAGAGCTTCCTCGGGTTCGCCAACTTCTACCGAAGGTTCATCCGGAACTACAGTCAAGTGGCGGAACCGCTTACCAGACTGACCTCTCCCGCCCTGCCGTTCGACTGGTCCCCTGTCATGTACGTGGGTTGTTCATTATCATTATTGCCATATATTTTAACACCATGTAACATCAGGGTAATATATTATTTGTGTTGTCTGTTATGTGTGGTGTTGTGTCATCTCCTAATTGCTGTTTCTATTCACAGATGCCACTCATCTCCCTGATTGGATTGGTTGCATCTGATTGGTGCACCTTGGAACAGGCAGTGGAGATGGGTGGTTAATAGAGTGGAGATGACACACATCGGGGCGCCTCACTCTGTCAGTGCTACTGATCAGAGTTTCGTGAGGTTGCCATTTATTGACCATTGTGGAACAATACTGTGCTTGTCTACTGCTTCGTGTGGACTAAGTACTAAGTATATATAGAGAAGTGCCCTCTGCGCCACTTCTCTCTTGTTGGCTTTAGGCCTATCTTCCACTGAGTGTGGAATTGTACCTTTGGTACCTTTGAGTGTCTGTGGGCGCTTATTTAATATATCCCATATATCACTTTGTCTGTTCTCCAATTACCTTTTTCCCTATTTGTTACATGTTTGTGGGTTGTCTTTTCCCTTTGTTGCATCATCAATCAGAGGAGGTTTAAAGCCCTACCCTGTGTAATAAATATAATTTACTATTTTGGATCAACGTCTTGTGTTCACTTTATTACCTGCTCGGGACCTTGCTTAAAGCACTACTGGACGGGCTGGTTTTCACATACATCCCGTTCCAGCTTATTTTCTATATTGTCTTGTGACATTGTTATGTGACATCCCCAGCGGCGTGTGCTGCGTTCCGCTCCCTCAAGAAGAGGTTCACTTCCGCCCCGATCTTGCTCCATCCAGACCCCAAGAGACAGTTCATCGTTGAGGTGGACGCCTCGGATACTGGACTGGGAGCTATCTTATCCCAGCGGTCGGCAACAGACCAAAAGGTACATCCGTGCGCCTTCTACTCGCGTCGGTTCCTCCCTGCCGAGAGGAACTATGACATCGGCAATCGGGAGCTGCTAGCGGTTGTGGCTGCCTTGGAGGAGTGGCATCATTGGCTAGAGGGGGCCGAGGAGCCGTTTACCATTTGGACGGACCACAAGAACCTGACGTACATCCGTGCTTCCAAGCGCCTCAATGGCCGGCAGGCAAGATGGGCCAGCTTCCTCAGTCGGTTCGAATTCTCGCTGACGTTTCGCCCTGGTTCCCGCAACACGAAGGCCGACTCCCTGTCCCGGTTACACTCCAAGGGGGCTCCAACCACTGAGGACCCGACTCCCATCCTCCCAGAGGCCAGGGTGGTAGGAGTCGTCACCTTGGGCATCGAGGGGGTGGTAAGGCGTGCCCTACGCTTCCATCGCGCTCCAGGCAATGTCCCGGTTCATCGTCTCTTCGTCCCCGACTCGGTCCGGTCCCGGGTCCTCCAGTGGGGCCATACCAGCCGGTTCGCCTGCCACCCGGGCGTTCATCGCACGTTCTCCTTCCTGGCTCGTCGATTCTGGTGGCCCACCATGAGGAACGACGTCAAGGAGTTCGTACTGGCCTGCGCAGTCTGCGCCCGCAGCAAGGCCTCCCACCAGGCACCCTCCGGGCTATTACAGCCGCTTCCCATTCCGAGCCGTCCTTGGTCACATGTGGCGCTGGACTTCGTCACGGGTCTTCCCTCCTCCCAGGGGAACACGTGCCTTCTGACCGTGGTGGATCGGTTCAGCAAGGGGGTTCACCTCGTGGCCCTTCCCAAACTTCCCTCGGCGGCCGAGACGGCGGACCTCCTGACACGCCACGTGTTTCGCCTCCATGGTTTTCCCCAGGACGTCGTCTCGGACCGGGGGCCCCAGTTCACTTCCCAGGTATGGCGGGCTTTTTGCAAGGGATTGGGGGCAACGGTCAGTCTTTCCTCTGGTTATCATCCCCAGACTAACGGACAAACGGAGAGGATGAACCAGAGTGTGGAGTCTGCTCTTCGGTGTGTGGCTGCCGAGAGACCAGCTTCTTGGAGCCGTTTCCTTCCCTGGGTCGAGTACTCCATCAACTCCATGGTCAGTTCCGCCACCGGCCTCTCACCCTTTGAGGTATCCCTGGGCTACCAACCCCCTCTTTTCCCTGCACAGGAGACGGAGGTGGCAGTTCCCTCGTACAGGACCACCTCGACCGGTGCCGTCGGGTCTGGGAGATCGCCAGGACCGCGCTGCTCCGGTCATCAGAGCGCGCCTGTCGTGGGGCTGACCGGCGCCGGGTTCCTGCGCCGACGTACCACCCTGGGCAGAGGGTGTGGCTTTCCTTGAGGGACCTCCCACTTCGGTCCTCGGCCAAGAAACTTAACCCCCGGTTCGTCGGACCTTTCGAGGTTCTGGAGGTACTCAGTCCGGCGGCGGTGCGTCTTAAGCTTCCTGCGTCCATGCACATTCACCCCGTTTTCCATGTGTCCCGGGTTAAGCCTGTCTCTCTCAGTCCCCTGATGCCTCCTGCTCCGGAACCACCACCTCCCAAGATGGTGGACGGTCACCCCCAGTGGCAGGTCCGCCGGTTGATGGGCGTTCGACGGCGGGGTCGGGGGTTCCAATACCTGGTGGACTGGGAGGGGTACGGTCCGGAGGAACGGAGCTGGGTCTCCCGCCAGCTCATCGTGGATCCCGGCCTGATCACCGACTTCCATCGTGCCCATCCGGGCGAGCCGGGTCGGCCTGGTCGCCGGGTGGCTCCCGTGGAGGGGGGGGTACTGTGAGGTTTGGTCCGCTCCCCACCCACACGCTCCGTTCCTTTAAGGTATTTTGTTGATTAATTGCATTCCCCGCCACACGCTCCGTTCCTGTATGGTGCCGTGTTGATTGGTGCTCTCCCCACCACACGCTTCTGGAGCAATGATCAATTTCATCCCGCAGCTGTCACAGCTTGTCATCAGCGCCCTGTAGCTTTATATACCCTGATCCCCCTAATATCGATGTTGGATCGTTTTGAATATACTCCTGCATTTGCCTGTCTTTCCCGTCGCTGTTCCCTGTCTGTTGCTCCCCAGGACTTTCGTGAAGTAATCCCTGTGGAGAACCTGATTCCCCGTACGAAGGTGAGTTTTTGGAAACAGTTCTTTTTGGATCACCAGTTTTTTGTGTGTTTGTGAAACACCGAAGAGATCCCGTTTTTGTTATACTGTTCTCACCTATTTTTTGTGTTGGATTTACACTTTGGATTACCGTATTTGTTACAAAGGTTCAGATTAAACCGAATATATATATTTATTGCGTGAGATCCCTTGTATAATATTTGTATATCGTTTGATATCCCTTGTATATTCTTTGTATATATACACGGAATATCCCTTTACCTGGGTACAAACCAGACCATAATATTCGTTCTCCTATTGGACAGCGACCCCTAGGCGCCAACGACCATACCCCCAATGGCAAGTTCAAAGACAACGCCAGGCATGTCTCAACATGTCCAGGTTTGCGCAGTAATACGAGACAGAACTGAGGTTGGCACTAGATAATTCACCTTACGTATAAATACGGCGTAGGTGGAAACAGCAGCAATTCGTTCATTACTAGTAAAGCCTTCACCACGAGACAACGTGCCGTGAAGTGGGCAATTTTGGCTCTGAATAGAGCCTTGAGAACCGCGTGCGAATATATTGCTAAAGTGTCAGAGTTTAACGCAGTATCGTTGAGTTCGACTTATTCTAATGTGAAGTAATAGTCTATCATTTATAGTGTATCGTGCGGCTACCGTTCTTCAGTGACCAGCATTACCACCGGTTCGTCGTGTATATAGCTAGTGCACTTATCCAGGCTGGGCGGCCTAAACTCGTGCCACCACCCGAGGAGTCCTAGACGAGAACCGTTGGATATGTGCACCGGAGAACCTACCCGGCGACTGCAGAACCTTTTTCTGGTTGGATTATATTGCTTTGGTACCGTGACTGCTGGAGCAGAGAACCGTCTACCCCACTATCGTGTGGGATCTACCCCCAGTGAGGACCACCCTCGAGCCCGCCTCTAGGAGGAGGCTGGCTAGCTTTCATCCATGCTGTCGGGCATACTGGATTATAGCTGTTGCTTTGTCTACCGATCAAGGGAGTACTGCACTGGTTCCTGTATCTGGAACCTCGTTATTCCTCGTTGACCCAGACTTTGCACCCGAACATTCCTCTACCCTGCCGGCTTACACCCGGAGGGAACCCCCCAGTGTCTCCAGCTGGTACTAGTGTGCCTTATGTAATTGCTATGCTACAGGTGGCGTCAGTTTAGACCCATCTTACTATTCTCATTGACTTACGCTCTTGACCTACTTTACGTGTGTTCTTCGCCTTACAAGCGCAAGTATAATTCTCAATCTGTAACTTAACGTTGCTTGCTCTGATAATAATAAATCCCTCTAAATAGAACTTTATGTGTCATTGCCGTATTCTTGTGTGGGTGTTCACCATATATATTCATGTACTGTATGGCCAGTAATTAAAGTACATAACTAAGTAGTGGTTTAATAATACCATACTCTCAATACAGTCAGGGAATTGTACCCCTCAGTTACAATTGGTCCTTCGAGCCGGAGGGTATCAGTGTAATATCTAATATAATATTGATATTAACCATGGCCAGCGGTGAACACTCCCCAAGCGGCTCTCCCAAGCTAGAACGCCCGCAGCGCAGACGTCAGCCACCTCCCTATCTAGAGGAATACGCTGTCAGTCTAATACCTAGCTTTAAACAGACGTTAAATGCGGATAAAGCGGATAGTCAAAGCATGTCAAATCCTACCGACCAGGCGACCCTGCCAGTAGAGACCCTAGTGGGTTCTAACGAAACTGACCAAGCTCACGGGTGGGACCAGGGGGGACATGACATGACTATACCCCCAGACAACGTCAACGGGATGGTCCCCGGAGAGCTCCAGGATAAAGAAAACGCTCCAGGGACAGAACCCGACACACGACCACAAGAGAAGCGCGCCCAGGAGATGGACCTCGAGGCGCGCCAAGAGAACAGATCTCCAACGAGCACTGTCAGAAGCCGATCACCTCCGTCAGTGTCATCCCCCAGCGAAGCGGACCAGATGCTGGCGCAGGCATTCATCGCCACCCTGGCAGCCTCCACTGAACGCGATCGACTCCAAGCACAGACGCTTAGTGAGCGCGAACATTCTTCCATGGAACAAGAGCGCCTCCGGGCGCAACAACTAAGTGAACGCGAACACTCTACCATGGAAAGAGAACGCCTGCAGGCTCAACAGACGAGTGAGCGCGAACAATCTGAAGACCAACGAGAGCGCCTTCACGCGCAACTCCAAGCGCAAGCCCTTAGTGAACGCGAACACTCTGCAACCCAGCGAGAGCGCTTCCAGGCGCAACAAAGGAGTGAAGACGACCGCATACGACTGGAGACCAGACGCCTCCAGACGGAAGAGAACATTGAAAGAGACCGCGCCGATGCACAGCGCGCCGCCGCCAATGCACAGCGCGACGCAGCCCATGCCCAGCGCGAAGCAGAGCGCGACGCAGCCCACGCCCAGCGCGAAGCAGAGCGCGACCGGCTGCAGGCGCAGATAATAGAACAATTGATTGCCAGGGCGACACCCCCTCTCTCCGCACGGAGCTCCAGGACATCATCACGCCAAGGGTCTAGGGCACCTTCCCCTACCCGACCAAGTGACCCGGAACCCGGCCAACAGAAGGATCCTATCTACGTCTCCGAACCCCCTCCCCGACCGGTCCATACGAGACCCAGCAACCGGGAAGAACCGGCCTACGCCGCCGAGAGACTGAATAGAAGACTTCAAGACCTAGAAGACCTAGAAGAGGAAGAGGAAGAGGAGGAAGGTCAAGCCCACCAGCAGCAACGTACTCCACAGGACCAGGAGACCCAGTACAGCCCAGACTTCACCCCCGAGTCACTGCGCTACAAACCCCCGACTCAACTCACGGGTGAGTTTGACGCACCGTCAGCACCGAGGAACAGCACCTGGGTATCCGGCCTCTGGTACCCACCAAGTACCAGCCCACGACAACACGTACGGGGAGACTCGCCCAGGAGGCCCCTTCCCCAACGCTCACCGATGTGCCAGCCATCCATGGCATCGTACCTTGGCACACCGACGTTCCCAGACTTTACGCACGAGGACAGAGCACAGTACACGGAATTACGGATGTGCTTAGAGACTATGATGTCCGACGTCCCTGATGAGTCGTACAAATATGCCATCCTCCTCAAGCATCTCAAGGTGCCCAGAGCGCATAATATAGCGCTGGCATATTCCAATTCAAGCACCCCATACTCCGCGGCTCTAGTGGCCCTCGACCAGTGTTATGGACGCATATGGGACTACGTGATACAAGAAATAAGGAATATTGACCGTCTCCCCCCAGCCAAAGACAATAGAGCATTGGATGACCTCTCTATCAAGGTACAATCCCTGGTAGGGATGCTGGGGTCCCAAAAGGAAAAAGGGAGACATGAACTATATGCTAACTCTAATGTAGAACGAATACTAGAGAAGCTCCCTCCAGCCCGCCAAGAGCGCTTTCGGCGGCAGAGAGACCACCGTGATCCCGACGGTCCCGAGCCATCCCTCCTAGACCTGGCCGACTTCCTCGCGAGAGAAGTCAGCAGCCTACGACTGGATACGTTCGTGTGGAGTGGACCAAGCCCAAGAGATGGACCTCGGAGATCTAATGATAACCGCCGGTCGGTGACCGTTATGCACCAAGCCGAATCAGTACCGCAGCACAAGAACCACAACACCCCCTCGACGAAAGAGAAGTGGAAGATTGTATGCCAGTACTGTGAGAAAGAACATTGGCTGTCTCAATGTGACACTTTCAAGAAGATGACCGCTGACGAGGTGAGTCAGTGGATCAAAGCCAACCGCCGCTGCTTCCGCTGCGCGCGCAGCCATATGGCAGCCGAGTGCCGTTTAAAGAAGAAATGCAGCAAGTGTGACGGCGCCCACTTGGATGTCTTGCATGACAGCAACAAGAAGAAACTTGCACCCCCAAGTAGCTCGAGAGTGAACGTCATGTATATCGACCCCGCCAGCAGCGGGAGCTCCCGAGTGCTCTTGAAAGTGGTCAGAGTGATATTAAGCTACGAGGACAAGGTCATGGACACTTACGCCGTCCTGGACGATGGGTCAGAAAAGACTCTCCTCCTCGCATCCGCTGCAGCCCGGCTGGGTCTGCGGGGGAGGGAAGAAACAATGACAATCCGTACTATAAGAAGAGACCTGAAGACCATAAAGGGTGAAAATGTCTCCTTCACGATCGCAGCAGTCGGGCAGCCCGAGAAGCAGTATAGGATTACTAACGCCTTCACCAGCCAAGATATAGGCCTGTCACAGTACACCTACCCCATCCCCAAGCTGATGGAAAAATACGTGCACCTACGTCAACTACCTATACCGCTCATCGACGGCGCCACCCCGACCCTGCTCATAGGATCCGACCACGCACACCTCATCGTCCCAACGGACCGGGTCCACATCGGGCCCAGAGGCTGTCCAGCAGCAGTCGAGACCCGCCTAGGATGGACACTACAAGGCCCCCTCTCCAGGTCTCCCAACCGACCAGCAGCCACTCGTTGCCTCCACTCAAGAATAAAAGAAGAAGACACCACCCTCTTACAGCACGTCGAGAGGCTATGGACATTAGACGCAATGCCCTTTAAGAATGAAAAGAAACTCGTTCGATCAAAGGAAGACACTTATGCCATAACCCTCCTCGAGCAGAGGACAAAGAGTCGAGGTCAATGGAGTGATGAGATACGCAACTCCACTCTTGAGGCGAGAGGGTATGCCCACCTTCCACGCCTCAAAAGAAGCGACGGAGCGATATCTACTGAACACCGAGCGGCGTCTAGCCAAAGACCCCACTCAAGCCACTGTGTACCGCGCTGAGATTGACAAGCTAATCACAGCGGGACACATAAAGAAAATTGACATTCAAGAGGCCGACCAGATGACCGAATCATGGTACGTGCCCCACCACAAGGTCCACCACAACGGCAAGGATCGTATTGTGTTCAACTGCAGCTACCAGATCGGACTACAGAATCTGAATAAAGAACTCTTGCCCGGCCCAACACTCGGCCCCTCTCTACTAAGCGTGTTGCTACGTTTCCGCCAAGACAAGGTGGCCATCAGCGGCGACATCAAAGGGATGTTCCTGCAGGTGCGACTAGTGGAAGAGGACAAGCCCCTGCTGCGGTTCTTATGGAGAGAGAGGATCGGGGATGAGCAACTATCCATCTACCAATGGGAGGTCCTCCCTTTCGGAACCACATGCAGCCCATGCTGTGCTACGTTCGCACTGCAAAAACATGTCGCAGAGGACCCAGCAGCTGACGAGGAGGTCAGACAAAGTGTAGAGAGGAGTTTCTACGTGGACAACTGTCTGCAAAGCGTCTCGACGCCAGAAGAAGCCGAAGCCCTCCTACTCAAGCTCCGCGCCTCCCTGATCAAAGGATCTCCGGCAGTGGGCCAGCAGCGACCCTCAAGTACTTTGCAGCCTCTCCCCAGAGAACAAGGCAGCAAGCAGCGAGACCTGGATGGCGACCATCCCAGGTGAAGCCCAAGAAATGACATTAGGACTAGTCTGGCGCTTCAAAACAGACCCGCTCCATTACAGATACACACCCCTGACCACGGAGCAGGGAAGGTCGATTTATCTACCGACCACCAGACGGAGTGTATACAGAACACTCGCCAGACAATATGACCCGTTGGGATGTATCCTACCTTACACCACCAGGGCAAAAAAGATTGTACGAGAGCTGTGGGACAAGGAACAGGGCTGGGACGACCCCATACCCGACCACCTCGCTTCCACCTGGAGATAGTGGGAAAAGGAACTCAACTCGCTCCCAAATGTGAACATACGCCGCAGCTACTTCCCACCCACAGTGCGGCTGGAGACGTGCCAGATGGACCTGCACGTCTTCAGTGACGCCTCAGAAGTAGCCTACGGCTCGGTGGCCTACTTGCGGGCCCGAGAGGAGGGAGGAGAAATACACACAGCCTTCATCCTGGCTCGCTCAAGGATAGCCCCCGGCAAGCAACAATCGATCCCGCGTCTAGAGCTCTGCGCAGCCCTGGTAGGCGCGCAACTCGCCACGTTAATCCAACGTGAACTCACCATCCCGGTGCAAAGAACAATCCTGTGGTCAGACTCCATGACCGTACTCACATGGATCCAGTCCGATTCGTGTAGATACAAGGTCTTCGTGGGAGTCAGAATCACAGAGATCCAAGACTTAACAGAATCAGCATGCTGGCGGTACGTGGACACGAAACAGAACCCAGCAGATGTCATCACACAGGGGATGTCCCTAGATGACCTCACACGTCACAACATCTACAGTGACGGTCCCGAGTTCCTCAAGCTCCCGGAAGAAGAGTGGCCTAACCCCACCCCACGGGAGGCTAGTCAAGAGGAGGCAGAGATCAAGAAATCTATGTTCTGTGGGTTGACGCACACATCAGTCCCCACCGACCCTAACATAGACGACTGCCCCACCCTTGAGAGTGCGCAGTTAAAGACATTCCTGTGGCACCACCCTGAGGTTCCCTCCACTACTGACATTAATGCAGCTAACTACGAAGAAGCAGAACTCCTTCTGCTACAGCGAGCCCAAAGAGACTCGTTCCCCGACGAGCTAGACTGTCTGCAGGGATCAAAGCCAGTCCCGTCAGACAGCAGACTGCTCCACTTGGCTCCTGAGCGCGACGCCCATGACCTCATCAGAGTGGGTGGTCGTCTGAGACGAGCCCCGGACTTAACGGATGACGTCAAGTTCCCTATAGTCCTCAACAGCCGACACAAGGTCACCGAGCTCATCATAAAGAAATACGACGAGGATGTGCACCACGCTGGGGCAGAGAGAGTCTTCGCTGAGATCCGACGTCGCTATTGGATACTGAATGGAAGAGAAGCAGTACGACGCTTCCAGCGGACCTGTCTAGACTGTCGCAAGTGGCGAGCACAGCCCAGTATACCCAGGATGGCGGACCTGCCTCCCTGTCGCCTCCGACTTGGCGACAAGCCCTTTCACTCCACCGGCATGGACTGCTTCGGCCCGCTGTACGTGAAGAAAGGAAGAGGGACGGAGAAGAGGTGGGGCATTGTATTCAAATGCATGACCACCCGAGCAATACACATAGAACTCCTTCCGACCATGAGTACGGACTCATTCCTTATGGCCTTCCGGAGATTCACAGCGCGAAAAGGAAAACCGTCTATATTATTGTCTGATCACGGGACAAACTTCAAAGGCGGAGAAAGAGAGCTGAGAGAGAGCTTCCAAGCTATGGGCCCAGAACTTAAGACCCACCTCGCTCCCTCTCAGATTGACTTCCAGTTTAACCCCCCGAACGCCCCTCACTTCGGGGGAACCTGGGAACGAGAAGTACGTTCAATAAAGACAGCCCTGTATGCCGTGCTTGGGGCCCAGACTGTGGCTGAAGAAGTCCTCACAGAGATCGAGGGAGTATTTAACTCAAAGCCCCTCGGTTACGTCTCAAGTGATGTAGCAGATGTCGACCCAGTCACCCCCAAGATAGATAGAGACAACTTGACGGAGGACACAGTCGTCATGATCGTGGACCAGTCACTACCCCGAGCTATGTGGCCGGCCGGCCGCGTAAGCAAAGTGATTACTGGTGCCGACGGAAAGGTCAGAGCGGCAGAAGTTCTTGTCCAGGGACGGACATACACCCGACCCGTGGCGAGGCTGATAGAATTGCCAAGGCTCCCTGACTCCCTTGATGACGATCATGACCCACTGACTTTGTGAATTGCCCTACTCCCCACAACAGACATTGAGTAGTTGACAAGACGGTTAATCTGTCTTTGCTTTATCTAATTAGGTGCGGACTAATTAGGAGGCGGCTGTTACAAAGGGTCAGATTAAACCGAATATATATATTTATTGCGTGAGATCCCTTGTATAATATTTGTATATCGTTTGATATCCCTTGTATATTCTTTGTATATATACACGGAATATCCCTTTACCTGGGTACAAACCAGACCATAATATTCGTTCTCCTATTGGACAGCGACCCCTAGGCGCCAACGACCATACCCCCAATGGCAAGTTCAAAGGCAACGCCAAGGCATGTCTCAACATGTCCAGGTTTGCGCAGTAATACGAGACAGAACTGAGGTTGGCACTAGATAATTCACCTTACGTATAAATACGGCGTAGGTGGAAACAGCAGCAATTCGTTCATTACTAGTAAAGCCTTCACCACGAGACAACGTGCCGTGAAGTGGGCAATTTTGCCTCTGAATAGAGCCTTGAGAACCGTGTGCGAATATATTGCTAAAGTGTCAGAGTTTAACGCAGTATCGTTGAGTTCGACTTATTCTAATGTGAAGTAATAGTCTATCATTTATAGTGTATCGTGCGGCTACCGTTCTTCAGTGACCAGCATTACCACCGGTTCGTCGTGTATATAGCTAGTGCACTTATCCAGGCTGGGCGGCCTAAACTCGTGCCACCACCCGAGGAGTCCTAGACGAGAACCGTTGGATATGTGCACCGGAGAACCTACCCGGCGACTGCAGAACCTTTTTCTGGTTGGATTATATTGCTTTGGTACCGTGACTGCTGGAGCAGAGAACCGTCTACCCCACTATCGTGTGGGATCTACCCCCAGTGAGGACCACCCTCGAGCCCGCCTCTAGGAGGAGGCTGGCTAGCTTTCATCCATGCTGTCGGGCATACTGGATTATAGCTGTTGCTTTGTCTACCGATCAAGGGAGTACTGCACTGGTTCCTGTATCTGGAACCTCGTTATTCCTCGTTGACCCAGACTTTGCACCCGAACATTCCTCTACCCTGCCGGCTTACACCCGGAGGGAACCCCCCAGTGTCTCCAGCTGGTACTAGTGTGCCTTATGTAATTGCTATGCTACAGGTGGCGTCAGTTTAGACCCATCTTACTATTCTCATTGACTTACGCTCTTGACCTACTTTACGTGTGTTCTTCGCCTTACAAGCGCGAGTATAATTCTCAATCTGTAACTTAACGTTGCTTGCTCTGATAATAATAAATCCCTCTAAATAGAACTTTATGTGTCATTGCCGTATTCTTGTGTGGGTGTTCACCATATATATTCATGTACTGTATGGCCAGTAATTAAAGTACATAACTAAGTAGTGGTTTAATAATACCATACTCTCAATACAGTCAGGGAATTGTACCCCTCAGTTACAGTATTGTTTTTTCTCTGGACTCTGCTAACTGTGTGTGTAACACCGAAGATCAAGTCACTTGGATAATTATTTGGATCAGTCACCTCTCTGTTTCTGTTGTGCGCTGGGCTAACTCAGATTTCTCTCTCTCTCCGTTTCCACCTGGAGTGAAAGCTGGGAGGATCTGCAGAGCGGCTTCAGACGGCACAAGCTAATTCCTCACCACCACCTACTGGGAGAATCTGCAGAGCCGCAACAATCTTCACATGCCAGATTCCCCGTTTGTTCTGTTGCTCAACTTAATTCAACCTTGTGACTCTGAGAATAAATACGCCCTTGCTTTGGCTAACTCTGAAACAACTCTCTCTGTGCCGTTGTGCTTGAGGTCGGTTACAAACCCTAACAATCAGTTTATCATTAGTAAACACTATATCAGTTTATCATTTCAATAGGTAAATGTTTAAACATATTAATTTAAACCTTTAAGTGTGCAGGGAATGCAAATACCTTATTAGGTGAAATTACCCTTTAAACCATCTTTCTTTACAGGAGAACCATCAGCGATTCAACTATAATCAATATGTCATCAATGAGATTCAAGTATCTTATTGGGTACATTGACCCTTTAACTCGTCCTCTTTACAGGAGAACATCAGTAGTTCAGGTATCTTACTGGGTGCATTTACCCTTTAATTCTCCCTTCTTATAGGAGAAATATCAATGGTTCAAGTATCTTACTGGGTGTATTTACCCTTTAATTTTCCCTTCTTATAGGAGAAATATCAATGGTTCAAGTATCTTACTGGGTGTATTTACCCTTTAATTCTCCCTTCTTATAGGAGAATATCAGTACCCATATATCAAATTAAATCAAATCAAATACAAAATACAATATCAAAATAACAAAAGGTGAACGGGGTCGAAGCCCTTGGAAGTCCTTGTATTCTCGTTCAATCAGTTTGTGTATCAGAAAAGGATATAGGTCAGTTCAATCCTTGGAAGTTCTTATGGTTCAAGTTCAATCAGTTAAATCCTACCGGACTGTTGGTGTAACAGGAGTTGAGCAACAGGGGTATTCACATCAGGCTGGCATTAGCCTTGAGCTATATCAGAGGTTCAGTGGGTTGGCTCGCCATCTTGTATCGGTCCGGCACACCGCCTCGTCCCGCGTGGGCACACGTGGTGATGGGTGGTCTGGAACTGCTCCCAGGGTGGAACGGGGTGCTGGAAAAACCTGGCCAAAACCGCAGGCTACTTTAACTGCAACGCTTCTTCGGTTTTGCAACTGGGGGAATCTTTTATAACTGTTTGATAACTGTTTTTATGATGCTATTTCGTCTCGTTATCCAGCAACATTTAGCTGCGTAATCTCCGTGGATATGTGTGTCTCATCTGCGTAGTGCAGACTCACCTGCCGTTAAGCAAGGCGTGGCTGTCGTGACATCTATCTCACGTCATGAAGTAAATTAAAGGGCAGTGCTGTAATTCAAAGGATTTGGTACCCAATAATATTAACTACTTATGTTCTTACATAATAGCATTAACTATTTATGTTATTATTCAATGGCATTAACTATTTATGTCCCTATGACTAAATAGTTATGATTAGATTAATTAATTACACAGCAAATAATCGCGCTATGAA
Source organism: Notolepis coatsorum (assembly GCF_963971535.1). NCBI lineage: Eukaryota > Metazoa > Chordata > Actinopteri > Aulopiformes > Paralepididae > Notolepis > Notolepis coatsorum. The sequence goes on from NC_140171.1 coordinate 92,363,411, forward strand.
AATTAACTCAAAATTAATTACAATTTTTTTTTTTTTTTTTTTTAATAATATTTTTTTTTTGTATCTCATTCATTCCATAAGCATGTAGAATACACATTTACATATTTTTTTTAATATGGTCCATTTGCATGTTCTTGGTATCTGATTCTAGGGACATCTATGAATCTCAGGGAATGTATTCCCAGTGTCAGAAATACTGTGGGCTAGATCCACAAAGAATGGATTGTACGGTGCAAGTTGCACCCTTACTTACAATTCATTATGAATTGAAAATGGGGGACCCTGATGTAAACAAGACGAAAGTCTTTCTCTGGTCTGCATTCCCTTAACAATTGTGTGTATTGAGCCGTACTGTATTGTACCCATTCTGCAATCTGTTAATAACATTTTCATTCAATCAATCAATCTGCGCGGTGATTGATTGAATGAACATTTTATTTTGAGTAAATTGTAATGAACCAAATGAGAATATCAATACATTTTTTTTTATCTTTGACTGTGAATAACACCATGCTCAAATTGACCAGACCTGAAAAATCTAAGAAAATTAATAGATGGAAGATGATTAAACAGAAGGTTTTGTAGATACAGTACTGAATTCTGCCATCCGGACACATGCAATTTGAAATATGATTATAGAATATAGAATATGAGGCATAAAATGGTAATGCGATTAAAATGCGATTAATTAGATTAATTAATTACAAATCCTGTAATTAATTAGATTAATTTTTTTAATCGCCTGACAGCACTAATATATATATGTAACCCAGGTTTCAGATTCATAACTATTGGCCACATTTTAATATATATATATATATATATATATATATATATATATATATATATATATATATATATATATATATATATATATATTAAAATGTGGCCATTTTAAAGGCAGCCCTATAGTTTATCTGATGTCCCAGTCTCAGATAGCGTCAGTGGCTGTGTTCGTACTCTTGCCATCCTTGTTCATACTAATGTTATTGTTGTTACATTGTACCAGTAGGTTAATAGGGTTCCATTAAAGCTGGGTTCCATTAAAGCTGTTGTTCCACTGAAGTGTCAAGGGACTATGGTTCTGATATACAGAACCAGCTAAGCTACTCTGCGTTGTGATTTGTCCGTTACTAATTCCCTTGTACTTTCAAAGACCAGGAAATGGCCTTGTTTCGACGGCAAAGAGACGGCGGTTGAAATGAAGGAGAGGAGAGGAAGTTATTGTAAAGATCCGCTTTTATTGGCAGAATCCAAAAGTGAATAACAAAAGGCTTGAATGAAAAATGGTGCTATGAAACATCAAAGCATGAGACTGTGCCCTCAGCTCGTGTTCCAGACTAATTCGCTACAAGCAAAGTATCTCGTCTCGTCGCTGATTCGATGGTTCCGTCTCAGCTCGTCGTCATTCACGTCCAGTAGGGGGAAAAACATGCGTCTGTTCGTTTGTGTTCGTTCTGTTCTCCTACTCTCTCAAACTGCTCGTTTTAACGCGTTTCCTCCTCCCCTATTTTTACGTCAGCTGGGGGGACGTCTTAAGAAGAGAAAGAGCTTCTGATTGGATGAGACTGTGTAGCGGCCATTTTGAAGCTCGTCTACACCGGATCTTCCCTTCTAAGGGCATATCTTTGCTGGCTGTAAATATACTGAATCTTGATTTAGAGAATTCTTCAGTTTTCACGTTTAAATGTGTCTGGCAAATTAGATTTATCAAGTTATCAATCAAAAGTAAGGTTTATTTTGCTTAAACCTCTAATTTAGTCTTTCTGCTAGGCAGTTACACTTATTTTAAACCTTATATCTTGAATAATGGCCAATTTAGTCTTAATTTAATCCGTTTAGTATTGTAAACAGATTAATTGCTATACCTTTGAAGCTAGGGATACTTTGTAAACCTAAATAACTGTGTTTACTAACTGATTCAGATATTCTCCCCAATTTTAGTGTTTATTCTTATCAAATTGGCTTCTTGCAGCTGTCTCCTCATGCCAAAACAGGAGCGGCTGGTTCCTTTGAATCAAATTGGCTTCTTGCAGCTGTCTCCTCATGCCAAAACAGGAGCGGCTGGTTCCTTTGAAGCTAGGGGACTTTGTATACAACCCCCAATTTAGGTGACTGTCCTATTGTTTTCTATAGCCAGATGCCGCCTGCAGTGAAGTAACACCAGGGCGTTTACTTGTTGGAGTAAACAGCCCTTTTGTTCCACCTCAGCCTTGTCAGCCAGTATCGGTCTTGGGGGGTTGCCGCTTGCTGTGAGGCCTATTGCCTTGTCAGCCAATATCAGCTCTTGGGGGTTGCTGATTGCTGTGCGGCCTATTTCTACTTCTAGTCAATCACTGCATATGTGATATTACTAAAATGGTGTGGTGCACTGCTCATACCATGTTTAGTAACGACCCGTAGCGGTAGACCTGCTCCAATGGAAATACATTATGCGTTTGAGCTTGGGAAAATCCACTACAGGTCCCCGGTTGGGGATTATATATCCCCAATATTCTTGTTAGTATTTTCTCAATCAAACTGTTCGTACATCGTACAAATACCTTAACCTTTTAACTGTTAGCAAAATCACATAAAAACCAAATATTTAAAGAATCTCTAAAGCACAGTTCATTTTTGTTAGTACCAATGCTTTCAACACCCTCGTTATTTCACTCACACAATTAACAATGATCAGTTATTTGAAGTTGACACAAGTATCAGTTATTTGAAGTTGACATCCGTCTAGGTCCGTTTCTTTATACAAAAAGAACATCGCACCAGTTATCAGCTTTTCTGTTTATTCCACTATACTTATGTGTTTTTTAACCAAACATGTCTATATTGTGCGGCTAACTCTGAAAGAAAAGATTATTGCATCGCATTAGATTTAAAAATGTCTAAGAAAGGAGAGAGCTCAAAATAAAAAAAATTAAAAAATATATACACGCTCTCTCCATGGACCGCTTATGATCCTTTTATCATTAGCTTTTCCTCACTTCTTCCTATGTATACCTCCGAGGTTTCCTAATAACTCGTTGCGGCCGAGGATCTCCTTCCGGGCTTGTGCTAATCACGGTTCCCTCTGGTCCTTTTGGTACACCATCAAAGTCCACAGAGGAGAAATTATTATGTTCCAATTCATAATTTTCTCCTCTGTCTGGCTCCTGTAGGAATCCCTCATCCCCTACCGGTGGCCAATCGTGTTGCCCTCTGTCTGGCTCCCCATAATCGTCTGCATCTTCTCCTTCGTTTAGGAGTTGCGCCGCCCCCGTTTCTTGCTCAAGGGCCAGTGGTTCAGATTCCCATTCTTGGCCAATATCTACAGATTTTACGCAATGCGAAATATGATACCACATAGGTGACCCTTCAACCTGTAAAGCCCTTTCGGTGGCTCGGACGACTTTGTATGGCCCTTCTCGTCGCGCGCCATACCATTTACGTCTAAATACTTTAACATAAACGTGGTCGCCCGGTATGATCTGAGGTGTACTTGGCCTACTCATCTCCTCCCCGGTTTCATGCTCCTGTCTACTGGAGACATGAACCAGAATATCTCTGTGGATCTTTGACATGTATTTCACGTACTCGCGCATATCATTGTCCAGGATGTCCAAACTTGGACCTTTACCTGTCGCGCGCAAGCCTGGCACTACCATGCAACGACCTAACATAATTTCGTGCGGTGTCAAACGACACGCCATTAATGCTAATGGGAGAGCATTTAGCCAATTCAAACCTGTGTGGTGACAGATCTTAACCAATTTGTTTTTTAGTGTCTCGTTCATGCGTTCCACCAACCCCTGGCTCTGCGGGTGATAAACGGCCCCCAATCGCTGTTTTACGCCTAAATGTTGGAGTATTAAACGTACAGTTTTGTCAACGAATTCTTTTCCATTGTCGCTGGAAATTCTGTCCATTAACCCGAATCTCGGCACCACCTCTTGGCATAAGAACTTGGCCACCGATGCTGCATCCTTGTGACGGGTGGCGCACGCCTCCACCCACCTTGAAAAACGACAGACAACGACAAGAATATATCTCTTCTGATTAATTGGTTTAATCATGTCAATGTAATCAATCACAAGGTCTCGCATTGGGCCATTGGGCGTGGGGATATGCCCTGGTGACACACTAATCCCCTTACGTATATTATCTTTCAAAATATCGTACATCTCTGTATCACATGATCAATTTGACTTGCTAAATCTGGCGCCCAAAAGCCATATTCTTGGATTTTTCTACTCACCTCTCTCCGATGAGCATGACAGAAGTCATGAGCCGTATGGATCAGCAGTCCGACCAGGCCAGCAGGAGCCACCACAAATCCACCGTGGCTGCGCCATAAACCTGTAACATCCTGACTAGCCTCCCTGGTTACCCAGAGGTTTCTTTCTACCTGACTAGCCTCCTCCTGGAAAGTCAAAACATCCTTGTAAGTTATCTTGTCCTCTAACTCAACCTCGTGTGTGATAACCAAGACCTTACCTGCTCTGTCAGCACCTGTCACTTCCTTGGCAGCCTCATCTGCTCTATTGTTTCCTCGAATTATTTTGGACTCGTCTGACTGATGAGCAGCACACTTGATTATTGCAATCTGTTTTGGTTTCATAATTGCTTCTAACAAACTCTCAATCTGGCTACAATGTTTTATGGCGCTTCCATCGGCTTTCTTGAATCCTCTCCCTTTCCACACTGTGCCAAATAAAAATGCGATTCCTTGTGCATAGGCCGAGTCGGTATGGATATTCACGATTTTGCCCTCTGCCATCTTACATGCTTCAGTCAGTGCGACTAATTCTGCCAGCTGAGCTGAGCAGGGTTGTACCAAGGCTTCGGCCTTTTCTACCACAAACCCTTCGCCCTGTGACCTAACCACGGAGTAGCCTGCTTTTAGTCCCTCACCAACTCGATAACAAGAGCCGTCAGTCCATAATTCCAGATCTGGACTGCTAAATGGGAAAGCCTGCAAGTCTGCTCTGAGTTTAGAGTACCTCTCGGCTTCGGCCACACAGTCGTGAGGTTCTCCATCCTCAGGCATAGGGATGTCCGCTGCCGGGTTCGTTATGGAACACCTGACCAGAGTCACATCTTCCTGTTCCAAAAGCCTGTAATAATGTCTAATGCGAGGCATCGTTAGTGCATATTTACCGGACTCCAACAGACTCTTTAAGTCATGCCTCACCATGATATCCACTGGATACCCCATCATGATACTTGCGGCTTTCTCGTACATTGTATAGACTCCGGCCATTTCCCGGTAGCAGGGAGCCATCCCCATCCTCTCGACTTCCGAGTAGGCAATGGAGTAGTACGCCATCGGCTGTGGTCGCGCACCCACCCCGGTGTCCTGGGTCAACACCGCGCATGCCTGCTTCTGATCTGGAGAAGAAGAGACATATAATATGAATTTCTTGGTATAGTCAGGCAACGCCAGGGCTGGCGCTTCTAACAGTCAGGACTTGATTGTTTCAAACGCCCGTAAACCATCCTCAGTCCAAACCACTTTACTACTCAGCTTATCAACGCCCGCCTCTTTCATCATGTCTCTTAACGGTTTCACTATTTCAGTATAGTTTTCGACCCATGGAGAACTGTCATGGAGCCGTCTTAATGGACACCAAATGTTCTTCCGAAATAGCCCGATGGCCCTGTGAAATTGTTTGTCCTAAGGTTTACAATATTGCAATTTCTTCAGACACTTTGTGGCCTTTTTCTGCCAATAGCTGCAACAGTTTCACGGAGTCGCGATGACATGTTGTCTGATTGTCTTGTTGTGGAAAGGTTGTTTAACACAGCAGGAGACGATATTTCCAATTGTAACAAATAGGTAATTTATTTAAGAAAAGAAGTTCTTTAACAGCAAGAGCTATGGGTCAAAGAGGATCGCCACAGCTTGAACAAAAACACTCTGTCCTGGATCCCTTTGCCTGTCCCTAAATCCCCTCTCAGTCCTGCCCCCCCATGACAGATATGATGACGTATCACATCATGTCAGATCTGACATGACGTACATTAAGATGATACGTAGATTTAACATCGGAGAGAGAACATGAAGAGAGATAAGCAAGATATGATATCCACACACGATATGATGTAGAGAGTGAGATGTGTGTGTGTGTGTGTGTGTGTATGTGTGTGTGTGTCTGTGTGTGCGTGCGTCTGCGTACAGACGTATGTGTATTGTATGTGTGTATTATGTCACAGGGAATGTGTGTGTGTGTGTGTGTGTCGGTGTGTATATCTGTGCGACTGTGTGTGTCTGTGTACGTGTGTGTCCGTGTGTCTGTGTGTGTGTGCTGTGCCTGTGTGAAAGAGAGAAAATAACAAGATATGAAAGCACACAATGTACGAGATTACCAGCACACAACATGCCGTACTGAAATATCCATCTGTTCTAAATTGTTTTAAGAACGTCAGCCAGACCGTCTTTCAGCACTGCTAGTTGACCTATATTAAACTAGTCCACCTCATACACATTTTCCCCAACATTCCCCCATTTGGGGCTATCCCTAGTCCCACCCAAATCATATAACCAAGAAAATGTGAACGTCTAACTAAACAAGAAACCTTACTTCATTCACTGGACCCCTAACGGACCAACAAAGGCTGACTACCGTTCTCACAATAAACACAAAACCGCTCAAAACAAGAGTAATAATAAAACATAAAAAAAAAAAAAAAAAAAAAAATACCCCAATTTATAATCCTAACCTGACAGACAAATCCCCCCAACCTCCACCGCTTACCAAATGAGCCACAGTTCCGGCCGGAAACCGCGACTCTCATCAGGGAAAGGAGAAGTTGACCGTCAGAACTAAACATAGAACATCCCTCCCAAAAAAAATGACATTGTCTCTTCCATAACATTGAGTCCCAGTGTCCATCGCTCAGCCCCCCTTCCATGCCCACGCCATAGTCTCCTCACCGCATTGCCAAAAGTCACATTTTGCCAATACAGCAACCACCACGCCACACCTCCAGTCCTCGTAGAAGCATGTCCCCATGCCTGGACGGGAGGCGCTGGTACCGACCTCACCACGTGTCCCCCCCATCTTCGACGGGAGGTGCCCATCTTGCCCACTGCGTTAGCCCCCCCCTTTGTCCCTCCAGTCCCCAGAACCGATCCCCAGACCACTTCTTCTCAATGCTTCCTCAGGCTCAGAACCGACACTCTGCCGATGCCCCTTCCCATTCCGGTTTGACCAGGACCACAAGTAAAATAAACAAAAAATAATAAAAAAATAAAAAACAATGCAATGATTTTCAATGGTTGCAATCTCTATGCCGAAGGATCATTAGAAAATCAGACTAAAATTCCTAGTTAAAGGAATAAACCAACAAAACTGCACTCAGACCATCCCCCGTCACTCTTAAAGGAAAGAACCAACAAAAAGAAAATGTCCCTACCTCACCATACCCCTAATCCTCTATCCCCTCGTCTCCCTCTAAGGCAGCATAAAGCTGAGGATATGGCCCGATTTGTGGCTCAATCTCTTTCTGTCCCACCATCAGCATTTGGCTCGTTACGTGTGAAGTTACCAGCCTACCCAAGAGAGGCATACCACAACAGAAAAGGAGAACCAATATCAACCCTGCCACCCCGATGGATATCCCCGTCTGCATCACTATGCTTCCCCACTGTCCCAATCTTTCCAACACCCCACTCCCCCACCATTCTTCATTCCGGCCAGAATTCCCCCTCAACTCCTCCCTCAAATCCTTCAGCTTAGCCATGGCCTCGGAGAACTTTCCCCCTGGCCCCACATTCGTCGGAATGAATGTGCAGCAGTACTGTCCAAACATGGAACAGACTCCACCCTTCTCCGCCATTAACCAGTTCAGAGCCTGTCTATTCTGCCACGCCACCGTACTGGTCGCGTGCATCTGGTCCCCCATTGCATCCAACGCCTCCTCGGTGTAATTGAGATACCGCTGCTGATTGTAAAACAAATAGTTGATCCACCCGGTGTTCTTATTGACCGATATCCATGGCAGAATAGACTCAAACCCTGCCGCAATCTCATTCTTAGCCATGAACTCGGCTGGAATGCCCCTTGGCTGTCCTATGCTGTCCAGATACACCCTTGGGTCTGCCTTGTAGCTACGCTTCGTTCGAGAGATAGGAGACTCAGAAGGTCCTTCCGTCACTGATAATGGTAGGACCACCATTGGCATGATCGCCTGAACCCGGGCACATCTACCTGACCAATCTAAAGGAAGTGTATTCCTCAACCTCCTACCGCCGCAGAGCCAGTATTGGTCCGCCAGTGCCATATCCTGGACATGAAAAGGGCAAGCTACAGGCCGTGGGTTGGTGTCCACTCCCTTTAACACGACCCCGTGTCCACACTTTCCTTCTTTCGTACAGTTAGTCGTGATGCTCCAAATAGTAGTGCACCGCCCCTCTGCCACCTCCCCTACCTCCCGGGTCCCCTCCTTTTGCAAGCACTCGAAATCCTTGGTCAGCCATAGTTTGACACCTCTGGGTATTGGCAACCCCGTCGCTACCCCCTGCACACGTACATCCAATTTCCTACAACGTTCCCGCATAGTGACATCCTTGAAATCCGTGACGTTTCCTGCCGCCTTAAAACGACTAGAGCCGAGAAACCCCAAACACTCTGCCTCGCACCAAGGGCGACTATTATGGGGCCCCTCCCATGCCTCTGCGTCCCTGTCACACTGAGCCCAACTGAACTTCGTGCCCTTCACCAGCAGCCTATCCGGACGTGCCTTGGAGCAGACATAACAATCCTCTATCTGATTCTGCGCGCTCGTGTACTGGACCCACTTAAACCACTCATTCCCTAAAGCCGCCCTATACATCGGGTCAGCCTCCGGGTCTTCCTCGTCATAGTCATAGTCGCCCCCATCTTGTTCCCCGGAAGGAAGCAAACCCCTCAACCTGGCCCAGAGTGAGCCCACTGAGTCCCTCAACGTTCCGGCTGTCCTCTGGAACATATCCTGTCCCCCCACCTCTTCCGACTCAGTGTCCTTGACCTCCCTTTTTCCCCTCACCCCTGTCCCCTGTGATTGGTTCGGGACAGGCTCAACTCTCCTATCTACCCCCACAACCCGATGCTCGTTAGTATAATGGTAAGTATCCCCGCCTGTAACGGGGGAATGGTCAAAATCAAAAACATGCCCTTGCGGTCCTACGGGAAACACCCCGTTTGGTTGTAGTCTTATCTTCTCCCCCCCTTCCTCGATGGAGGGAAGAGGGGGCGCCTGATTCTGAGCCTGGTCATGAAAGCCTGCTGGTACTTGAGCCTGAGCGGGACCCCGTGGGACTCCTACCCACTCAAACCCGTCATCCTCAAGGACGGGTCGACCGTGACGGTTCTTAATGACGTCGTTGTGCCCGGCCGACCGTCCGCACACTGCTGCCAACATCTGCGGGAGCATCAGCAGGCACTGCACCTTCCAGTTGCCGTCTCGGACCCTCCATGTCGGGTTCTGCATAACTGCGATCGATTGTATCCCCCAAGAGATCGCCGCTGGCCTTTATGCAGTGATTGAAGTGGAACCAGGTCGCTGATCCTTTGACTTGGACTGCCGTTCCAGTCGATCGGATCACCTCGTACGGGCCCTCTCTCCGGGGTGATGACCACTTTCTCTTGTGGACCTTTACGAAGACCAAGTCCCCAGGGATCAGTCTCGGTTTGGTGGCTTCCTTCTCCGCCTCCTTTTCCCCCTTTCTCTCCTTTCTCTGCTCCTGTCGAAACACAGCTTCATGTATTTTAGTCACTTGCTGAAGATATTTTTTCAGATCTTGCTCAAAAATATCTAATGCCGGGCCCCTAGCCAGGTGTCTAAATGGCGGTGCTGGCATGCTGCGGCCTGTAAGCATTTCATGCGGTGTTAGCTGTGTTTGGCGGTTTACGCTGCTTCTAATAGCCATCAGAGCAAGTGGCAAAGCATCAATCCAGTTAAGCTTAGTTTGCATACAGATTTTCAACAGTTTGTTTTTAATGACCAGATTGGCCCTTTCCACCTTCCCCTGCGACCCGGGACTATAGACACAGGAAAGGCGCTGTCTTATACCTAATTTCTGCATCAGCCCTTTAACCACCTTGTCGATGAACTCGCGGCCATTATCGCTTTGTAATATCGTGGGAATTCCAAATCTCGGAATGACCTCGCGACACAGGAACTTGATCACTGTGTCCGCGTTCTTGTGTTTAGATGGAATGGCCTCAATCCAGCGACTAAAGCAGTCCTCTACTACCAGGAGGTATCGTTTGCCCTGCACTGGCGTTATCATGTCTGTATAGTCCATAATCAGATGTCTGAATGGTCCCTCAGGGAGGGGTGTGTAAGCCGCCACTGTCGGTACTCCTTTGCGCACATTGCCCTGTAAGCATGTTAAACACCTGGCTAGTGTAACGTCAATTTGTGCCTGAAGCTTTGGGGACCAAAATCCCATTTTCGTGATTCGTTTCAGGGTCTCTGCTCTTCCACAGTGATCAACACCATGAGCCTCAGGTATCACTAAGGACAGAAGATCGATGGAGGCGACTATCAAACCGTTATGACTCCTCCACAGACCATCTGCCCCCCTTACAGCCCCCCTCTCCGTCCACGACTGTTTCTCGGCCTGCGTGGCTGAGTCCTGAAGATCACTCAAATTATCCTCAGTTACCTCAGCCGTCAGTTCGGCCGCAAACATCAGAACAGCCGTGGACGGCACCGCAGCCGCCGCCTTCGCGGCCTCGTCCGCCGCGTTGTTTCCCGTCGTCACAAAGGACAGGTCTTTTCTGTGTGCCTGGCACTTTACGATAGCAATGCTTTTGGGCAACTTTACAGCCTGAATAAGCGCCACAACCTGCTTGTGGTGAAGGATCGGTGAGCCGTCCGATTTCTTAAAGCCTCTTGCCTTCCAAATGGCCGCGAATAGGTGGCATACGCCATGCGCATACGCAGAGTCTGTAAAGATGTTAACCGTGCGATCTTTAGCTATTATGCATGCTTCTGTTAGTGCTATTAGTTCTGCAAGCTGGGCCGAACATGGTTGCATGCATTGTCCGGCCTTTCTTGTTAGTGTTTCTCCGTTAGGTTTGCACTGTACGACGGCGTATCCTGACCTTAAATTTTCCCCCTCCCGATAGCAGGACCCATCCACAAAAAGTGAGAGTTCTGCTATCGCGAGCGGGTCGACTCCCAAATCAGGACGGAGTTTCACGAAAGCCTGTACCTCCACCTCACACTCATGCGGTTGACCCTCGCTCGGGAGTGGTACCAGATCCGCCGGGTTACTGCCGTGGCATGTTTTTATCGTAACGTCCGAGTACTGCAGGAGCCTCATGTAAGCCTGTTGCCGTTGGCTGGTCAGAACAAATTTGCCTCTTTCAATCAAGTTTGCCAATTTGTGATGTGTCCAAATGCAAATGTCATATCCCATTGTCACGGCCGTTGCCTTCTCATACATCAAATGTGCTGCGGCCAGGGCCTGATAACAAGGTGGCAGACCCTGCTCTACCGGCGAAAGAGCTCTAGAGTAATATGCTATCGGTTGTTTTTTCCCACTCCCCCCCTGTGTTTGAGTCAGGACAGCTGTCGCATGCTGCGCTCTATGTGAGACGAATAGGTGGAAACACTTCTCATAATCCGGCAGCGCCAGGGCAGGGGCCTGTAACAACAGACGCTTAATGTTTATGAACGCGTCCTCCCCCTCCTCGGTCCATGTCAAGGGAGCGCGAAGCTTGTCTGTACCCGCCTCTTTTATCATCATCCTCAACGGCGCTGTCGCTATCGTATAGTCCTCCACCCACTCAGAGCTGTACCCAGTCATCCCTAAAAACGTCATCATCTGTCGGACCGTCAATGGCCTAGGTGCCTTGGATACAGCTTCGAGCTGCGTGGGTGAGATGCTTTTTATGCCCTTTTGAATGACGCGAGACAAGTACTCAACTTTTGGCTGGCAGTACTGCAGTTTTGAACGGGATGCCTTGTGGCCTCCCACGGCTAATCCACTCAAAACTTTGATGGAGTCCTCATGGCACTGCTGACGTGTATCCGAGCAGATTAGAATGTCATCTGCATACAGTAAAACCGTGCTGAGTAGTGTGTCGCACACTCCTTGCAAGTCTTCCTTGAGCGCCTTCGAGAAGTAATGCGGCGAGTGCGCGAACCCTTGTGGCAACCGGGTGTAAGAGTATTGTTTCCCCCTGTGGGTAAAAGCAAACAGATACTGAGACTCTTTTTCCAATGGAACACTGAAGAATGCCTGCGTGAGATCAATGACCGTATAGTACTGCGAGCTACTCTGGATGTTTGTCAGGAGGGTGTGTGGATTAGCGACTTCCGCCTCTGGTCCAGACACCACGTCGTTCACCGCCCTCAAATCGTGTACCAGTCTGTACCTAGCCCTGTCCGCCTTTAGCACTGGGTGGATAGGTGTATTACATCTGGATTTGAAAGGGACGAGCACTCCCCCCTTTAACAGTCCCTCAATCTGATGTGATATAGCTTCCTCCGACTCTGGCTTCATTGTATACTGTCTGATAAAGGGTGGTCTACAACCCTTCTTTAACCTGACCTTCACTGGCTGTGCCGACAATATTAGACCCACATCTGTGTCGTGTTTTGACCACAACCGTTCCGGGGTGCGCGCCAACATGTCCTGTTCCAGCAAAGCATCCGCCTCTGGAATAACGCAAGGGTCTCCTGGTAATCTGATTACTTGCGGTTTTGCCAAAACTGAAAAGGAAATCATTATTTTTATGAAACTCCCATCTGCGCTGTTCCAAATTAGCGGAGATTCCGTGGAGACCCACCTTTGAGTCTCGGATTCCTGTATCATTGAACCTAGATGTTCGGATTCGTAACCAGGATTTATTCTCAGAGTGATGTGTGGGGTGGCGTCTCTTAGTCTATGTTGTTCCCGTAGATACTTACCCGTGTTAACCCTCAATGCCGCGCCCTGTCTCCCTACAATTATCGCAGATGAGTCAATCTGCACCTGCTCGGGCTGTCCCTGCAACCATGCCTTGTTCCTAACTAGGTCACTATTCGTCAAATATTGTAGTGTGCAATGTGCCTCCATGTTTGTTTGTCTAGACTGAGGCAGTTGGGTTTTCAGAAATGGCTCCCAGGGGGCACAGACCCTTTGCAGCTCTGCATCTATGTTGCCCAGCCAGAACACAGTGGCCTCTTTCTCCCCCGTCCCTTGTAGCATCATTTGGTACACGTCTTGTTCAATTTGAATCCCCTCAGGCGTACATAGGATTTTACAGCCTAGTTTACACATTGCATCTCGTCCCAAGAGATTGCGCGGGGTGCTATCCGAAATTAATACAGGTATTGTTATGGTCTTGTTGTTATACGTCATAGAGATTGGATCTGATGTGGGTATTAATTGTGTTTTTCCCGAGAATCCGACCGTCCGAACATACTGTCCAGACTGGGGTAAGTGAGCGGCGTATTTTTGCTTTATGCAGGAAAAACCTGCTCCAGTGTCTGCCATCATCTCTGTTAATTTGCCCTCCACTAGGACCTGCAGAATAGGTTCTTGCTCAGCTCCCTTGGAAACCACAATCATTTGATTTCCCCCCGTCGCATTCTCTGGGCACCCCTAGTGATTACCCCCCTGGTTTCGGGGCCCTCCTGTCTCCCCCTGGTCGTGGGGCCCTTGTGACTCCCCCTGGCGCACGGGTCTTCCATACTCCGAGCCGGGACGGTATGGTTGCCTACATCTCATTTCCCTGTGTCCCTGCATGCCGCAGTTCCAACAGTGGAAACGGGGAAACTGTTGTTCGTTCCCCGGTCCCTGTGTAAACCGTGGGCCTGATTGCCCATTCCCTGCCTGCCGCCTGAACGCCTGGTTCTGTGAACTATAGCCATAGCTTCTCACTACCTGAGGTGCAGGCGGGGGTCCCTGGTCCTGCATGGGTGGAGAGGTCGCAGATGACACCATTACTGCCTGCAACCTCCTTTGGGGCTGCAGTTGTTGCTGAGTTAACTTCCTTGAGTCATTTCTATCCTGATCCCTGAGTTTCTGCTCCTGAGCCCTTTGCTTCTCCACACTATGTGTTACATGTGCACAGAACAAAGGATAAGTCATGTCCATTAACCCCACCACGTCTTCCAGTCTATTCTTAACCACCTCTGGAAGCCCTCTCATCACACTTTCTCTAAACATCGTTCTCTGCAACGGGTCAATCTCTGGGTTGTGTCCTAGCTCACCTCTCCACTCCTTCAGTACTTTGTTCACATAGGCGCCAGGCCCTTCCGTCTCCATTATGGGGTTGCCTGCCAGTTTTGCCGGATTAATACGTGATGGATATTGATTCCTGAGTTTGTACCACAACGCCGCTCTATGCGCGTTGAATATGTCTCCATCATGGGCCTGCGTGTCGCATGCCACTCGCATCGATGTATCACCCATGATGTCCCGGCAGGCACCAACTCCTAGCAAACGCGTCAACAGGGATTTGACGTCACCTACTGCTAGCAGAAAAGATGACGTATTTTCCTCAAACTGCGTGATCCACCTGGAGGCTCCTTCTGAAAGGTCCGGTAGTCTTACTATTAAACCATCGATGTCTAGAGGTGACCATGGCATGTGAAAGATATCGTTCCCCTTTATTAGCAGGGGAAACTGGCCTGTGCTCGTCACACTTCCCACGAATGTAGGGGCGAAAGTCAGGGTTCCTGTAATGTTTCCTTTCTCCTGTCCTGGTTTTGTGTCATTCTCATCTTCCTCCTCATTCAACAGTTTAGTGTGGCCACACGCCCCGTGTTTCCCTGATGTCTGCTGTGCCACATTTTGACGGGCCTCTTCCTCTAAC
>NC_140171.1:92383181-92679212 GCF_963971535.1 Notolepis coatsorum
AGCCCTCAAATCGTGTACCAACCGGTACGAGGTGTCAGGTTTCTCCACGGGTAGCAACGGCGTGTTGCTCCGGGGGTTAGTTGTTTTCTGTAGGACTCCTGCTTTCAAAAGTCCTTTGATTTGTGGCTCGATCCCAGCCACCGCTTTCTCCTTCAGTGGGTACTGATTTTTCCAAGGCAGGGTGGCTCCCGGTCTAAGCTCCACTCTCACAGGTTGAGCGGACTTGATTAATCCAATGTCAGTGCTATTTTTTTACCATAGCTCCTCTGGCACCGCCTCCATCATATCCTCCTGGAGGCTCAATGTCTTAGGGAATTCTCCCATTGTCTCTTGGGATAATTGCACAGTTTGGGGACAACCCATCCCTGTGCCTTGGACCATGATCTTAATAAACCTTTTGTCGGGGCTTATCCAGATCAGTTTGTTTTCTTTCATCTGCTCAAATTTAATTCCTTTCGCTTTTTTCATCATCTCGCGAATGTGCTGCTGATCGCACAAGTTGGTTACCTTTAAAGTCACATGGGGAACACTATCCACAATCTCGTGTTCTTTTTGCAGATATTCGCTCCGTGCAATACGTAGCGCTGCTCCTTGTGGACCCAATATGATATTGGTGGCATTAAGCTGTACTTCGTCTGGTTGCACACTCAGCCACTCCTTAGCCTGTGACGAGTCTGCATCTTTATGGTATTGCAGAGTGCAATGGTATGGTGTCTTTGGGTCACTTGCTTCAGGCATGTTGGCGGTGATAAATGTCTCCCATTCCAAGGCTGAACCAAGCAAATCTTGGTCCAGTCCCCCTAGACCAGTGATTCCCAACCTGGGGTCCGCCAGGGGGCGCAGGGGTTCCGCCAGACCACAGATGATTTGAGGTCTTTTTTTTTTGATTTTTTTTTTTTTTTTTTTTTATCATCAGAAGCATGAATAGTCTCTCCACTACAATAAAAAATAAAGATAAATAAATAAACATCTAGACATGATTTTTGAACGTTAACAGTAGGCTACCGGGTAGCCGCTAAAACGCGAATCAGTTGACTGTATCACTTTCTGTAGCTAGCCTAGCACGCTAGTTAACTTTCTCGGCTCGTCTGCAGTCAGCCGCCAGAGGCAAAAATGTGTGACAAACGAAAAGGAGATGACGGCAGCTCATCTGCAAAAAAAGTTAGGACCTACAGCAATCGCGAAAATTACATCACCATGGGCTTCACTGAGGGACCAGACAAACGACCTGAGTGTGTGATTTGTGGAGAAAAGTTGGCAAACTCGAGCCTGAAGCCCAGCAAGCTGAAGAGACATCAGGCGTCTAAGCACCCAGAAACCGTTGGGAAGGATCCAGACTTTTTTCGGAGGAAAGAACAGTCTCTCAAGGTGAACAAGCCTGTTGATGTTAGAGTAGCGTGGAGCAGGGGTGGCAGTGATTTACAGAAGGCTACCGAAGCCTCCTTTGAGTGTTCGCTTTTAATTGCAAAAGCAAATAAACCGCACAATATTGGCGAGCAGCTCATCAAACCAGCCTGCATCAAAATGGTTTAGAAACTGTGCGGCCCACAGGTGGCGGATAAACTAAAATCAGTACCACTCTCGAACAATGTAGTGAAAGACCGAATTGATAAGATGTCAAGTGATTGCGAGCAGCAGCTGTCAGAAAAGCTTAGAAAGGGTCCATTTGCCATACAACTTGATGAAACTACAACTGTCGCAGACGAGGCTGTGCTCATCGTTTATGTGCAATATATTGAAAATGAGGATCTGAAGCAGGACATTCTCATGTCAGTCAACCTTACTACCACCACTCGAGGTGAGGATATTTTTACTGCAGTGGATTCTTACTTCATTCAACATAAATGCAAACCGTTCACCATTAGGGCCTGATTTGAGAGGATGAATACAGGATTTGAATATTGGCCAACATTTTGAAATACATATGGTGCAAGATTAGATTTGTTGATTGAAGGCACAAGTCAAAGAAGCATAGTGGGTCTAATTATGATGCATATGCCTGTGTATAAGCAGTTTGTTATTAAAATGACAAAAAAAAGGTATTAAACCCAGCTAGGACAGATTCTCTCTGCTACTGATTGGAATTTCCTGTCTCATATTTAGTTTAATTTGTTGCATTGATTTGTTCCATAAATGCAAACCGTTCACCATTAGGGACTGATTTGAGAGGATGAATACAGGATTTGAATATTGGCCAAACATTTTGAAATGCATATGGTGCAAGATGAGATTTGTTGATTGAAGGCACAAGTTAAAGAAGCATAGTGGGTCTAATTGTGATGCATATGCCTGTGTATAAGCAGTTTGTTATTAAAATGACAAAAAAAGGTATTAAACCCAGCTAGGACAGATTCTCTCTGCTACTGATTGGAATTTCCTGTCTCATATTTAGTTTAATTTGTTGCATTGATTTGTTCCATAAATGCAAACCGTTCACCATTAGGGCCTGATTTGAGAGGATGAATACAGCATTTGAATATTGGCCAAACATTTTGAAATGCATATGGTGCAAGATGAGATTTGTTGATTGAAGGCACAAGTCAAAGAAGCATAGTGGGTCTAATTGTGATGCATATGCCTGTGTATAAGCAGTTTGTTATTAAAATGAAAAAAAAAGTATTTTATGGTATCTTATTAGGAGGGGGTCCGCGAATTTCATCAGAGATGTTTGGGGGTCCCTGGGGGGAAAAAGGTTGGGAACCACTGCCCTAGACAATAGATTTCCGGTGGTCAGCTATCGATTCTTTGCACCATCTGATAGTAGCGGTCCTCTCGTACATTTATCACACAACCATCCGCCGTACATTTAATATCCATTCCCAGTAAACCCAGCCCATGTCGGCCAAGTAAGTTAATGGGTGAACTTTCCGAGACCAGTACGGGAAGAGTCGCTTCCCTGCCTCGATATCTCAGGGTCACAGGGTCGGTCACAGGCGTCAGCTGTTTTACTCCTTCAAATCCAATTGTCCGTACGTATCGACCGGACATGGTTAGGTGCGTCGCGTCTTGGGGTTGCACTACCGTATAGGCTGCTCCGGTGTCTGCCATCATCTCGACAGATTTGTCATTCACCGATACGCGCACAATAGGCTCCTCCCTCAAAGACGACACTGACAGCTGACACCTCCCCATTGGACTCTCTGGGCCTCTTCAGAGTGATTCGTCTGGCCCTCTTGATGGGTTCACCGGGCCATAGTTTTCACTCTGGTTCTGGCCTTGGTTTGGTCCTTGGTTTCCATTCTGGGTCTGGCCTTGGTTTCCATTCTGGGTCTGGCCTTGGTTTGAGCCTTGGTTCCGCCAATTTCCACCTCTTCTGTTCCCCCATCGAGGGCCTCCTCCTCTGGATTGATACTCCTGTTCACAGTCCCTAGATGTATGTCCGAGGTTCCCGCACGTCCAGCACTCAAATGGCCGAGCTCTGGATCCATTCGCGCTCCCTCTTCTGTTTCCACCTTGTCCCTGTGACTGCCAGGGTGTTCCCCTTGGATTTTGTTGCTGTTCTGGCGCAGGACTCCCCTGTGTCCCCAACTGGGCCCGTCTCTGGTCATTTGGTTCCCCGTTGGAGCCCGTCTCCCCTCTTGGTTGTGCGGACTGGACTAGGGCTTGGAGGTATTCCACTACCTTCCCTGCCTCGGTTGGCTGTTGATACAGGATCCTTCGGTGTTCGGCCGCATCCTTATCCTTTACCTTTTGCTCCCTCTTCCGATATAGGTCAACTTGATGGGCCACATTGTCGGTATAATAGTTTAAGGGGAGGCTTGACAGAGACACCACCTCAGCCAGTCTTTGTCTCACCTCCATGGGGAGGCCGTCTTCAATCTTCCCTCTTAGTATGGCTTCCCCCAGGGGGTCCCGCTCTAGATCCTGGCCAGTTGTATCCCTCCAGGCAGCGTAGGCTTTTGCCACATACTCCCTAGGGTGGGTGTCCCCCAGGGTACCAATGTGGATTTGGTCTGGGTGCATCTTGGTCGGATAGGTTTCTCGGAGGGCCATCCACAGTACTCCCCTGTGCCGTGCGAACAGGTCCGCATCCTGCGCTCCAGTCCCCGCATGGTCTCCCATGCCAGCCTTCTCCAGTACCATTTCCATGGCCACGCGTCCCATCATGTTTGACAATATTCTTTTCACATCCCCCATCGCTATCTGTTGGCTGATCATTAGTTCCTCCAATTTGGCAATCCACGGATTGGCCCCAATTTCTCTGATACTTGGGTCATGTTGGACGCCTTCCAGGGGTGATATTCCAAGTCCTGTCCTCTTATTATCACGGGAGCTATTTTGACGGGGGCCTGTTTGTGGGGTTGAAGACTTTTCGTCAGTGATCTGGTCACCATTCCTCTCCTCACGTCCTCTTCCATCTTGGCGAGGGCTTTTTTCAGCTCTACTTTTTCTTCTTCCAGGTCCTGTCGTTTTCTCTCAACATTTCCCCATATCTCCATCACCTGTTTATAATCCCTTGTATCTTTGTTCTCTGCGTTGTTTGGGTTATTTATCCGCTCTGCTATTTCAGAATTGTCATTTTTCAATTCCAAGAGCTGCTTGTCTATTTTTACCAGATCGTCCCTTATCCTTACCATCTCCTGGACAAGTTCAGCACCCTGTGAGGAAGAGAGTTTTAAATCAGATTCCTTACCTCTTAGTGCCCTTTAAGATTTTCCCTCTCGACTTCCCGTTCTCGTTGGTGTTTTCGTTCTCGTGGGTGTTTCGTCTTTCTCTATCTGCGCCCACTCTGCTGGCGTGTTGCCAATCGGTGAATTGTTTCTTGTTCCATGCCGGCTGGAATCACTTGAGGGGGAGCGACCTCTTCTATACTCGCTCTGGCAGTAATACGAGTCTGAGGTTTTGCTGTATTTTTCCATTATCCTTTCCCACTTTTTTCGTGCAACCATCTCCTCATATTTGCTTTGTCCTTCCACTTCAGCCGTAGGGATCTTCCTGGCTGCTTCCGAAATGTATCCAGTTTTTTCCCCTTGACGCTGTGGGGCCACATATTCCCTCTCATAATGAGTCAAGTCTTGAGTCCCTTGTGCCCCCCTAACACCCTCCATTTCTCTGAATGTCTCAGGTGTCAGGTGAATTTCTGTCCTTGCTTGTCCAAACTCTTTACACCCCTGATCGTCTGTTAAATTATAAGGGGTGCTCATTTGTAGTATCGGCAGAATAGGGTACACTCGTTCCCCATTCCTAATGGCATATGGTGGGGGTGCTAGAGCTCCCTCAACTCTTACCTGCTCTACTCTTGGGTGGGACACTGGGGTGAGTGAGGCTATCTGAGCTGCACTTTGGGCGATGACAGTTGTTGTGTTAGGGGCCAGGGGAGTTATGGTGACCGGGGCTACCTCCTCTCTTAGCTTGGCCGCTTCATTGACAGTTGCACTGCCCTTCTGATCACTATTTCTCCTCTCGGCCTCCTCAGCGAAGACTTCTAACGTCGTAATTTCTTGCAGGCTTTTCTCTCCCCTTGTCTTTTTATTCCCCTGGTGTTTGTATGTCTTAATTAGCACTCTTATCTCAGCTATTAGCTCCAAATCAAAAGAACCTTCGATGGGCCAAGGTTTTGTAAGATATCCCCATCTTTTGTTCCATTTTGTCGATATTCTAGAGATTTTCTCCAAATAATATGGGTTATTTTTTGTGAAAGGGTTACTGTTGGCGATAATCTGTACTGGACTCTCTGCTATCCAACCAATTAGGGTCGACCTGTCTGAGTGGGTTTCGGCTTCCATTTCCCTATATGAGATCCTATTTCCCATTCACTAGAGTTCTCCTATCCTTTTGATATTTTAACAATGGCAGCATCCAAAGAAGTTTTTTCTGTATTCCCTGTCTAAATGTAGGTGTCTATGCTTTTTGTGACTGACTCCTACTCGGACAGCCAATAGTGGCACTGTATGCCCTACCTATTCTTCTTCTTTCCCTTTTCCACCTGAAATTCCTATTCTTACCTGATTTGTGGTGTTCCGCGTGCCCAATAGAACTGCTGGAGATCAGAGCACACAAAAGACAACAGTTCTTGTTAATTTATCATCTGGACTTGCACTTTACTCTGTCTTTATAATCAAATTTTTTGAGAGGTTCTTTTCATTAACTGTATGAGTATCTTTTTACTTCCTTCATACAATTTTAAAAACGAGATATTTGTAATTGATACATGTGTTTGATGTCGCCAGTTTCTACTCCCTGATTTTCTTCCTGTTCGATCTCCGTCAACACACTGGGTTCCTATTTTTGTCGAATCCCGGCTCTCCACTATTTCTCCTTTGATTCCACTCCAATTCTGATATTCCTCGGGAAACAAAAACATCTTGATTAGTGCTTCACCCTTTATCCATTACATTTAAATTCTTTCATATTTCTCCATTATTAAGTACCATTCCCCCCAGGGGACACTCGTCATCCAGACTCGTGTTCACTAGAGATAATCTAAAGAATGCATTGGACACCGCGCCCCGCATGCCACGAGGTGCCAGCCCCTGTTATCTGAAGAGTCCATAACAGACCCTCCACAGAGGTCAGAACGCACCCCACCACAGGTACAAAGCAGTCAGCATCCAAGCACCTTACCCCATCATTCAAGCTATCATCCCCAGGATCCAGTGCCCTGCCGGACGGCCATGCATAACCGACCGGACCCAACACCGCACCCCGGGTACACAGCTCCACACAATACAGTCAACATTCACGTACCTACTATGGGAAAAAAAATATCATATTGCTCCATACAACAAACGTCAACGTTCCATATGTTCAGGCACGTCCCCTACCCCATACCCTTTCGCACACCCCGGCCTTACTGTCCCCCAACCCAGAATGTCCACCACCCAGATCAGAGAATAGCAGCCAGCGCGTACTCCTGGTAACTCGGCATCAACGGGACGCCCACACCCGCCCGGCCCCCCTCCGCGTCATCCCTCACTATCATCATAGCAAACGCAGGTGCAGCCGAGCAGCGTGACCTCTCAATTGCAGGACCAGCCACGCAGAGAGTCCTGAACATATACATAAAACACACTCTGATCACAGCCACACAGACAACTACAACGGCAAACATCACCACGGCATAAAGCAGATACTTAACAACAGACCACCCCACATAGCCCAGTTGTCCATGACCCCAGTCATCCCATGAGTCCTCCCGAGAGTCATGCATATCCCTAGTAATGTTCTTCAAATGCTCAATTATGGCTGGCAAACCCATTTCATCATTGGCAGGTATGAATGTGCAGCATTCCTGACCAATCAACGCACACGTACCCCCCGATGCCGCCAATAGGAAATCCATAGCCGCCCTCGTCTGCATCTCCATCAGTCGTAAGGACCGTATCTCCTGAGTCTCCAGGCTCAAGCCCCTCGCTGTCGTGGTAGCCATGTCCTCAAATATTTTAGCCAAATGATCTAGTTCTCCCATATTTGCATATGCCCCATACCAGGGAAACGCCACCCTAAAAAAATTGTCCGCATCCCGTGTCTTCCTTGTCTTGGGAAGTGCTGGCAAAACATCAGACACCCTCATAGCTGGTACTAAGTAACCCAACGCACATCTTCCCCTCCAGTCAATCGGCAGCGAGGCATACGCAAAATCACCACAAATCCAAAATGCCCCAGGCGGAGCTGGCGCCTCCGAATCCTTGCCCCAGACCCCCTTATCACCCAGGCAGCCGTCCAAATACCCCACGACCTTACCATTCGATTTACCCTCTACACACTTCTCAAACCCTGCCGACCTATATGCTATTGGAATGGGGCCAACATCTAACAGCCCGCTTATCTTCATCACATTTCTTGTCAGTCCCAACCCCAGATATCCCTCAACCCTCTCCGATCCCACCCCTTTACACAGGTCAGGGGTAGGCAAATCCCTTAACACGTTGGCATGACACTTAGTTATAGGGTGTGCTATTAGAGGAAGGCCCGCGGCGGCCGCCTGTGGGGACAGGCCGCACACATAGCAATCTGATTTATTAGCTACCTTCGCCACCGCCCTCGCCATCCTCAGAAACTGATTACCGTGATGGTCCGGCAGCGACCGCTTACCCACTACCACTACCTCAGGCAGCTCAGGCTGCCGGAGTGGAACATATAGCACCACACTAGCCAATATACACAACCAAACCATTGATATAGCACACCCCCAAAGCACACGCCTACTACATTCACTCAAACCAGGAACCATGTTGAGTGTTCCGTCCTCCTCCGCGTTCCTCCTTCACCGGCGCGGGTCCTAATACGTCCTGCAACCCCCACAAACAACAACATGTCTTTTTAACAACACGCCCCACAGCCAACAGCCTACTGAAGTGAGGACCCCAATTTAAAACAGAGAGGCAGGACACACCGGAACCCCTGAAGGGTAGGAGAGAGGGCGTAACGGAACTAAGGGGAGGTCAAGAGAGGAAAGGGCTAGGGGGGGAAAACATGTAAGCCCGGGCAGGTTTAGGGAGAGCCCTGCTAGGTAGGCAAAGCTAGTGTAGGCCTGGAAGGCTAGGGGGGGTAGGTTTAGGGGAGACTAGGGAGGGAGAGGCTAGGGCTATGGAAAGAGGGAGGTCAGGGCAGGAGAGAGACAGGTTAGGGGAGGTAGGGTCGGCTTAAGGGACTAGGGTAGGTCAGGGTAGGTTAAGGGAAGCTAGGGAAGGTCAAGGGATTTAGGAGAGAGGGGTAGGTACCTTGGGACCTACAGATGTGAGGGGCGGGGGGAAAAGTGGGAAGAGCGGTGGGTCTGGCCTTAATCCAGCCCAAAGAGACATAACACATGATTCCTATATGTTCAATAACCACCTCACGCTTTCAACAAAAGACCCTTCACCCCTGCCACTTGCACAAAACCAAAAACAAGCCCCACGAAAGATAGCGGGAGAGAGAAAGGGTGGAGAGTGTGGGAGGAAGGAAAAGAGAGAGAGGGGGTGGTGAGGGAGGAAGAGTTTGAGAGAGAGAGAGGGTGGAGGGAGGGAGGGAGGGAGGGAGAGAGGGAGGGAGAGAGAGAGAGGGGGGAGAGTAGGTGGTGAGAGAGAGAGGGGGAGGGGAAGGGAGGGAGGGAGAGTTGAGAGAGAGAGAGAGGGTGGAGGGAGGGAGGGAGAGAGAGAGGGGGGGGGAGAGTAGGTGGTGAGAGAGAGAGGGGGAGGGGAAGGGAGGGAGGGAGAGGGGGTGGTGAGGGAGGGAGGGAGAGTTGAGAGAGAGAGAGAGGGTGGAGGGAGGGAGGGAGAGAGGGAGGGAGAGAGAGAGGGGGGGGGGAAGAGTAGGTGGTGAGAGAGAGAGGGGGTGGGGAAGGGAGGGAGGGAGAGAGGGTGGTGAGGGAGGGAGGGAGAGTTGAGAGAGAGAGAGGGTGGAGGGAGGGAGGGAGAGAGGGAGGGAGAGAGAGAGAGGGGGGGGGGAGAGTAGGTGGTGAGAGAGAGAGGGGGAGGGGAAGGGAGGGAGGGAGAGTAGGTGGTGAGAGAGAAAGGGGGGGGAGAGGGAGGGAGAGAGACTGAGAACAAAGGAATAGGGGGGGGGGGGGGGGTCCTAAAAGAGAGACATATAAACACGTCCGTGGCTTCCAAAACGTCACCACTGCCTATTAATCTAATCATACCGCCAACGTAATAAAGTCACGAACGCCACCACAACGTGACGAATTGTACTGCATCACCAGAGATAAAAACCTCCTGTATCTACCCCAGGACGGGAGTCCAAGCCGTCTCTCTACCGCCCCCTAGCGCAGTTCCAACCACATCGCTTTGAAAAAATAAATCCCTCACAATGGACACCCCTCGCCCCATCTAAGATGGCGACCACGGCGCTCCACCCAAGATGGCCGCGCACCGCGAGACATCCCGAGAATCCCATCCTGCTACGCCGACAGCAGGACGGGAGCCCAAGACAGTCGCCACCTAGTGTACTTTTAACCACATACCACCCACTCTGCTCGCTCGCCCCACACACCACACATATCGTCCTCTCAAACCAATGCGCATGCGCGAGTCTTTCATACGGTCTATCAACCAGTCTAACAAATAAGTACATTAGTCACTTTCATACTGCAGCTCACACCCCGCATTCAACATT
The DNA here is from genome assembly GCF_963971535.1 of Notolepis coatsorum. Taxonomy (NCBI): domain Eukaryota; kingdom Metazoa; phylum Chordata; class Actinopteri; order Aulopiformes; family Paralepididae; genus Notolepis; species Notolepis coatsorum. The sequence continues at coordinate 92,393,220 of NC_140171.1, forward strand.
ACTACTAACATTAGTCAACACTGCAATTCACACGACGCATTCAACATTGATGATAACTCAGTCACACTGCACTATCACCCCGTCCACAACATTCAGTATTGAATAATCCCAGTAGCAAGGCAGCCCTACGCCACGACGCCAGCGGCCTACAATGTTGAACCCCTCCTAGTAGCATATTAGCACGCAGTTAGTTAGCCGCTTTAGCCACGACGATAGCGGCCTTCAATGTTGAACACCTCCTAGTAGCATATTAGCACGCAGCTAGTTAGCCGCTCTAGCCACGACGATAGCGGCCTTCACTGTTGAACACCTCCTAGTAGCATATTAGCACGCAGCTAGTTAGCCGCTCTAGCCACGACGATAGCGGCCTTAAATATTGAATACACTCTAAATCCAACATAAGCGCCTATTTTCATAGCATAAATCGTAATTTCTTCTTTAACCTGTATTGCTAGAACGACTTCTGGTTCAAAGTGTTTGTTGTTCTCCGTTTTCAAAAGGCTATCTTGAGCCCTCCGCCAGTCGATAGCCGGGCCTTAGCCTCACAATGTTTTCCTAGCTTTAACACTAACATCATCACACATTTTTACTATTTTTAATAGTTTCGCCGCGCTTATATTCACCGCGCTTAAGAGCATTAGTTCACTATACATGTACTGAATGTTTACTTTACAAACAGCACATTGAAACGAATCGTTGTTAAGTACTTTTGTTCACCTTTTTGTCACGACGAACGTGTATCTAAAATATGCCCCGAAGTCTACCACGTCCTAAATCGGATTTCAGCCCACTATCGTTTTCTGTAATCAACCAATCCCACTTGGTTAACAAACAATGTCAACCTCTTCCTAATCCATTTGACCGACCCTCAACACGGATCGATCTCCATTCAGTTCGGCTGATATCGCCCAGAGCACCTACCCCCCCGTTAATTTGAAACGGTGACCGGCCAGCCTGGCACGACATTTACAAAAACCTACGTGAGCTTCGGGAGGCCCCCCTTTGCATATTTTTTCCCACGTTATATATCTCGCGACCCGTAATGCTACAGAATCATATTGACGCCCCTTCTTTACACACATCCGAATTCGTGACCTGAGCAGTGCTGGACCAGAATAGTAATCCCCCATTGTTCAGGCACGAAAAATATCTCATCTCATCATGCACTCTTCCGGAAAATACGACTTAGGTTTATCTATTAACCGGGATACATTCCACCGGCGCCTTCCAACACCAAACTTATTGAGGCCACGATCAACGACCATCTTGTTCAGTGAAGCCCGGCACTACCAATTTGCGAGTTGTACCGTGTAAAACGTCCCCGCTTGCCGATTGGATGCAGCCAATATGATACTGCGCACTTACGCACCTCATCGCCCCATCTATCTCCCTCCTCGAGAGACACTACGACCATCTCGCCCAGTGAAGCCCGGCACTATCGATACATCCCACGGGCATTCCAACACCAGACTATTGAGGCAATCATACATTTCTAACCCAACCCCAGTTCGAACAGAACGCTCTCCGTTTTCAGCCATCACGGCTCGCCACTCACCTATTTTCAGGATCCTGTCGCGATGAATCTCCGTGGGTACCGATCGTCTCCGGTGCAGAGTGTTTGTCCAGCCGGAAAAAATCAAGAGCGCTTCAGGTTCAAGGGTCAAGGCACCAATTGAAGTGTCAAGGGACTATGGTTCTGATATACAGAACCAGCTAAGCTACTCTGCGTTGTGATTTGTCCGTTACTAATTCCCTTGTACTTTCAAAGACCAGGAAATGGCCTTGTTTCGACGGCAAAGAGACGGCGGTTGAAATGAAGGAGAGGAGAGGAAGTTATTGTAAAGATCCGCTTTTATTGGCAGAATCCAAAAGTGAATAACAAAAGACTTGAATGAAAAATGGTGATATGAAACATCAAAGCATGAGACTGTGCCCTCAGCTCGTGTTCCAGACTAATTCGCTACAAGCAAAGTATCTCGTCTCGTCTCCTTGCTGATTCGATGGTTCCGTCTCAGCTCGTCGTCATTCACGTCCAGTAGGGGGAAAAACATGCGTCTGTTCGTTTGTGTTCGTTCTGTTCTCCTACTCTCTCAAACTGCTTGTTTTAACGCGTTTCCTCCTCCCCTATTTTTACGTCAGCTGGGAGGACGTCTTAAGAAGAGAAAGAGCTTCTGATTGGATGAGACTGTGTAGCGGCCATTTTGAAGCTTGTCTACACCGGATCTTCCCTTCTAAGGGCATATCTTTGCTGGCTGTAAATATACTGAATCTTGATTTAGAGAATTCTTCAGTTTTCACGTTTAAATGTGTCTGGCAAATTAGATTTATCAAGTTATCAATCAAAAGTAAGGTTTATTTTGCTTAAACCTCTAATTTAGTCTTTCTGCTAGGCAGTTACACTTATTTTAAACCTTATATCTTGAATAATTGCCAATTTAGTCTTAATTTAATCCGTTTAGTATTGTAAACAGATTAATTGCTATACCTTTGAAGCTAGGGATACTTTGTAAACCTAAATAACTGTGTTTACTAACTGATTCAGATATTCTCCCCAATTTTTGTGTTTATTCTTATCAAATTGGCTTCTTGCAGCTGTCTCCTCATGCCAAAACAGGAGCGGCTGGTTCCTTTGAATCAAATTGGCTTCTTGCAGCTGTCTCCTCATGCCAAAACAGGAGCGGCTGGTTCCTTTGAAGCTAGGGGACTTTGTATACAACCCCCAATTTAGGTGACTGTCCTATTGTTTTCTATAGCCAGATGCCGCCTGCAGTGAAGTAACACCAGGGCGTTTACTTGTTGGAGTAAACAGCCCTTTTGTTCCACCTCAGCCTTGTCAGCCAGTATCGGTCTTGGGGGGTTGCCGCTTGCTGTGAGGCCTATTGCCTTGTCAGCCAATATCAGCTCTTGGGGGTTGCTGATTGCTGTGTGGCCTATTTCTACTTCTAGTCAATCACTGCATATGTGATATTACTAAAATGGTGTGGTGCACTGCTCATACCATGTTTAGTAACGACCCGTAGCGGTAGACCTGCTCCAATGGAAATACATTATGCGTTTGAGCTTGGGAAAATCCACTACACCACTATGCAAAGAGTTTGACAATGGTTGGGTCAGGAAGATAATAATAAGAACATTCTATATTGATGCTGTATGTAGCAGAGAAGCAGATATCTCCCTTGGTCTGAAGCCTCCCTGATGAAAGTCTTGAACTGAGATATTGGCTTTAATGAATCGCTTTTTGGAAAAGCAATGTGTGGGTGTAATTTTCCCCAAACCTGTGAACCTCTCTGTGAAACTTGGCCTGTTCCTTTAAAGTGGAATGGGAAAAAATAGAGACAACTTTTATGATGTATGATGTGAACTGCTGACAAGAACAGTGCAGCTCATCCAAATACTATAAATGCCTACATTCTCTACAATGTGTGTGTTCCATATTTCAAAAATAGTCCAAAGGTTTACAAAGATTTCAAAAGTCCATACACACAAAAAAGGATAACCCTAACACTGACATGACAGAACGGACATCTGAACCCACTGGTGGAATGCTTCCATGCATATCACACAAAGAAGAAGAAGGGGAAAAAAGCCAGAAGCCAAGCTCTATGCATGAGTACAGCTTTGGGTCAGTTTAGGTCCAGTATGCCCCTTTTCCACTGCATGGTACCTACTCGACTCTACCCTACTCTACTCTACTCGCTTTAGGTACCTGGTACTTCGTTCCTTTTCCACTGCAGGTACTATGTACTCAGTTTGTCTCCGTGTGGGGAGGCACAGAGTGAATCCACAGTCACTTGCTCCTCAATAGGAAACCAACCTAGATTTACCCTGAAGGACTGGTTCTGGCCGAACCGTTCGTTATACAAGTATCACAGAGACATCTCAAAGGTACTCACAGTTGCACGAGGGTTTCGGACAGAGATACGGGATGGTTTGAAAGCTCGGCGTTGCTAATAAACATTTTAAATATTTTTTATAAACTGCTCAAAACGGCATTATTTCCGGCATTGGGTGCATGATGCGCATGCGCTGTGATCACACCAGGCAGCCAACGCCGGAAATAATGCAGTGTTGAACACCCGGTCCCATGAACACATCACTCCTGTCCTCCACTCTCTCCACTGGCTCCCGATCAAGGAACGCATCAACTTCAAAACACTACTCCTCACCTTCAAAGCCCTCGATAGCCCGCCCCCCCCCCCCTACCTGACTGATCTCCTTCTTCCTTACCGCCCCACCCATTCCCTCCGGTCCTCCTCCACTGCTTCCCTTACTGTCCCGTCATCCAAGCTCAAAAACTTTGGTAATCGGGCCTTCCCACACACTGCACCTCGACTCTGGAACTCGCTCCCTCAGACCATCAGAGACTCCCCCACACTCTCCACCTTCAAATCCCGCCTCAAAACCCACCTGTTCTCCCTAGCCTTCAACCTTCCCCAATCATAACCCCCCCCCCCCCCCCCTCCAACCTGTTTTGATCTTTGTTACTGTGGCTTTATGTTTCTGTGTATCATACTGTGGTTTTATGTTCCTTTTGTTTTTCTCTGTTTCTCTGCCTAAGGTTTCCTGAGACGCGTGTGGTATTATGAATGCTTCATATTACCAGTTTTTAACAATCTGTGTTTATCTTTTGACATAACTCAAATTGTCTTATAACCACCTCACAACCAAGCCTCGAGAAAGGTCAATATTGTGGGGACCTTGTGTGTGTTTGCAGGACTTGGAATGTTGTCAGCTGACACCAGCATTTGCATATAAACACCGGATTAGCAGCTGGTGACTGGGGAACAATAGGAGTGGCTGATCACATCAACATGTGACTTGTTAGGTCGGCCTGTGACACAGACAGGGTGTTACCGGGCCACAGGAGGAGTTACTGTAAGATATTTAAGGATAATTCTGTTACGTTAAAAAATTATTTATTATATTAGAAAGCAGTGTAACTAAATTTTCATGACCATTAAAAAGATATGCTAAATTAGGGGAACACATGGATATTAAACTTAAGGGGGTTTAGAGCCTAGTTCCTAGTCCAATGTAAGAACTATGGTTGAAGACTATTGCAGATATTCAATTGGAGTAACCTTAACTGTTTAGAATGACATGCTTTCAGGAAAATCCTAATTTAAACTAATGAGTAAACAGATGGTTGGATGAATATGATTGACAAATTGTGTTATACCATGGTGAAAATTGTGATAAGTTACATTGGAATGTGTACCAGAACCAGACATAGAGTAAAATGTGTATGTTGTGCTAAACAAATGAATGATTTAATCTGATTTGGACATAAAACAATTTGGGTATTAAGAGTTAAGGCTGGCAGCCGTTGGGTATTAAGATACCCCTTTTTTCAAATTCAAACATAACTAGCTTCTGATTGGGAGAATTCATTCAGCTGGCTCACGTTAGCTACCTACCGTAGCTACCAGACCCCGTTATCTCAGAGCTCATCTTTCAACATAACAAGCATTAAACAAAATGGCCCAGTCATCTATTCACCTTTGTTTAATACACAAGGCGTTGTCTCTAATGTTATCTAGCTACTGATAGCTCCCGATATCATCAGTTTGGTGCTGGTTGGCTAACGTGAGCTAACATTAGCTGCTAGCCACAATGCTATACTGTTATACTGGCATATTCCATTCACGTTAGCATGTAGCTAACAATGTAGCTACAATGTAGACTAAACTATCCGCTCTTGGTGGTCACTTGTGTTGATGTTAGTTTTGTTTCATCAACAAATGAGAGGCAGAACACACAGTGAATGTATCCGTTTTGTTTATTGCACTTTTATTACACTTTGCTGACATGTTGAGCCTTCAAACATGCCAATAACTGTGCGTAAAAATAATATGAGGACTTGGTGAGATTAAATTTTTTGCATATCTCATCAAAACTACAAAAACCCTGTTTGTTGAAAACATCTCCTAATGTGTGTAATAATAACTTGATAATAATATTTATTATTATAGCAACGGTAGGTTACAGAATGATAACAATGAATTGCGCTTGTAAGGCGAAGAATGTGCGTGAGTAAGTCAAGAGCGTAAGTCCATTAGAATAGTACGCAGGAGATAATGAATACCACCTGTATCAATAGGAATTATATCTATGGTACACTAGTAGGGCAGCGGGAGATACTAGTAGGGTCCCTCCGGTTGTAGGCCAGCAGGGGGCAGGAATGTTCGAATGCAAACTCTGGATCACCGGGGAATCAATAAGCTCCAGCTACGGGAGACGGTACATTACTCCCTTGATCGGCAGACGAAAACAGCAGCTGTAATCCAAGTATGCGTGCAGCATAGGTGAAAGCCGGCCAGCCTCTCCTAGAGACAGGCTCGAGTGATGTTCCTCACGGGTAAATCCCACACAGTAGTGGGTGTAGACGATTCTCCTCCGCTCCAACAGCCACAGGACCAAAGCAATAATCCAGCTGGAAAGGGGCTCTGCATTCACCGGTGTAGATTCTCCGGTGCGCGGTACTTCACATTAACTAGGTCGAACTTGACGTTATTCCACTAAGCTCTGACACTTTACTATCCTATTCGCACGCGGTTATAAGTGCTCTATTTAGATGCACGGTTGCTCACTTCACTTGGTCGTTGACTCGTGATGAAGGCTTTAACGTTTTTGGGTAACACGTTTCTAGGTTAACTTGACTTTTGGCTAAGTGCTGCTGTATCCACCTGCGACGTATTTATACGTACGGCGAATAATCTAGTACCAGCCTTATTCCTGTCTCGTATTCTTGCGCCGAACCGGGCATGTCCAGGCAAGCCTTGGCGGTGACTTTGAACTAGACATTGGGGGTATGGCTGTGGCGCCTAGTGGATCGCTTCCAATAGGAGAACGAAATATTATGGTCTGTACTAGGTAAAAGGGATATTCCGTGTATATGTACAAAGAATACACAAGGGATATCAGACGATATACAAATATTATGCAATATATATCAAGTAGTAAATATATATATTCGGTTTAATCTGATCCTTCGTAACACTAATAATAACTATACAATATAAGCCAGGAAAATTTTTTGAGGGTACCAATTCGAACAGTCATCACAATTCATTACCGTAACTTTATAGAGGAATAAACAAAAATTCATTGCCATCAAATTGACATTAACCTCATTTCACCAGGATTTTTTTTAAATATCAAAAAAAATGCTTGACACTCTCGATTTTTAAAATATGGAAAAGATGCTTACTATTTATTCCAACTAGATTATACTCTAAAACAGTTCAGCTTTAGTTCAGTCACATTTTGCATAATCTCTACCAGATCATATCTTAGAACAGATTGTAAGTGTGTATGAAACGAACTTTCTATCAGTGTGTATGTATATGCGTACGTGCTTGTGAGCCGGCCAGTCGTCAGACGGAGGCAGCTAGAGGAGATTTGCACGTGGGTGCACGTGTGTGTGTGTGCTAGTCTGTGTGGTGTGTGTGTCTAAGTGCAAGAGTTAATGGATGTTCTCTAAGGGGGCCATCTGGTTAACATGGTTAACTAGTTTACCGGCCCAGTGGTCAAGGGTCACCGGGTCCTGACGAGTTCAGGCGCTTCATCTGATAGTTGTGTATATGTATCTGTGTGTGTGTATGTATGTGTGTGTGTGTTTGTCTGTGTGGTGTTGTGTATATGTATATGTGTGTGTGTGTATGTATGTGTGTGTGCAAGGCGCACGTGCGTGTGTGTGGGGAGGGAGCCACAGGATGGATGCAGAACGGGGTCATCAGGTCATATTCAGGGAGGAGGAGAACACAGACACACTGCGCCAGGCCTCATTAGGAATATTATACATTATGGCCTTTCGATATAAGATATTACCAGACATCAATGAACTAAAAAACGATCAAGAGTTCAGCTTCCTGACATCCTGGTGTATGAAGCTGTCTTTCAGTCTGCTGGTCCTGGCTCGGAGGCTCCTCATTCTCCTCTGGGAGGGCAGGAGAGTGAAAAAGCGTTGTGAGGGGTGGGTGATGTTGCTCGCGATGCGTAGTGCTTTGCGGGCCAGGCGTGTATTGTAGATGTCCTGGAGGGAGGGGAGGGGGGCACCAACAATCCTCTCAGCTGTTCTGACTGTACGCTGCAGTCAGGGAGCGAAATTAACTTTTTGACTCACCGGCCAGTGGCGGGTAGATGGGAAGAATCTACCCGCCAAGCATATTTCTTACCTGCCAAATTTCTTTTGATTAAAAAAAAATATATATATATATATATATTATATAATAAAATGTTTTTTAAATAAAATATATATTATATAATCATACTTGTAGTTGTATTATCTGCGAGACATCGCCACCACGCAATAAGTCAAAATGCTCGCTATCTGCAAACAGCTCCACTGTCTGTGTGTACTCTAGTAGCCTCCAGCTCCAAAAAGGATTATCCTGTGCTGCAGCGGGGCCCTATACTAATACTCTACATTCAGCATGCAAGGATTCTCCGGCGCTGCAGCTGGACCCTATTGGTATAATGTTAGGGTTCTTTGGTCAAATCACATTCATAAAGCCCTCAGCTACAATACGCATTGAATCAATGTTATAAGACATTGATATCAGGAGCTATCTGTAGCTACTGCTAGCCCGCTAGGTAACGTTAAGACAATTTAGTTTACTGGGACATATAGATCTAACGTGAGCTAGCTAACGTGAGCTAGCTAACGTGAGCTAGCTAACAAGGGAACGGAGGTATTATGCACTCGAGTCGACTATTGCTGGAGCATTTGTTGATATCAGTAGCTAGCCAGCTAGATACCGTTAGACAATGCCTCGTCGTGTATTAAACTAAAAGTGAATAGTTGACTGGGTCATTGTTTAAACAGTAACGGTAGCTCATGGAGGTCCGGTCTAGACGAGAGCAGACTGCCTCTCTGTGTTGATATGAGCAGAAGCCAATAGTATCCCGCTGCAGGGCTGGCCCGGCTGGGCAGATATGACTCGTTGCCACGGTTTCTTTCAAAATAAGAGTATCATACGAACCGAATGCTGCTAACTGCCGGAGCCATCGATATTATGACTGGAACTGCGCTTGGAGCGGAAATGAGACCCGCACAGATTTTCAAAATAAGAGTATCGTTATGAACTACACGTCTACACGCCACACGGCGGGCAGACACCCCAGTGGCAAGCGCCAAAGGTAAAAACTGAGCGCCCCTGGCGGGCGGCGGGCTTTAATTTCGCCCCCTGCCTGCAGTGTCTTGCGGCAGGATGCTGTGCAGCCGCCGTACCATGCGGTTATGCAGCTGGTCAGGAGGCTCTTGATGGTTCCCCGGTAGAAGCAGCACAGGATGGGCACTGAGGCTCCAGCTCTTCTCAGTTTTTGGAGGAAGTAGAGGCGCTGTTGGGCTTTCTTCGCCAATGATGCCGTGTTGGTGTTCCAGGAGAGGTCCTCTGTGATGTGCACACCCAGGAATTTGGTGCTGCTTACTCACTCCACCACTGCACCGTTGATGGTCATTGGAGGGTGCTGGGTGTGAAGTTGACCACAACCTCCTTTGTTTCAAGTTCAAGTTTCAAGTTTCAAGTTTCTTTAATAGTTGTCATACAGAAGTACAGAATACTTTTGTACAAAATGCTTCTTACTGTTGCGCTCCAGAGACTGTGCATGACAAGATAAGTATGAAATAAAAACATAGTAAAAATTAGAAGTAAAAAAAGAGGTCACAGTGTTCAGTTTAGACATATGTACAATGTTCGTAGACGTAGTTACCATACAATATACAATACTGTGCAGTGTACTAATATACAATGCTATATAGTGCAAGGCATAAATGGACGAGGTGCAGTTTAGGTACAATTCACAGTAGGTGTACGAGTTGTAGTGCAAATCCTTTATCAATAAATATAAAGTGTAAGTGTGTTTGTGTGATCTAAAGTGTGGAGAGTGGGTGCTGCAGTGTGTTGTTTGTTTGAGTGAGTGTGTGCGTGTGGGTGTGTGTGCTGTGTGCATTTGATGGTTGTTGCATAGTGATTATTGTTCGTTTAGCGATTATTGTTCGTTTAGCAGCCTGATGGCCTGGGGATAGAAGCTCCTTCTGAGTCTTTCTGTGCTCGCCATAAGACTCCGGTATCGCTTGCCTGACGGCAGCAGTTCAAAGAGGCAGTTGTTCGGGTGGCTCGAGTCCTTGATAATTCTCTCAGCCTTCCCCTTGCACCGCTTGTTGTAAATGTTCTGGAGGGTGGGAAGCCCCCCTCTAATTGTGCGTTCGGCTGAACGTGTCACTCTTTGTAGTCTGCTACGGTCTTGTGCAGTGCTATTCCCAAACCAGGAGGTGATGTTGCCGGTCAGGATGCTCTCTATTGTACATGAGTAGAAGTTCCTAAGGATCTTCTGACTGACTTGGAACTTCCTTAGGCGCCTGAGGAAGTAGAGGCGTTGTCGTGCCTTCTTCACAACACTGTCAATGTGTGTGGTCCATGTCAAGTCCTCGGATATGTGGGCTCCGAGGTACTTGAAACTGTTCACTCTCTCAACTGGTGCCCCGTCGATGCTGAGGGGGCTGTAGTCCTTGACCCCCGACCTCCTGAAGTCCACAATCATCTCTTTTGTTTAGCTGACGTTCATTTCTCCACATTGCGAATTAGGTTGTTGTTCCCGCACCACGTGATCAGTTGGCTCACCTCGTCCCTGTAGTGAGACTCGTAATTGTTTTTAATGAGCCCCACCACAGTTGTGTCATCCGCAAACTTGACAAAGAGGTTGGTGTTGTGTGTTGGTGTGCAGTCGTGTGTCAGTAGTGTGAAGAGTAGGGGGCTGAGCAGGCATCCTTGGGGGTGCAGGACAGGAGGCAAACTAGAGACACCTGCAGGACGGGAGGCAAACTAGAGACACCTGCAGGACGGGACAACAGCATAAATCTGCAGAGCCGCAGAGCCCAACGTTTGGGCGGGGCTTCGGGGCTTGTACTGTGTGTTGCTGTGCATGGGCAGGGCTTCGGGGCTTGTACTGTGTGTTGCTGTGCGTGGGCGGGGCGTTGGGGCTTGTACATGTGTTGCACTACTGCGCATGCGGATGAGGGGGCTCTCTTGCTCTCGTGCGACATTTATGACGATATTACGGATATCCAGATATAAAAATCGAATTTACTCATCTAATCTAATCATGACATTTATGACATACATGACATACAGATATATGTACTGTTACATTTGTGATTGATTGAAAATTTTATTAACAGATTGCAGAATGGGTACAATACAGTACAGCTCAATACACACAATTGTTAAGGGGATGCAGACCAGAGAAAGACTTTCGTCTTGTTTCATCAGGGTCCCCCATTTTCAATTCATCATAACATATATGACATACAGATAGACAGTACTAATAATAATATCTTAAATTTATATAGCGCCTTTCAGGAGACCCAAGGCGCTTAACAGCTAAGGGAGGGGGACAGAGAACAACGTAACAACAAAATATTAATCAAATGGAAAGAAAGAAAGAAAACAAAAGAAAAAAGGGGAAATCAGGCAGAGTCATTTACAAATTTGGTGAAAAAGTGGGTTTTGAGTTGGGATTTGAAAGAGTGCAGGGATGTAGCACTACGGATGTTTGGAGGGAGTGAGTTCCAGAGGGTGGGTGCGGCCACAGAGAAGGCTCTGGGACCAACAGTCCGCATCTTGGTGGTGGGGATGGAGAGGAGACCGGAGTCAGAGGACCGCAGCCTCCGGGGCGGGATGTAGGGATGGAGGAGGTCCGCTAGGTACCGGGGGGCAAGGGAGTGAAGGGCTTTGTAGGTGATGAGGAGGATCTTGAAATTGATGCAGGACTTGACTGGAAGCCAGTGGAGGTGGATGAGGGTGGGGGTGATGTGGTGCCAGGACTTGGTGCGGGTGAGAACCCTGGCAGCAGAATTTTGTTCAGGGCATTACTGGGTAGCCCTATGAGGACAGAGTTTCGTAGTCAAGACGGGAGGTGACAAAAGCGTGGATGAGAGTCTCTGCTACGGAGTCGGGGAGAGATGGCCAGAGTCGGGAAATGTTCCTGAGATGGAAAAAAGCTGATTTGGTTATTGTTTTTATGTGGGAATGAAAGGAGAGGGTGGAGTCCAGTATGATGCCCAGGTTGCGAACTTCTGGGGAAGGGTGGATTAGACAGCCATCCACTTCAAGGAGGGGGTCTCCAACCTTCCGGAGCAGTGGGGCGGCTTTGGCTCAGGGGTAGAGCGGGTCGTCCAATGATCGAAGGGTTGTTGGTTCGAATCCCGCTCAAGCCCATGTCCATCCCATTGCCGTTGTGTCCTTGGGCAAGACACTTAACCTACTTGCCTCGTATGAATGTATATGCATGTGAATGAATGTTGGTGGTGGTCGGAGGGGACGTAGGCGATGATTATTCACCACGCTTCCGTGAGTCTGCCTCAGGGCAGCTCTGGCTGCAATTGTAGCTTACCACCACCGGTATGACTGTGTATGAACGAATAATGGACTCTGTGAAGCGCTCTGGGTGTCATGAAGAGCGCTATATAAATCCAAGCCATCATCATCATCATCATCATCATCATCATCATCATCATCATCATCATCATCATCATCATCATCATCATCATCATCATCATCATCATCATCATCATCATCATCATCAGTGACTGCTTGGCTACAACTATGAGCTCAGTCTTCTTGCTATTTAGCTTCAGGAAATTGGATGACATCCAGGCCTTGATGTCAAGGAGACAGTTGATGAGGTGCTGTGGGGGGAGAGGAGTGGAGGGTGAGGTGCTGATGTAGAGCGGAGTGTCATCAGCGTAAGAGTGGAAATTGAGACCATGTTTCCGAATGATGTGACCAAGGGGGAGCATGTAGATTGTGAAGAGGAGTGGACCTAGAACGGGCCCCTGCGGCACACCTTGGTTGACTGGGGCAGGGGTGGAGGTGGAGTTGCAGATGGAGATGAACTGTTTTCGGTCAGTGAGGTGGACTCGAACCAGGTGAGAGCGGTCCCAGTAACACCCAGGTGCTCAGAGAGGCGGTTGAGGAGAATGGAATGGGAGTACTGTTACATCTAGACATTTATGACATACCAGATCTACAAATAATTAATATATAATAGGGGTGTAACCAGGGCCGCCTCAGGGGGTGTGCGAGCAGTGCGGTCGCACAGGGCCTCGCGGGAAGGGGGGCCTTGCACAAAAAAAAATAAAAAATAAACGATTTTTTATTTATTTTATTTTTTATTATTATTATTATTTTATTTTTTTGCGAGGCCCCCCTTCCCGCGAGGCCCCTTTTCATCACAGACCTAAAATCTAGTTTTGCTTATATGCTTATATATTTCACATTAGACACGTTTGTAGAATGTGTCTGACTTGTTCCTGGCTCTGTGGCTCAGCAGATACACTATTGGAGGCAGCTCTGAGGCTCTGCAGCAGAATTGGTTTCAATGAGGGGAGGGGTTACAGGTAAGGTAGCGTCTGACTATTTCGTGCGTGCAGCATTGGAGGTTATGCCAGCCAAGATGAAGAGGACATCGTTCGGCAGATGGACTGAAGATGAAAGTTGTTGCATGTTAGACAGTTCAGTCAGGCTAGCCATTCTGGCTAAAGACAGGGACAGCTAGTTAGCTTTAGCTACGTTATAATATTGAGTGCTAACGTGTGGTTCAGTCGGGATAGCCATGATGATGTCGGCTAGTAGCTAGCTTAGCTAAAGCTAGAGAGAGCATGTATGTAGCCTGCTGGCTACATAGCTCCACTTCTACCAGCGTCGGGACCATTAGCCTGCTGGCTACATAGCTCCACTTCTACCAGCATCGGGACCATTAGCCTGCTGGCTACATAGCTACACTTCTACCAGCGTCAGGACCATTTAGCCTGCTGGCTACATAGCTCCACTTCTACCAGCCGGGTACCGGCGTTAGCTCCCGGGAGCAGATGAAGAGGACGGTCGTTCGGCAAATGTACTTCGTCAACTCCACGCGGTTGTCTCCATCCTCTTGGACGTTTGGTGAGTTTTTAATGCACTCTATTCTATTCCCGCCGTGGATATCTCTCTCTCTCTCTCTCTGGAGCCAAACGGGCCGACTAGCTGTTGTAATAGCTAACGGTGTGTGGCCTGGTGTCAGCATCTGGTGCGAGGGAGGTGAGCTTGGTGTTTCATTATGAGAATATCTCCATGCTCAAGTCGGATATAGTCCGCGAGGGACTTGTTGCCGGCACCGGTATGGTAAACACCACTCTGTAGTGGGACGTGTATTGCCTTCTTTTTCCCTCTTCGTATGAGAAGAGGAAAACACAGCGGCTGTCTGAAGTGTTGGCCTGTATTGCTTTTCTCACGTTGTACAGTTTTTCAGTGGTAGCCGCATAGCTTGCTTCTGCGTTAGCTAATGGTTAGCGATAGCCGGGTTGAGCTAACTGTTAGCCAGTTAGCTGTTTAGCTACGACGTTAGCTGCTCGTTTTCGCTCCGCTCGGAACGTTAGCTTGATGCTATCAGTTAGCCTAGAGTTAGCTGTTAGCTTGTGCTACGACCATTGACATTAGCCGTGAGAATAGCAGGCCCTGGCACTCTGACTACGACATCATCTTTGACAGAAGATGTAGTCGGGCCTGCACCATGACAAGGCGCCGGCCATAGCTTCTTTTTGTCCCGCCAGCGAGAGGCCTTTCGTCAACGTGGAGACCTGTGTTGCGGCCTTTCGCCCTGCGTTCCTTGGTGCAGGTAAGATGTCCATTGGACATTACCCCACTCTTCCTTCCTTCCCCTCCCGAATGTTTTGTTAATAACAATGTTTTTTTCCAGGCAAGACATATGTTACTTCACAACATTTGGAGATACGACATGTGCTGTGTGTGAATTGTCTTGGTCGTTTGTGTAGCTTGGGTAGCGTTGGCCAAAGCTGTGTGTGGCCTGGTGTCAGTACCTGGCTACTCTATTTGCAGTTAGCCTATTTAGCTGATGTCGGCCATTGGCTCCTTGCTACTTTGTTTTCACACAGGGTCTCTATAGACCCTCTTCTCTTTGGATTTAAGTGTTGATCTTTGTCCTTTTGGATCTATGTATATTCATGTTGCCTTTGTGAAGTTATCTTTTCCTTCTGTTTTGTTCTTCCATTAAAAGTTGAATATCCTTTAGGGGCTCATCTTTGCTTATCTCTCTCATACATGCTCTCTCTCTAACACACAGACATGCTCTCTCTCTCTAACACACAAACACACATGCTCTCTCTCTCTCTCTCTCTCTCTCTAAAACACACACAGACAGACATGCTCTATATCTCTCTCTAACACACAAAATGACATGCTCTCTCTCTATATATTTCTCTCTCTTTCTAACACACATACATGCTCTCTCTCTAACACACACACACAAACAGACATGCTCTCTCTCTATCTCTCTCTTTCTAACACACACAACTGTGCAGCGATAACACTGTACATTGACTGTAGAACGGGAGCTCTCTCTCGCTCTCTCTCTTTCTCTCTCGCTATATGTTGACTGTATCATGCCCAGCCTCGGGCAGCGCTATTATTTAAGAATATGTTGACTGTATGAAAAGGGGGGGGGGGGGGCTCGCGTTTAAATCTCGCACAGGGCCTCGCATTTCTCCCAGGCGGCCCTGGGTGTAACGGTATACAGAAGCCACGGTTCGGTTCAGGCATCCAGAGTAAATTAATTGCCTAGTGCCCCTTTAACAACGTATAGGCTTGGTAAGTTTCAGTTTCACTTCTAGAGAAGATTCACGTGAAGCCAAGACTGAAGAATAGAGAACAGATGACATGTTACACAACAATGGCAGAGGATTATTTGGATTTAAACACATTAGCAGTTCAAGTGGAGAGGAGCTCAGATGATCAGTCCGAAAAAGTATGTTTCTTTTTTTTATTTGATCAGCGTGAGTCCGGCGGGGGAGAATCTTGTTGTTGTTTGTTGGCGATGCGCGATGCGCGCGTGCGTGTGTGTAAGTGTGTTGGCGATGCGCACCGTGTGTGTGTGTGTTGGCGACGCGCGGCCTGTGTGTTGGCGCGGCGCGCGTGTGTGTTGGAGACGCACGGCGTGTGCGCGTGTTGGCGATACGGTGTGCGTGTGCGCGTGTTGGCGATACGGTGTGTGTGTGTTGGCGACGCGCGGCGTGTGTGTGTGTTGGCGATGCGCGCCGTGTGTGTGTGTGTCTTTCCATTGGTTTCATTTGGTTAACATTATTGGGCGAACAAGAAAACGAAAAAGACTGTACAATTGTAATGACCCTGCAGGCTGCAGCTGTTCTTCTAATGTAAATGTGCCTTTCTCTGTGTACTTTCGCTTGCTCTGAAGTCGGACTCTGTGTGCCCGGCCATGTGCGCTGTTCTCGCACGGACCTCGCGAGTGCCTGCAAGCGCGACTGGTATGTTTGCGCTGTCACGTATTCGTCGTATGGCTGCACGTACCGCACCGTGACGGACGTACCGTAAATTCGCGGGACGAATACACGTACCGTTACACCCCTAATATATAATAATAATAATTGTGTGTATTGAGCTGTACTGTATTGTACCCATTCTGCAATCTGTTCATTAAAGTTTTCAATCAATCAATTCAATCATATACGGTACTGTTAAATGTGTGACATACAAGATGTTAGGGATAGTGTTGTCGGAGGACCCAATTGCAGAACAGAACGAGGAGAGACGTGGAGCCAAGGGTGAATTGTAACAAAAAGGTCTTTACTTCAAAAATGGGCAGTAGCAACAAACAAAGGATTCTCCAAGGGCAAGAACAAAAACTCAGCAAGGCTGGCAGGAAAAAGGATTGCAAAAACGAACTACAAAATAAACACTAACCAAAAAACTATACTGTGATGTGAAAACAAAGATGAGCAGCAACAAAACATGGAACACTAGAATACACTTACTATTGAACTGGAGCATGACAGAATCAGGAACAGTGGACATGAAACACAACTGTAACAACGCAAGCATCAACCAAGGAACCAAAACAATGAACCCACAAAAAGGGTAGGGAACACACACCAGATATAGGGGGAACAATTAACACTAGAGAGACAGCAGGGCAATTAGCAAAACGAGACGCACATGGGGTGAGACAACCAGGAAGGAAACACACAAAAATACTGAACACTAGACTGAGTAACATAACAACCATACAACCACACAAGGAACTAATAAACAAGGAACATAACAATTAACAGGGGAGCAAGAGACTAAGTAGCAGGGGAAGGGCACAGAGAGACATGTAGACATCAAAGATACACCAGTGCACCAGGAGGGTATGCATGAGGGTGATAGTTCATGAGTGACTATTGTTCATGGGTGGAGGGATATTGTTCATGGGTGGAGGTGGGGAGGAGGGAGCAGCAGGCGAAGCCTGGCCAGGAAATGAAGAACCCTTACACAAGATATGCAAATATGGTTAGTTACATAGATGGAGAGACTAATGAACTAAGTACCAGTCTTCTCCTCAGACATAACATCAGTTTTTCATTGATGTGACATACTATAAAATCAGTTTATTTACAGTGCAATGAAATAGTTCTGGATTACTGTTACTGTACAGTTCAGTCATCTTTACCTTCTGTTTGGTATCCACAGTTTAAAACCGGACAGTCTTCCCTCTTGTCTGACTGACACCCACTCTTAATGGTTTATATGGTATTTATCAGTAAACTGTAAACACAATGGGTTTGATAAGCGATTGTTATCGATTGGACCCCACAGAGATGCAAATATTCTATTAGAATCCAGTTACTTTCTGTGTGGAGTTGGCATGTTCTCCATGTGTCTTTCCTCCAGTTTCCTCCCCGCAACTGACTGTGGTGTTTTACAGTTCAGACCGATCTGGTACAGTAGCTCTGACTGTGGGGTTTTACAGTTCAAACACAGCCTCCATCAGAGGAGAGGATAAAGGCTCTGTCGGGCAGCTGACCACATCTCCTCATCACACACAGATGACCAGATACACATTTCACACAGGTTCGAGTTGAAGATGTTTACTTTTTATGTACATAATAATACAGGTACTTAAATGAATGTTCAATTCATCAAGACATTTACAGACATACAAATATACAGTACTATGTAAGAAAAAAGCATCAAGTCATGTTTATCATTTTGGACTAAAATAGAGGAATGTTGCTCAAGGTTATAAAATGCAGTTGTGCGCACTATGAACCGGGATTTGATTGAATAAGCAACACATTTTACAATGACGATGTGTATTGCGGTGGACAATAACAGAGAATGTGAAGTTGAACACCTTGTGAGAATGGTTCATGTTTAACATAGCTTTAACATTAGTTCAACATTAATAAAGTAGTCAAAACGTGGGCCAAAATAATAGCAACTTCACATTCACATAGCGTTAGTTGGGTGTTTACAGGTCATATTAGCTAACGTGTGTTAGCTAGCTAACGTTAGGTTAGTGCAGAACTAGCCCCCAGCTGCAATCCCGGAGCATGCGTTAGCTAATGTTATCTCACCATTAAAGCAAATTACAGATGGAATGTCCAAAATAGCGAAGGTGCCCCGGCCTGGCCTAAGGTACTTACATCTCCACTGAAAGACATATTTGGTTATTTTTCTGATGTATTTTGTTTCTGGTAATTTTTGTATTTAGGAATTGACTGCATACTATAATGTCCTTCCTAGGGTCAAAGTTGACCAGTAATCCCAGGCACACCTGTTTTTGATGTCACTTCCTGCCCACCTTGTATATAGCCACCATTTTTCCAATCTAATACTGCTAGCCATCAACACTGAAGAAGGAACACTTGTTCTGAAACATGTCTGTATCTGGCTGCAATTAAAATTGTCGAAACCTGAGAGTGCTGATCCGGCTTCCTGCTTTATTCTACATCATCATCACATCAACACATCAAAGCTTCACACACCAAAGCCATGGTATCATTATAATTTTGATTTGATTTGAAATCTTTATTTCGAACATGTAAATGAATACAAACAAAATAAATAACTAAACAAAATCAAAACATAACCAAATTAACATTGATTGATTGATTGATTGAAGAGTTTATTAACAGATTGCAGAATGGGTACAGTACAGTACAGCTCAATACATACAATTGTTAAGAGGATGCAGACCTGAGAAAGTCTTTAGTCTTGTTTCCATCAGGGTCCCCCATTTTCAATTCATCATATGACACACATGACATACAGATAGACAGATTTTCAAATACAGTACTGTTTGTGATACTAAAAAAATCCAGAAGAAGAGTGTATATACATTTGACATAGAAACTGTGCATTGGGGGAGGTTGGGTAGGTGGGGTGGGGCTGTACATTGGAGGTGGGGGGGGGGGGGTTGGGGGGGGGGGGGGACTGTACATTGGAATACTGACATACATTTGACATAGAAACTGTACATTGGAGGAGGTTGGGTAGGTGGGGTGGGGTGGGGTTGGGTGGGGCTGTACATTGGAATACTGACAAAGCCATGCTTGGTCTTTATTGTACAACTGGGTTAGGACATTTGTAGGGTCCAGTTTTGAATTGCAGTCTCCCGTAGGTGTTCTTTGAGAGTGTTTTTGAAGGTGGGTAGTGATTTACATTCCTTTACAGCTTTGGGTAGGGCGTTCCACATTGTTGTGGCATAATTGCGAAACGTGTTTAGTCCCTTGTTTGAGCCGAATCTGGGTTTTACATGATTTGTGGAGCTCCCTCTGGTGTTGTGATCGTGGTATTCACTGACCTTTGGGAAGTATTTTGACATGTACTGTACATGGGTACCTTGGTCGTGTAGTGTATCTTGTAGACCAGGCCCATTGCAAGTTGCTGTACTCTGTCGTCTACTCTAAGCCATCCTAGGTTGGCAAAGTGTGCAGGGGTGAGGTGGGTTCTAGGAGTCAGGTCAAGCAGTAGTCTGACTAGTTTGTTTTGAGATGTTTGTAATTTGGTTTTTAGTGCCTTTGAGGTGCTTTGGTACCATGAGGTGCAAGCATAGTCGTAGTACCCTTGAATGAGTGCTCCTGCCAGAGTCTTCAGGGTATTCTTGTTTACCAGGGAGGAGATCCGGTACAAGAATCGAGTTCGTTGATTGACTTTTTTTATTACATTGGATGCCATTTTGTCACAGGAAAGATTAGCCTCTAGGATGGAACCCAGGTAGGTAATTTCATCTTTCCTTGTGACAATATTGTCACCCACTGTAACTGAGAAGCCGTCTGTTTGGCTGAGTTTGTTATTTGAACCGAAGAGAATGGACTCTGTTTTGCCCATGTGTAATGATAGTTTGTTGTCGGCGAGCCATATGCAGATTTTGCCTAGTTCCGAGCTGAGGGTTTTTTCAACCTGTAACTTGTTCTTGTCAGAGACCAGCAGGGCTGAGTCGTCCGCAAACAGGAACAAGTTGCAGTCACAAGCTGACGACATGTCATTTGCATAAATTAGGAACAGTAGTGGTCCTAGTATGCTTCCTTGTGGAACACCACAGTTCACTGTGAGGGGGGGGGGATAGGGTACTGTTTACCTCCACCATCTGTTCTCTCCCCTCCAGGTAGGATTGTATCCAGCTCACTGATAAACTATCAAAACCAATTGCTTTTAGCTTGTCAATCAGAATGGTGTGATTGACAGTGTCGAAGGCCTTTTGTAGGTCTAGCATGACCATGCCGCAGTATTTGCCCGCGTCCACCTCTTGCTTGATGTGGTCATTCAAATAGAGAAGGCATGTGTCAGTGGAGTGGGATGTTCTGAAGCCAGATTGGAATTCGTAGATTAGATTTTTATCCGTAAGGTACTTTTCGACCTGTTCGTATACTATTTTTTCCATGACTTTCGAGATGGATGTAAGGATAGAAACAGGGCGGTAGTTGCCTGGGTCTAATTTGCTGCCCTTTTTGTGCAGGGGTGTTACTCTCGCTATTTTGAAGTCCTTGGGGACGTGTCCCTGTTTTATGGAGAGGTTTATTATGTGTGTGATGACTGGGGTGATGGCGGCTGCTGAGTCTCTGAGGAATTTGGAGGGGATGTTGTCATGGCCAGTGGCCTTGTTCGGTTGGAGGGCGCTCAGTTTATTGAGTACCTCATCTGTAGTTACCATTTCCAGTTTGAAATCGTCTTTGTGGACGCCTAGGTTCTTGTAGTATGCTACTATGTGTTCTATCCCATACTGCCCTGAGTGGGAGGGTAGTTTGTTTACCAGTGTTGTGGCTATGTTTGTGAAGAAAGTGTTTAAGTAATTGGCTACATCCAGTTTGTCTGTGATGAGCGTGTTGTCCGTCTTTATGTTTATGTTTGAGAACCTGGTTTTAAGTTTTAAGTTCACATGGTTTATTTTTGTTTTCCTCAGTTTTGTCATTGATAAAAAAAAATTGCAGTTTTTATCATGGAGTTTACGTCATTTCTTAGTCTGTTTCTTTCTAGTTTGAGTTCAGTCACGTGGGCTTGGAGTTCACTGCTCGTGCTTTTGGTAAGCTTTGACTGACTTTTATGAAATTCAGAGCATTTTTTGTCTCTGGCTTTCATAGCGGTCAGTATTTCAGGGTGCATCCACGGCTCAGCGCGATTTTTTACCCTGGTGGTTCTTAGGGGGGCCATGTTGTTTAGTATTGTTGAGAATTTGGTTTTGAAGCCAAGCCAGGTTTCTTCAACCAGTGTACCATTGAGTTCATCTGACCAGTCCAGGCTCTTCAGTTCAAGGTTAAAGGCCTCGCTAGAGTAGGTTTTGAGGTCTCTAGATGTGACCGTTTTGTGACAGCCAGCCTTTTGCTTTAGCTTTTTGCGGGAACAGAATATCATATGTGACCGCGACCAGTGCTATAGCCTACATGTCTATTTTTTTATTTTCCAGATTGTGAAAGTACAGAATCTAAGCTTTCAAATGATGTGTCATACTTTGAAATCTGAGAATGTTATTATTGTGATGTGCTAATTTTAAATCTTGTAGCAGTCTTTTTTCCCCAGAGACCTAAGCAGAGAAAACAGCTCTTAAAGATTTGACACCTTTCGCCAGGATTCTGCTGGGCGTAAACAATACCTCCCAGCCACACCTCTCCGCTGAATAGTATTAACATAATTAAGTGCTGTGACAGCCATGCTGACAGATCAGATACAAAATCAAACATTTTGTATTGTAGTAGTAATATAACTACTAGTCTGAATAATGTATATTTCAGTTATTGAATTGAAAACCTTTATTTATTAAATTAAATTATATTGACCTATTTGTTTACACAGCTTGTGTTGTGTCCAATCTTTCACAGCATTATTCATTAGACACATAGGCTACATAGTGTATTCCAATATCTGTTTAATTGATTAATGATATATTTTGAAAGAATGCAGGTTATAGCTGTATAAAACAAATGTCTGTCCCATTGTACCAATCAATGGGATATATTGCATGTTGGCTATAATGATTTTATAAAAAAGAGAGAGATTAAATGCATGGCCATATATTTATACATTCATGTGACATCACAGCATATTCTTTGTATAGCCCAGTGTTTCCTGAAAACAGATATGTAGTGTTCAGGTTATACATCTATCATTACACAATTACAACCAAAATAGGAAGAAATTATGTTGACCGCAGGGAATTTTAATGCATAGTTGGTAGAACTGGCCAGCGGAGTGATAGACACAAGCCTTTTTTACACAGAAATGCAATAAATAATAATGCATTAAAGAAGACCCCTCATTCTGCCGGCTTTGCTTATTTACACTGAACCCAGCAAAGGGTGGATAGACAACAATAGGGAAGAGAATTAATGAATGAAATACACACATTGTACACACTGTCTATCTGTATGTCATGTATGTCATATATTATGTTATGATGAATTGAAAATGGGGGACCCTGATGTAAACAAGATGAAAGTCTTTCTCTGGTCTGCATCCCCTTAACAATTGTATGTATTGAGCTGTACTGTACTGTACCCATTCTGCAATCTGTTAATAAACTTTTCAATCAATCAATCAATCACTCTTGTTTACATTCAGGTGTAGTTTTTAAGAATCCCTATCCTAGCGATGTGCATTACAAAATGGCCGCACAAAAACTACACTACCCAGAATATCCAAAATGGACGCCCTCGCAGGGTAGAATAGGATTCGACGACTATCTCTACACTTTAAACCTATTTAAACCTATTTAAACCATTGCTAAACATACATATACGTCCAATACAATACATCTACGTCCAATACAATATACAAGCATAAAGACAATTACCCATAAATGAAACAGAACGTTGGACGACAGACAACAACGTCGTGAAATCTGTATGTTGTCCTCGAAGCCACACGGACAGCGTTTACTCTCTTTGTACTTTGCGTCTTCTCTGAAACATTTTGGCATGTTCCAATAATGGACAACAGACACATGTCCCTTTCTCTTGGTGTCAACGACGCGGTGTCCAATCGGTTTTGGTAAATTAGCTCAACCGACAGTTTTTTTTTAACAAGACAGGGCAGATCGTTCTGAATTTTCCTTTCGGCGCGCCTGGCACTTGCAGTCGAAAGCGTGTATCTTTCGGAGTTCCTCTTCGATTTCGCCCTCCACCGTTAAACCAGAAATGTTTTCAACTGATCGCATGGTCGATTCAGCTGAAAAGCCCAATGCTACAGTTTCAACGCAAATGTCCCCGTCTTCCTCTTCTGTTTCACCATCGTCGGTAGGTTCGATTGGATCTGGGACAATTTCACCTGCACCTTCGGTCTCCTCGTCGTCGGATGATAGAGCTGGTGGCCGCTCACATTCGTTGTCACCGAAGTAGTCCGTGATGTGGTCACTCATTAACGCCGAGGAGTCTATACTCATTCCATCTCTTCCTCTATTAAGAGCAGCTGATAATCTTTGTGCGGCCATGTTAACGGTGTTATCTAAGCAGCAAAAAAGTGTTCTGTGGGCTACAGGTGCTGTGAATATAAACACCACACAGTGTGGGGGTACCTCACATTAACAGCAGCCTTTCACATGCAAAAATAGGACAGCCCGAGGGAACAGCCCCCACAGCTTCGTGAGAGAGGAGCAGAGTCTGTCTCAAGGAGCCATTTTTAAACACAATTTAAACACAATTAGAGTTATTATATATGTTCGCTGTTATACTAAATATGTTCTTCAACCCTCGAACTGTAAGTATATATATAAAAAAAATTTAAAAACGGAAATGAAAAAAAATAAAAATAAAAAAAATACTTTCCCTTCTCGTCAGGAACCTGGGTCGCCGAGTTGTAGGCGCGCACGCTGGGCGGGGTCACATATAATGATCACTTAACCCGCATGCTATAACCCCTTTATTGGAGATCATGGACTTGTCGGAGATCAGGATGAGGTCAATGGTAGTCTGGGTTGATTCACACACCCTTGTGGGTTGTGTGATTAGCTGACTGAGGCCGTGCAGATCACAAAGCCTACTGAAGGCCTTGAAGACGGGTGCTGCTTTACATAGCATGTCCGTGTTCCAGTCCCCAATAAGGATTTTTTCTACGCCCTCCACCCCAGTTAAGCACCCATCAAGTGTGTCATAAAAGCCACTCTGTTCTGGTGGTCTATAGATTGTGCCTATTAGTACTGATTTTGCCCTTTCAAATAAGATTTCAATCCATACAGTTTCAATCTCGTCATGGTTAAGGTCAGTACGTGTTCGAAAAGGAGTAGGAAGAAGTGTGCACTTATTTAATCCTACCCCTTTTCCACTACTCACATGAGTGTACTAATTTAAAACAGTTTAAAATATATATATATTCATGTAAAACATGAAATAAATAAAATAAAAATGTAAACACCTGTGAATATCAAGTCCCTTCCTCATCCCTGTACCTCGTGAACATAATTTACTTATAAATCAGTTTGAATTGTCTCATGTTTGGACATTGCTTTAGCACCACATTCAGACTGTTCCACAGTTTCACTCCACATATTGAGATGCAGTGTCTTCTCATGGTAGTGCGTACATTAAGAACTTTTAAATTTAGTTCTCCCCTCAGATTATAACCCCCCTCCCTATCAAAGAACAGTTCTTGAATGTTTCCTGGAAGTACATGACCTTTTGCTTTATACATTAATTGTGCTGTTTTAAATTCCACAAGTTCATTTAACTTTAATGTTTTTGACTTTGTGTGATCATAAAAAGTGGTTGTAGTGTAGAATTATAAGTGTTTCCCCAGACTTCAGCACAGTAATTTAAATATGGTAAAACTAGTGAACAGTAGAGAATGTAGAGTGATTTTCTATCCAGAATGTGCTTTACTTTACTCATGACTGAAATGCTTCTTGACAGTTTAGATTGGACATGTTTTATGTGAGGTTTCCAACAGATTTTATGGTCTATTATTACACATAGGAATTTATTTTCATAAACTCTTTCAATAATCACATCATTTATTTTAACTTGCACTTGAGTATTTAATCTACAGTTTCCAAATAACATAATTTTAGTTTTGCTCAAGTTCAATGATAATTTGTTTCTATCAATTTTTATTTTTTTTATTTCTTCATTTCAGATGTGATGACCTCTAAAAGCTGCTGGATATTCTCACCAGAAAAAAATATATAAATTGCAGATGTGCGTGAGTGGTTTTGAAATCCCACTAATGACATTTTTACTATTTTCATATCTATTTCATTACTGTCTGTAGATGTCTTGTTTTTACATTTATTAGTAGTTTCTATAATTTCATTTTCATCTACCGCTTCCAGAAACATTGAACTAGGATTTCTTTCAATATACCGTACTTTTCGGACTATAAGCCGCGGCTTTTTCCCCCATTTTTCGACCCTGCGGCTTATATAACGGTGCGGCTTATATGTGACTCGACGTGACCAAACCCGAAAATGTAAAAATCTAAATATTGCTTTTTTGACTGCATTGAAATGTTATTTATCTGTTCCCTTATTTGCTAAACTTAATACAACTTGTAAATGAGTTAATTCTTGTTATTTGTCTGACAGTATTGTGTCCCAATGCTAATTACATATGGTAATTAAACATTAAAACACCTGCAGCTTATAGTCCAGTGCGGCTTATATATGTACACATCATTCAATTTAGCTGCTGCGGCTTATAGTCAGGTGCGGCTTATAGTGCGAAAAGTACAGTAATTGTCTTTTATGTCTTCAGGAGTCACTGGATCTGGGATTTCCCCCCGCTAATTCTGGTCCAATATTTACAAAAAAAGTATTAAAGTTGTTAACCACATCATCCATATTGCTAATAGTTTGATCATTTTCCATAAAATACTGAGGATAGTTTATTTGTCTTGATCCATTCCTGATACCATTTAATATATTCCAAACACCTTTTAATATTTTATTTGTTGTTATCTAATATTCTACTATAATGATCCTTCTTACATCTTCTCATAATATTAGTTAACTTATTTTTATATTTCTTATATTTCTTTTCTGCCTCTTTAGTTCTATGTTTTATAAATTCTCTATATAGTGTCCGGTATGCCCCGAGGCACAGTGACAGGAATTGGCTGGAGCAGGAAGTAGCCAATGCCACGCTTGGACCAGTCAGGGCGGAGGCAGGTACGCCTTAGATCTCCACGCCCTCACGGATGGCCCCAATTATGGCTTGCTTGGACGTCTGGAAGGCCTCCTCCAGAACGGGGGACCATAGGAACACACAGCGTGGGCTGAGGAACGGCTTAAATGGAGCCATCGTGTCACGCAGCTGGGCGTAGTTAGCCACCTGGTTGACAAGGCCGAACCAGCTCCTGATATCCATCGTGGAGCCCGGGGTGGTGTCATCCACACAACGTTCCTTGCGCTCATAGTCCGTGAGGAAGGCGTCAAACCGGCGGTTGTAGCCATCCCCTGATGACAGGAAACCTTGTGGTGCCCTGGTGTAGCGCCAACGGCCGAAGGGTGTGATGAAGGTAGTGAGGTGGCGATCCGACTCATGCAGGGGGACACTGTGGTAGCCGTTCCAGGCGTCCGTGGCGGTCTTCCAGGTGCCCTTCGGGACGCGGCTTGCGAGATGGAACGGGGACTCAGTGGCGAAGGTCACGTTGGCAGAACTTGTTGAGGGGGAAGAGGTCCACGGTCCTGCGGGGGGAACCGTCGTGCTTCCGAGTAACTACCATACTATGGCACCACGTAACTGGCTCGCCATATGGCACCCATTCAATGACCCCAATGGCTTCTTCCCGCAGGAGGTCATCGCCCTCCGCTGCCAGTGTAGAGGCACGGTGGCCGTGGTGTGGCATGCCTTGGGCATAGCTGCGGGATCCACATGCATCTTGATAGGCGGCCCTTCCATGCATGGCAATGCCCGATGAGGGCAAGTGTTGAATGTCTACGAGGCATATCTCCCGAGAAGCCAACCTTTCATCCGGTTGTTGTTCCCTGGCATACAAGGGAACGGCAGTGCCGCGGGGCGCGCCGGGGGGACCATATGCTGAGGACATGAGCACTGGGCGTCCTGGGGGTCACCTGGCCCTACGCAGCCGCCGTTGGTTGACCTTGTAGCATTGACGGATAAGGGCTGGTCTGGCATGTTAGCCGTGTCAGGGCTATGCCTGTCCCTGGGCCAGGGGCGCGGCGTCGGCGATGGCTCCCACAAGAGAGCGTTATGGGCCATCTCTTTGTTCTCGACGAGTGCAATCACGTTGTTAACTGGCTTGACCAGGACGTCGGGTGTCCCTAGTGTCTCGCGCCGTATGTCCGAGTCATAAATGCCATTGAGCAGAACATCACGGATAATGTGGTCGGTATAGTCCACGTCTTTACCACACTCGCATACCGCATTATATGTGTCGTATATTCTTGATCAATATCTAAGGTGGTTTTACAGTACAATGAGGTTGCTATCTGGAAGGAGGAAAGGAGAGCGAGGGCAACATGGTCTTCTCCCCTGACTTAGTCAGATAGAGAAATAAACGTGCAGTCCAGGCAAAAGGAACTATATTTCAACTCAACTGATTTATTTGCCAAAGGGTCAAGGGTGGATAAGGCATCAGTTGCACACAGGAATTAATTCAGCATAATACATGATTGTACAGAAGGTTTGATGAGGTTAATCAAAATAGCCCATTCACAGTGGCTACATCAAGACAGTCTTGCACATTAATAGTATTCATGTTATGTATGAAATAGACCAATAGTACTCGTTGCCACTACATGATAAACCTGGTCTAAGATAGACATCTTACTCTAAGTTATCACAAACAGTGATTATTCCATATACAGTTTACTCACGTAGCGGCAAAGTAGAACCATGGTCGGTGGGCGATGGAGGCGCAGACTCAGACCCCCTGGGGAACGGTCGTGGCGGGTCATGAGCTGGCCTCCCCACCATCATTATTGTTCCAATACTTATAGGTTAAATGACTTCCCTATTTTTAACTAGTTCAACCAATCACAAGTTTCTAAACACAAGCGGTCTCCTTGTTAGGCTGCCTGCCCCAACATCTCCTTGTCGTGTGGGCTGGTTCCTGCTGCAGCAGGGGGGGGCCGTCTGACCCCCTCCTTTTGGGCTGTTGCTTCTCATGTTGGACAGAGGGGGGGTTTGCCTGTGGCCCCCTTTGAATGAATCAATCATTTTAACATTCTGTGAGGTTTGGTCCGCTCCCCACCCACACGCTCCGTTCCTTTAAGGTACTTTGTTGATTAATTGCATTCCCCGCCACACGCTCCGTTCCTGTAAAGTGCCGTGTTGATTGGTGCTCTCCCCACCACACGCTTCTGGAGCAATGATCAATTTCATCCCGCAGCTGTCACAGCTTGTAATCAGCGCCCTGTGGCTTTATATACCCTGATCCCCCTACTATCGATGTTGGATCGTTTTGAATTACTCCTGCATTTGCTTGTCTTCCCCGTCGTTCCCTGTCTGTTGCTCTCCAGGACTTTCGTGAAGAATCCCTGTGGAGAACCTGATTCCCCGTTCGGAGCTGCGCCTCGTTATCTGCCCGCTTTACGCGTTGCGCTCTGGTGAGTTTTTGGAAACAGTTCTTTTTGGATCACCAGTTTTTTGTGTGTTTGTGAAACACTGAAGAGATCCCGTTTTTGTTTATACTGTTCTCACCTATTTTTTGTGTTGGATTTACACTTTGGATTACCGTATTGTTTTCTCTCTGGACTCTGCTAACTGTGTGTGGTACACCGAAGATCAAGTCACTTGGATATTTATTGGATCAGTCACCTCTCTGTTTCTGTTGTGCGCTGGGCTAACTCAGATTTCTCTCTCTCTCCGTTTCCACCGGGAGTGAAAGCTGGGAGGATCTGCAGAGCGGCTTCAGACGTCACAAGCTAATTCCTCACCACCACCTACTGGGAGAATCTGCAGAGCCGCAACAATCTTCACATGCCAGATTCCCCGTTTGTTCGGTTGCTCAACTTAATTCAATCTTGTAACTCTGAAAAAAAATACGCCCCTGCTTTGGCTAACTCTGAAAACAACTCTCTCTGTGCCGTTGCGCTTGAGGTCGGTTACAAACCCTAACATTACGATCCAACCATGACGACCCCAGCCGACACAGAGAGAGTCAGAACAGTGTTAGCAGTCCAGATAGAGTTAACCAACGACCTCAGCCTTCAGCTAGATGCGGCTGCGGCTGCTGTACAGGAACTCCGAGAGCAGGTCCTGCCTATTCAGGGGTCCCTGGGCTGTCTGGCTAGCCAGCAGGCTAATATTCTCCTCCACTTACAAACGCTGAGTGAAACCGTTAACACCTTGCTTGTAACCCCACTTACTTCAGGAGCCTCGGCCGGAGCATCACCCACAGCCCTGGCAGGTCCCGCGCCTCCCGATCCCGCACCTCGGGAGCCCCGTCTCTCCGAACCACGGTTGTTCGACGGTAACTTCGAGGATTGTGCCACATTCATCATGCAATGTGAGTTGGTTTTTCGTCATCAACCCAGTCGATTCACTTCAAGGGGAGCCCAAGTGGCTTACATGACTAACCTGCTCTCAGGCCGGGCAGCACAGTGGGTCACTGCCTCCTGGGCAATGGGGGCAGATTTCTGTTTTTCCTACCCAGACTTCGTGGCTGAGCTCCGCAGGGTTTTCCACCACCCAGCCCGTGGCCAGGACCCTGGAGCCCGGTTGGGTACCTTCCGGCAGGGCAGTGGCGGGGTCACCGACTACGTGCTGGAGTTCAGACTGGCGGCAACGGAGAGCGGTTGGAACGATCAAGCACTTCGTCTCACCTTCATGAGGGGGCTCAACGACGCAGTCAGGGACCAGCTCGCGACCCGTGAGGAACCTGAGTCCCTCGAGGACCTGTTCAGCCTCGCCATTCGCATCGACGGACGCCTCCAGGAGAGAAGACGTGAGAGAACCCGACAGGGACCTCCAGAGGTACTCCGGACCCCCCGTACTCGTGACGGTACTGCTGGTCGCCCTGCTCCCAACACGACTGGTGGCTCTTTTCCCTCCCGTTCGGTGCCCGAGGAGGAACCCATGCAGCTGGGACGTTCTCATCTTAGCCAAGCTGAACGGGAGGCGAGGTTCAGGTCCGGCCTTTGCCTCTACTGCGGTCGGGATGGACACCGTATCGCCAACTGCCCCACCCGGCCAAAAGACCAGGCTCGCCGGGACCCCGGGAGATCCTGGTGAGCCGTTTTTCTCGTTCCCAGAGCCGTGCACCACCTAGCCGTCTGATGAGCGTCACCCTGGCCTGGGCGGACCAACGGGCCACGGTGGAGGCACTCATTGACTCGGGGGCTGACGAGAGTTTCCTAGACTTCGAGTTTGCTACCCGGGCCAACATTCCACTTGAGGACCTAGTGAGGCCATTGGAGGTATTCGCATTGGACCAACACCGCCTGGCTGACATCACTCAACGCACCTGCCCTGTCCTGCTCACCATTGCTGGTAACCACGTTGAGAGACTCCAGTTTTTTATCACCAGATCCCCTCTTGTCCCAGTAGTCCTGGGCCGGCCCTGGCTCGCGCTGCACGAGCCCCACATCGCCTGGTCCTCCGGTACCATCAAGGGTTGGAGCTCCTCCTGTCATGCCCAGTGTCTTCAGGCGGCGTCCTGTCCCTCGCCCCGGAGATCCGTTGGATCCGACCCTCCGAGTACCACGACCTCATGGAGGTTTTCAGTAAGTCCAGGGCTCAGGCCCTTCCGCCTCACCGGCCTTACGACTGTGCCATCGACCTCCGCTCAGGGTCTCCCCTTCCCGGCAGCCGCCTCTACAGTCTGACGGTCCCGGAGAAGGCAGCGATGGATCAATACATCTGAGTCCTTGGAAGCAGGACTCATTCGGCCTTCCTCCTCTCCTGTGGCGGCCGGTTTCTTCTTTGTTGGGAAGAAGGACGGAGACCTTCGACCCTGCATCGACTATCGCCAGCTCAACGAGATCACCATTAAGAACAAGTGTCCTCTACCTCTCATGAACTCCACCTTCGAGCCTCTCACCCAGGCTACCGTCTTTACCAAGCTGGACCTCCGGAGTGCCTACCATCTAGTCCGTATCCGAGAGGGCGATGAATGGAAGACCGCCTTCAAGACTCCCAGGGGCCACTACGAGTACCTGGTGATGCCGTTCGGCCTCACCAACGCTCCGGCGGTATTCCAGGCGCTAATGAACGACGTCCTTTGTGACATGCTGGGGAAGTTTGTGGTAGTATACCTAGACGACATCCTCATCTTCTCCAAGACCCTCGAGGAACACATCCAGCATGTCCGCCGTGTGCTGGAGCGCCTCCTCCACAATCGGCTCTTCGTCAAGGCAGAGAAGTGCCGATTCCACTCCGACTCCGTCGATTACCTGGGCTTCATCGTGGAGAGAGGCTTGACCCGAGCTGATCCTCGCAAGATCCAGGCCGTGGAGGAGTGGCCGGAACCCACCTCTCGGAAGGAGTTACAGAGCTTCCTCGGGTTCGCCAACTTCTACCGAAGGTTCATCCGGAACTACAGTCAAGTGGCGGAACCGCTTACCAGACTGACCTCTCCCGCCCTGCCGTTCGACTGGTCCCCAGTGGTGTGTGCTGCGTTCCGCTCCCTCAAGAAGAGGTTCACTTCCGCCCCGATCTTGCTCCATCCAGACCCCAAGAGACAGTTCATCGTTGAGGTGGACGCCTCGGATACTGGACTGGGAGCTATCTTATCCCAGCAGTCGGCAACAGACCAGAAGGTACATCCGTGCGCCTTCTACTCGCGTCGG
This sequence comes from Notolepis coatsorum, assembly GCF_963971535.1. NCBI lineage: Eukaryota > Metazoa > Chordata > Actinopteri > Aulopiformes > Paralepididae > Notolepis > Notolepis coatsorum. The sequence continues at coordinate 92,425,233 of NC_140171.1, forward strand.
TTCCTCCCTGCCGAGAGGAACTATGACATCGGCAATCGGGAGCTGCTGGCGGTTGTGGCTGCCTTGGAGGAGTGGCGTCATTGGCTAGAGGGGGCCGAGGAGCCGTTTACCATTTGGACGGACCACAAGAACCTGACGTACATCCGTGCTTCCAAGCGCCTCAATGGCCGGCAGGCAAGATGGGCCAGCTTCCTCAGTCGGTTCGACTTCTCGCTGACGTTTCGCCCTGGTTTCCGCAACACGAAGGCCGACTCCCTGTCCCGGTTACACTCCAAGGGGGCTCCAACCACTGAGGACCCGACTCCCATCCTCCCAGAGGCCAGGGTGGTAGGAGTCGTCACCTTGGGCATCGAGGGGGTGGTAAGGCGTGCCCTACGCTTCCATCGCGCTCCAGGCAATGTACCGGTTCATCGTCTCTTCGTCCCCGACTCGGTCCGGTCCCGGGTCCTCCAGTGGGGCCATACCAGCCGGTTCGCCTGCCACCCGGGCGTTCATCGCACGTTCTCCTTCCTGGCTCGTCGATTCTGGTGGCCCACCATGAGGAACGACGTCAAGGAGTTCGTACTGGCCTGCGCAGTCTGCGCCCGCAGCAAGGCCTCCCACCAGGCACCCTCCGGGCTATTACAGCCGCTTCCCATTCCGAGCCGTCCTTGGTCACATGTGGCGCTGGACTTCGTCACGGGTCTTCCCTCCTCCCAGGGGAACACGTGCCTTCTGACTGTGGTGGATCGGTTCAGCAAGGGGGTTCACCTCGTGGCCCTTCCCAAGCTTCCCTCGGCGGCCGAGACGGCGGACCTCCTGACACGCCACGTGTTTCGCCTCCATGGTTTTCCCCAGGACGTCGTCTCGGACCGGGGGCCCCAGTTCACTTCCCAGGTATGACGGGCTTTTTGCAAGGGATTGGGGGCAACGGTCAGTCTTTCCTCTGGTTATCATCCCCAGACTAACGGACAAACGGAGAGGATGAACCAGAGTGTGGAGTCTGCTCTTCGGTGTGTGGCTGCCGAGAGACCAGCTTCTTGGAGCCGTTTCCTTCCCTGGGTCGAGTACTCCATCAACTCCATGGTCAGTTCCGCCACCGGCCTCTCACCCTTTGAGGTATCCCTGGGCTACCAACCCCCTCTTTTCCCTGCACAGGAGACGGAGGTGGCAGTTCCCTCCGTACAGGACCACCTCGACCGGTGCCGTCGGGTCTGGGAGATCGCCAGGACCGCGCTGCTCCGGTCATCAGAGCGCGCCTGTCGTGGGGCTGACCGGCGCCGGGTTCCTGCGCCGACGTACCACCCTGGGCAGAGGGTGTGGCTTTCCGCAAGGGACCTTCCACTTCGGTCCTCGGCCAAGAAACTTAACCCCCGGTTCGTCGGACCTTTTGAGGTTCTGAAGGTACTCAGTCCGGCGGCGGTGCGTCTTAAGCTTCCTGCGTCCATGCACATTCACCCCGTTTTCCATGTGTCCCGGGTTAAGCCTGTCTCTCTCAGTCCCCTGATGCCTCCTGCTCCGGAACCACCTCCTCCCAAGATGGTGGACGGTCACCCCCAGTGGCAGGTCCGCCGGTTGATGGGCGTTCGACGGCGGGGTCGGGGGTTCCAGTACCTGGTGGACTGGGAGGGGTACGGTCCGGAGGAACGGAGCTGGGTCTCCCGCCAGCTCATCGTGGATCCCGGCCTGATCACGACTTCCATCGTGCCCATCCGGGCGAGCCGGGTCGGCCTGGTCACCGGGTGGCTCCCGTGGAGGGGGGGGGTACTGTGAGGTTTGGTCCGCTCCCCACCCACACGCTCCATTCCTTTAATGTAGTTGGCGCCGAGGAGAGTGGCAGCCTTTTCATAGCAGCTCCCTTTTCATAGCAGCTCCCACCCCCTTTACTTTTTATCGCGTTTATTACTTTCTTAATTATTCTTTTTGTGATTATACTTACATAATAGGTGTATAAGTGACTGTGCGTTGCTTTAGACCAAGTTAAGGCATTTGTAACAACTTCTGTGAAGTTAGCTGAGTTAGGAAAGTTCGGTCGAGCACAGCTCTGAACAATGGACAACAACACCGGCGGCGGGCTGGTTTACCCGCGGCAGGAGGACAACAACAACAACAACAACAGCAACAACGGCGGGCTGGTTTACCCGAGGGAGGCTCTCCTCTGCTTTCGAAACAGAGTTGCAGAACCACCGAGGAATCTACCAGCCGAAATAAGGATTCGCAGACGGGGAAATCGAGCTGGCACGAGCGTGAAGGACAGGAGAGAGGACAGCAGGAGATTCAAGCCTTACCTGCCCGCTATCGTCATGGGGAACGTGCGATCGCTGGTCAACAAGACCGACGAGCTCTCAGCCCTGATGATCAACCAGCGTGAGTACAAGGAGGCAAGCCTACTGTGCTTCACCGAATCCTGGCTGAACGAGAACATCCCGGACAGTGCAATAGAACAGGAGGGTTTCACGGTGGTGCGCGCCGACCGGAGTAAACAGAGCGGCAAGCGGAGAGGCGGAGGGCTTGTTGTCTTTGTGAACTCCAAATGGTGCCACCCGGGGCACATCACCATTAAGGAACGTATCTGTTCCCCCGACATTGAACTATTGGCACTGAGTCTGCGGCCATACTATTTACCGCGAGAAATAACACACGTCCTGGCTCTCACTGTTTACATCCCTCCCAGCGCGGCGGCGGCGCAGGCGAGTGACGTCATACACTCCACCGTCGCGGCGCTTCAGACAAAACACCCGGATGCATTTATTTTTATCAATGGGGACTTCAACCATGTCAGACTGAACAAGACCCTGACAAACTTCACCCAGTATGTCACCTGCAAAACCAGGGGAGACAAAACTCTGGACCTCCTGTATGCTAACGTGAAGGAGGCTTTCAGTGCGACTTCCCTGCCCCCCCTCGGCCAGTCAGACCACAACCTTGTGAGGCTTGTATCCACATACACGCCTCTCATTAAGAGACAGCCTCCGACCACCATGTCTGTCCCACAGTGGTCTGACGACGTCGAGGAGGAGCTACAGGAGTGTTTCAGGTCGACAGACTGGGATATGTTTGAGAGGGCTTACGGTGATGACATTGATGGACTATCCCACTGCATCACAGACTACATCAGGTTCTGTGAGGAGAGCATCGTACCCACAAAGAGGGTACGCTGCTTCTCAAACAATAAACCCTGGATTAGCAAGGACATTAAACACCTGCTAAACAGGAAAAAGAGGGCCTTCATGGCAGGGGACACTGAGCAGGCCAGGGCTGTCCAAAGGGAGCTAAAAAAAGAGCTAAGGGCAGCCAAGGTCAGCTACAAGGACAGGCTGGAGGGCAGACTACAGGCCAACAACACCAGGGAGGTGTGGGCGGGGGTCAGGAAGATCACTGGTTTCAAACAGCAGGGCACAGCTGTGGAGGGCCCTCCAGAGCGTGCAAACGAGTTCAACTCGTTTTTCAACCGCTTTGACCAGAGTGGCCTCCCCACACCCCTCCCATCGACACCAGCACCAGATCACACCTACAAAGCAGCCCCCCCACCCCCCACCCCCCCACACCCATCAGCAACGGCACCCCACCCCCAACACCAGCAGACTGCCCACCACCCCCAACCCTGACGATCACAACCAGTCAGGTCAGTAGGCAGCTCTCCAAAATTAATGTAAACAAGGCCAGAGGACCGGACAACACCAATCCCAGGGTGCTCAAGGTATGTGCAGAGCAGCTGGCAGCACCGCTCCAGCATCTTTTCAACCTCTCCCTGAGGCTGGAGAGGGTGCCCCAGCTCTGGAAGACCTCCTGCATTGTCCCGGTGCCCAAGAAGGGACGTCCCAGCACCCCCAACGACTACAGGCCAGTCGCTCTGACGTCACACGTCATGAAGACGTTTGAGAGACTGGTCCTGCAACACCTCAAGCCCCTGGTGCGTGACTCCCTCGACCCCCTGCAGTTTGCATACCAGGCAAACATCGGGGTGGAGGATGCCATCATCTACATGCTCCACAGAGCGTACACGCACCTGGAGAAGCCGCGCAGCTCAGTGAGGATCATGTTCTTTGATTTCTCCAGCGCCTTCAACACCATCCAGCCGTCACTGCTAGCGGAGAAGCTCTCTGCGATGCAGCTGGAGCACGGCTTGGTGGCCTGGATCAAGGACTACCTCACTGAGAGGCCACAGTACGTCAGACTAAAGGACAGTCAGTCTGACGTACTGGTGAGCAACACCGGCGCCCCCCAGGGAACTGTGCTGTCACCCTTCCTCTTCACCCTCTACACCTCAGACTTCTGCCGCAACTCCAGCGGGTGCCACCTGCAGAAGTTCTCAGACGACTCCTCCATCGTAAGCTACATCACCGACGATGATGAGGAGGAGTACAGAGCCCTGGTGGAGAGCTTCGTGGGGTGGAGCGACAGCAACCACCTCCAACTCAACACCAGTAAGACCAAGGAGCTGGTGGTGGACTTCCGGAGGGGCAAGAAGAGGCCCCCCCCGATTCCCATCTCCATCCGAGGGGTGGATGTGGAGATGGTGGACTCATACAAGTTCCTTGGGGTACACCTGAACAATAAACTGGACTGGTCGGACAACACAGAGGCCCTCTACAGGAAGGGACAGAGCAGGCTGTTCTTCCTGAGGAGACTCAGGTCCTTCAATGTGTGCAACAAACTGCTGCAGTCTTTTGACCAGTCTGTTGTGGCCAGCATCCTCTTCTATGCTGTGGCATGCTGGGGAGGCTACATCAACTCAAGGGACACCAACAAGCTCAACAAGCTGGTGAGGAAGGCTAGCTCCGTGGTGGGAGTCGAGCTACCTAGACTTGAGGTGATGGTAGAGAGGGGGATGATAAGGAAGCTGGATGCCATCATGGAGAACCCCTACCACCCCCTCTACGACGAGCTAGTCAAGATGAGAAGCTCGTTCAGCCACAGACTCATCCCCCCCCGACACTCAACTAACCGCCTCGGACAGTCCTTCATACCAGCGGCCATCAGGCTCCACAACAGTGGGCAGCGACTAGCAGCCTCCAGGCCCCACAACAGGGGGCAGCGACAGCGACTGCTACCAGACATTGACCTGGGACTTATAGGAACCCAAGGGGGACAAAGTAGACTACCCTGGTACTTTGATTAATGTATACTCAGTAGATAGTAAATTATTATAACACTACCTCTTGCATACTGCACCTCATGTGACACTGTGAATAATGTGAATATTCCTCAGCTAGTCAGATAGTAAATTATATTGACCAAATTGTTTACACTGCCTGTGTTGTCTTTTACTACCTGTATACTGTGTTGTTTTACTACCTGTACCCCTCCCCCCCATGCTGCTATGATGCCTGAATTTCCCCAAGGGGATCAATAAAGGAATATCTTATCTTATCTTATCTTTAAGGTACTTTGTTGATTAATTGCATTCGCCGCCACACGCTCCGTTCCTGTAAAGTGCCGTGTTGATTGGTGCTCTCCCCACCACACGCTTCTGGAGCAATGATCAATTTCATCCCGCAGCTGTCACAGCTTGTAATCAGCGCCCTGTGGCTTTATATACCCTGATCCCCCTACTATCGATGTTGGATCGTTTTGAATTACTCCTGCATTTGCTTGTCTTCCCCGTCACTGTTCCCTGTCTGTTGCTCTCCAGGATTTTCGTGAAGAATCCCTGTGAAGAACCTGATTCCCCGTTCGGAGCTGCGCCTCGTTATCTGCCCGCTTTACGCGTTGCGCTCTGGTGAGTTTTTGGAAACAGTTCTTTTTGGATCACCAGTTTTTTGTGTGTTTGTGAAACACCGAAGAGATCCCGTTTTTGTTTATACTGTTCTCACCTATTTTTTGTGTTGGATTTACACTTTGGATTACCGTATTGTTTTCTCTCTGGACTCTGCTAACTGTGTGTGGTACACCGAAGATCAAGTCACTTGGATATTTATTGGATCAGTCACCTCTCTGTTTCTGTTGTGCGCTGGGCTAACTCAGATTTCTCTCTCTCTCCGTTTCCACCGGGAGTGAAAGCTGGGAGGATCTGCAGAGCGGCTTCAGACGTCACAAGCTAATTCCTCACCACCACCTACTGGGAGAATCTGCAGAGCCGCAACAATCTTCACATGCCAGATTCCCCGTTTGTTCGGTTGCTCAACTTAATTCAATCTTGTAACTCTGAAAATAAATACGCCCTTGCTTTGGCTAACTCTGAAAACAACTCTCTCTGTGCCATTGCGCTTGAGGTCGGTTACAAACCCTAACACATTCCTTCGTATACCATTTTGATTTTCCAATGTACATGGTTCATGCAATGACCTATTGATTTCTAATATCACCCCAGTACAGTCATTGCTTTCTAGGCTGATACCAAACATAATTTTGAGACCATGCCAACCTTCATTTACCAGACTGAATCTTTAATACTCTATGATTTAAAGGGAATTGCTTTATTATTTAACCAGCTTTGACATTCCTAAAATGGTATTCTTCTTTGTAAGTTACTTTCTAATAGGTTACTATAATCTTGTTATTATTCCAATATTGTTTTTCATTCTAAACTATTATAATGTAATTATATTTTCTGTGACCTCTAATCTCAGTTAAACCAGCTGTCCTTCTGCTAGTACTGAGTCACCGTTTTCTGCGGGGTGTGACTTGGCCGTCCTAAATACAACTGAATAAACAATGTTATCATGAGAGAGGTTTTGCCTGAAGGCTCCTCAGGAATGTCACACAATACTGACAATATTTTCAGTTTTCAGGGTTGATCTAACAGTCTGTTCAAGTCAATATACCATAATTCCTCGCTCTGACAATTTACATTGTCATATAACCAGTATCTTGACTTGATTTAGATACATACTAACCATACAATATTTAACATAATCACAAAAATCATAATTTTTTTCAAAAAAGATTTCAAATTTTTTCTCAATTTCTTCTCAACTTTTTCCATTCTTCTTTGGTACATCTCCTCAATTCCGATCTTCTTGTCTTCTTCGTTTTTCCCCCATTGACCCCTTGACTATGACCCCTCCCGGGAGTGCTAATAACCCGTTTATCAGTTCTCCCACTTAACTTATCCTGCCTTTGAAACAGTGTTTACCACTTACTTTCATCGGGCTTTGTTCCTCTGGGCTCACAGCCAGAGGCCTATTTGTTGAAAACAATTAAAACAATTTAATCTAAACATTACACATTAAAATATAATAACTCACAAATTTAAAACCCAATTTTCTTAATCTACATGAAAGTTTGTTTCCACATTCTTTTATATGATCTGGTTTGGGAGGAAACATACATTAGTATCACCATATTCATTTTTCATTCATATTTTCTTCTCCTGTTAATTCTTTCTTCACCAATTAGTTCAACCACATTTCTGCATAATTCATCGACTGGCTCTCCCAGTCCGGCAGAGGAAAGCAGATTCTCAACGAAAAATGTATTTCACTTCCTATCCTCACTCTGACCGTAACCTATCTATGTGTATGCTTCTACTCATCCCTGCGTTGTGTCATAATCTATCCGCCCTTTGTTTGTGCGTCCTACCAAATCACATGTGCACAAAACAAAGCCCATCAGTATCCGACCAGTCATCTCCCTGTCCCCCACAGTCCAATCCATACATCATAATTCCTCAGAGACTCTTCCCCACATTTTTCAGCTCAGCCCTCAGGCCGGCTCCGCCCCCCAGGCCAGGCATGCCCCCAGGTCCAGTCATCCATCCTGCCATGACAACCTGGTCGTCAGATGAGTCTTTTAGCCTGGAAATTTGTCCCAAAACCCCATCTGTTCAGTTATTACAACCTGGCCCCACCCGCATGGGGTTCTGTAGAGACGGGGGCGAATGCATACAAGAATTCTCCCACCACAATTTGGTAACTGATCACCGCTGGACTGCAGAGAAACAGGGAAGATGAAATCCTACGTTACCGTGCTAATGTAATGTATTCATGTGTCCTCCCGAGTTGATCTGCAATCCCCCCCTCGACTGAGCTGTTGAAGAAACAAAAGCACAAAGCAAACCCCATTACACAATATGTCAACATACTTTTAAGGGAAGCCATTAATTCCATATGCAAATGTGGTGGAACTACTTAGCTGTCGTCAACCACCTGTCCCAATGCATCTCAGCCTTCAACAGTCCTCTCCCACCAGACCATGAAAAACATTTGGGAAGAAAAAGAAAAAAATCAAACAAAGCCACACACTTCAATAAACAAACACCACTCTGTTGTGGCCTCCAGTCCGTGTAATAACCACGCACACCTAAAAACATGAAAAGAATCTACGCATTTTTAAAACATGAAAGAAATAAAAACCACGTTTTCAAAACCATCCATCCCGCTCTATAACCCCTGTTGCAATTCTCACACACACTCTCAACCGGAACAAAGCATCCTGTCCCTGTGACTTGACACCTCTAAGTCCCCATTCAACCGCATTCCAGTCCACACAATTACAGATTAAAAATAGAAAATAAACCTAAAAATATAAATCCAACCGCTCATCCACACATTCTGAGCACACAACAGTAGCTGATAACTCAAACAAAATAAACTCCTTCATTCAAATGATATGAAACAACATAAACTCCTTCCATCCAATATCCACAGTTATACAACACATTCATTCCTGAAAATTTTAGTTTCTCAGAAAGGAAAGAAAAACAAAAATTAGTCAAACTTCACAAGTCAATATCATTCATACGTATTTAGAGCTCCCAGGCAGTGATTAAAACGAAATAAAACACGTAAAAGAAACAAAACCACTTATTATCGTCCCTATTGTTTCAACTATAACTAGATATGGCTTATACCAAAAGTGGTCAGTTGGCTTGTCTAGTGTTAGGCCTAACTAGATAACCGACTCGGTTTACTATCTGTCATCACCAGCCTCAATCATTCACTAAAAATAAAAAACATAGACAACAACAGACCACACTCCATCATCCACAGCCACTCTGACCATTTAACACCGTCCTCTGCAAACACATATATTACTCTTGTTAATCAACCACAGACAGACAATGGGTAGTTATCTCTCCCTCCTCTCATTCAATAGCTCACAGCCTCAAACACCCACTGAAATCATAAAACACTCAGACACACACCCACACGCCACTCAACTCATCCTCACATTTCTAGGTAACCACCCAAAAACAAAAACCATTCACGCTTGTTTCACGCATGCAAACAAAAACTCAAGTCATATAACATACATCACTCAACCCACAACACAACATAACTCATTAATCATTTATTTCAGGTTCACAGACAATGTTGTTAGTTTCCCTTCCTTCCTCACTCAGCTTGCCCTGCTCTCAACCTCAGGCTAATCCAATATACCCCACTTAGACTCCTACCCACTGCCAGAAAGAGTCTAGGAACTCCCTCTCAACGATAGAATCTCAACGCATTCCTAGTACCCTGAGAGTCTACCGCTATTCCTTCTAATCAAATAGTTAGCCATTCAATGTAAATAACCTCATCTGAACTGGCTCCAATGATCTTCGCAACCACTTACTCAGCTGTCCTGAATTATCCCCCCTTGTTCCACCTCCTGTCACTGCTATTCCCCTCCTGCTGTAAAAATACCTCTCAACTGTCATCCACTTTGACCCTTCCCTCCTATCTCCACCAGCTGTGACCTCTCTCCTGTTGTAAAGATAGGCGTCATCTGTTATCTCACTCTGCAACTGTGCCCTCCAATCTTCACCTCCGACCTGTCTCCCTGTTGTAAAGATAGGCTAGCTCCCTTTTGTGAGTGTAACAGTGACCTCTCCTAAATCGCTTTACCACCCCATGACCCTCCTGTAATTCAACAAAAGGTTAATCAATACACACACATTCTACCCTGGGGGCAAATCAACACATTCTTGCCTGACCTTAATAGCCAAACACAGATTTTTTACAGACCAAACAGTAAATCATTTACCATAACTGCAAAAACACAATCATACAGTCATCAAAACAGCATATAAACAAGTCCCCATCATTAAATTATCCTATTGTGACTCAAGGACTTGCAATCAATCTTAATATAAAACAACAGCCTATGTAAACCAATGGTATTAAAGATTTAACAATCTAAAACAAACATAAACAGATTTCAACATAGCAATGCAATAAAATATACGCTAACAAGCCTACATCATTAAATTATCATCCCCATGATCTAAAGACTTGCAGCAACCATTAACATAAACATCATCCTATTTAAGTCAACAATGTTATTAAAGATTTTAACAAAGTACATAAGCATAAACACAATCTCAAAATAATTGTACTCTAGACAGATATATATCACATCTTTATACAATACCATCCATGCATATCCCAAATATAAGCATAAAAACACCATTAGTGGTCAGTTCCAAATACTTCCTTATACCTACACACGTGACAAATTGATCCTACTGCAAGCAACATGTATTTCTAATGTAGAGCATTGTACCAAATTCAGCCTATAGCTACTCCCAAACTACCCCCCTTGGTCAAGAATACAATCACCCAGAGTAGCTGGTTTTGTGAATCCCAGCTTATTCTAGGCAATGCATCCATTATTTAATTTCATCCTCCCCATTTGTTTACTATCTCCCTTAATCTAAGCACCATACATGTTGCATCCTTCTCCCCTGGTTTACACAAAAATACAATGTACAATATACAAACATATAGCACAAAGCTAAATATAAACTCACCCGTTTTTCCTAGAGCGAATGAATGAAAAACAGCGATCCGCGCATGCGCACTAGCGCAAACGGCGCACACAGAACGATGTATCGCGACAAAGTACAACTATCACTACAAAACACTCCGTTTTGTCCTAATACAATGCAACGACACCCACTGCGCTCTCCAATACTTCCTAACCGTCACTTTCAAAACTCTAATCATCACACATGTCGCCCGCAAACTCACAAAACAGCCGCATGCAAGCTAATAGCCTAGCCAGCCTGATGCAATGGTTCAACACTCCAAGATCCGCGCGTTATGTTGTGATCCACCTGCGGCCGGGATCCGCACATTTCATTCAATCCGCTCAGCACCATTCCAACTCTAAACAACTTACACATGCTTAAACAACAAACTATTTTAAAAGAACAAACTATCGTAAAAGAATTTAAAACATTCTAATATACCAACGCCGTTACACAGTTCAACACGAATCTTAAACCAATTCTCCTACCCTTTCTCCGCCCGGCTCAATAGCCAGGATGTCCAAAAACTCCTCTCCACACTATGACGTCATCAACCTGCGACTGCTTCTCCATAACAACATCGTCGTACACAATTATTACCGCATTAAATATAACCATTAAAACGGCCACAATCACACCAACGTACCACTCGACTCGCTTCTTGACAACAATTGCTCCCACAGTGTTTCGTCAAACCTCTCACATCGCCACCATAACGTCTATAGATTACCGTGGTTCCTCCATAGCTAAGCTAGTTAGCCCCAACTTCCAATATGATTCACAGACTCGTATCGTTCCGATCCACGCCTAACAACATAACAACCCTCGTCAAGCTTGCTATGACCACATACATTTACACATTACATTAAACAGACAAACCAACTCCCCGTACGAGGCTTCGATTACATTGGCGCAACATTTATAACCATCAAGATTCCTGTGTAAGCCGACTTTTTCATCTAAAAATTGTTCACCGGACATCCTCTAGTGTCCATTAGCCAAAAAACCCAATTTTTTTCCTAACCTACCGCGTCATACACAGTCCTCTGAGTGGCGAACCCAGTCATATATTTAATAATAAAATGTCGTCCCACTAACGGGGTATAGACTCCCACATTCACACACTCATCACACTTTTTACCTAACCCTATAATCTTCTCTTTAAGATGTCCATCACTCTAACATACAACAGAGCAGTCCATCGCTCTAACATACAACAGAGCAGTCCATCGCTCTAACATACAACATAGCAGTCCATCTCTCTAACATACAACAGAGCAGTCCATCGCTCTAACATACAACAGAGCAGTCCATCGCTCTAACATACAACAGAGCAGTCCATCGCTCTAACATACAACAGAGCAGTCCATCGCTCTAACATACAACAGAGCAGTCCATCGCTCTAACATACAACAGAGCAGTCCATCGCTCTAACATACAACAGAGCAGTCCATCGCTCTAACATACAACAGAGCAGTCTACCGCTCCTCGCCGTGTCCCCTCTTAAGTAATTTACCTTAACTATCTTATGTGCTTTGGATCACCTTAAGCTATTACGTTCACCAGACAGTCATACAATTCGTATATTTTCCCTCACTCAGGTCTGCTCAATCCAACGCAGCCTCCTAACTAGAGATTTCTCATCACTCTTTTCCAAAAGGCGCCCCTAACCATCAGCCCTAGCCTGTCCCTAAAATATGACTAATAACTACTCGTCGGGCCGCCGCTTTTATATAATCAACAAAAAATTTAAAAGTTCCATCCTCCTGCTCACAATGGCATGGCACAAATACGCTGCTCGTATTTACTGCAATAAAACCCCAAGCAAGCAGGTTGACAGCCTAAATCTAACATCACTCCACCATTCCTGTACGCAAAGAATACATTCACCCTGGGCCCCACTGTGGCTACACAACCAGTTTTCTAATCATCCCTCGTTTCTCCATCCAGACAGCCACCACTCTGCACTGCAAATCCCCAAACCCTGGCTCCTTTTTTACTGCCTGCTCATATATGAACAAATCAGAACGGGTCTTAAAACGGCACCATTTTGTCGTATATTCTTGATCAATATCTAAGGTGGTTTTACAGTACAATGAGGTTGCTATCTGGAAGGAGGAAAGGAGAGCGAGGGCAACATGGTCTTCTCCCCTGACTTAGTCAGATAGAGAAATAAACGTGCAGTCCAGGCAAAAGGAACTATATTTCAACTCAACTGATTTATTTGCCAAAGGGTCAAGGGTGGATAAGGCATCAGTTGCACACAGGAATTAATTCAGCATAATACATGATTGTACAGAAGGTTTGATGAGGTTAATCAAAATAGCCCATTCACAGTGGCTACATCAAGACAGTCTTGCACATTAATAGTATTCATGTTATGTATGAAATAGACCAATAGTACTCGTTGCCACCACATGATAAACCTGGTCTAAGATAGACATCTTACTCTAAGTTATCACAAACAGTGATTATTCCATATACAGTTTACTCACGTAGCGGCAAAGTAGAACCATGGTCGGTGGGCGATGGAGGCGCAGACTCAGACCCCCTGGGGAACGGTCGTGGCGGGTCATGAGCTGGCCTCCCCACCATCATTATTGTTACAATACTTATAGGTTAAATGACTTCCCTATTTTTAACTAGTTCAACCAATCACAAGTTTCTAAATACAAGCGGTCTCCTTGTTAGGCTGCCTGCCCCAACATCTCCTTGTCGTGTGGGCTGGTTCCTGCTGCAGCAGGGGGGGGGCCGTCTGACCCCCTCCTTTTGGGCTGTTGCTTCTCATGTTGGACAGAGGGGGGGGTTTGCCTGTGGCCCCCTTTGAATGAATCAATCATTTTAACATTCCTTCGTATACCATTTTGATTTTCCAATGTACATGGTTTATGCAATGACCTATTGATTTCTAATATCACCCCAGTACAGTCATTGCTTTCTAGGCTGATACCAAACATCATTTTTAGACCATGCCAACCTTCATTTACCAGACTGAATCTTTAATACTCTATGATTTAAAGGGAATTGCTTTATTATTTAACCAGCTTTGACATTCCTAAAATGGTATTCTTCTTTGTAAGTTACTTTCTAATAGGTTACTATAATCTTGTTATTATTCCAATATTGTTTTTCATTCTAAACTAATATAATGTAATTATATTTTCTGTGACCTCTAATCTCAGTTAAACCAGCTGTCCTTCTGCTAGTACTGAGTCACCGTTTTCTGTGGGGTGTGACTTGGCTGTCCTAAATACAACTGAATAAACAATGTTATCATGAGAGAGGTTTTGCCTGAAGGCTCCTCAGGAATGTCACACAATACTGACGATATTTTCAGTTTTCAGGGTTGATCTAACAGTCTGTTCAAGTCAATATACCATATATGCGCATGTCTCTGCTTTACCCCGCACTCTGGCAGCAAATGCGCGGAATGTCTCGACGTGTTCCTGGCGTAACTGAAGTAGCTCGGTGCGCAGGACACATGTAGCGACTGGGATGACAGCTAGAGAACGCCTGACGGTAATTAGGTCTGGCAAGAGTCCGGAAGCGGCGTCGGGGGCGGCTTTCAACATGCTGTCTCCAAGTACAGGCCCAGCGCACTGAAACAACTGGAAGGGGGCCTGGGCATTCCCTATGCCTGAGCCGGCGCGGAATACGTTCCAACGGCAGATGAACACCTTGTTCCATTCCTCTATCGACACGGCCACATCAACTTTGGGCTGATCGAGTCTCGGGCCGTGAGGGGCTGGGGCCTGGGCTTACGCGGCCATGACAGGCGCTGCATTCTGGTGGCTAAGTCCATGAATAGTCAATAGAGCAATGAAGAGTGCTTCAGACAAGTTTTCGGATTCAAACTCGCAGCCGGGGGCAGGGCATCCAACAACGACCATGGTGTCGTCATGAAGAAACACACTCCTCAATGTCAGTTTCAGTATTTAATTGACAAAGATGACGACACCCTGGAACAGAACAAGACAGCGAAATAAGCTGACAATGTATCACATAAATGCATGTCAACACTATAATAACATATATATATATATATCGATATATAATATATATAAAGTAAACACTAAATAGTAGGGATGCTCGATATTGGCTTTTTTACCAATACCGATATACCGATATTGTCCAACTCTTAATTTCCGATACCGTTATCAACCGATACCGATATATGCAGGGTTTCCCCCCCCCAAAAAACTGAATAATTTCAGGTAATTAACATTACATATTGTCATGGTTTTTGCCTTAACCCTTAGGAGTCAACGGGGCGTATTGCTCCCGTGGGCGGAGAACAAAAGAATTAGAATGTCTTCTAAATGCTCTAAACGTACATATTTTCAGAAATCGATAAAAATAGAAAAATGACAATTTCGAGTGCTTTGAGATGTACTATATATGTCTCATTACTTGCTAAACATAATACGACTTGTAAATACATTTAATTCTTGCTAGATGGTATGCTTGTAATTATTTCCGCTTGCGAGAGAACTACAGCGCGTCACGAAACGCACATACACGCACGCGCGCACACACACAAGAGAAGCGTGTGCGCTGTGAATAGGTGTTAGACCCCCGCGCAGAGGTGAGAGGTATCAGAGACTCGCTACCCCCCATCCAAATTCTAAACAACAGATCGGCATCGGCTTTTCATAATATGTATGAATTATCTCTTGCAATAATATCCACGGGACACTGAGCTGCTTCGCAGAATAATGTGGTGTGCGTGTATGTGTGTGTGTGCGCTGAGACGCAGCGTCGAGACGAAACTTGTGTCGAGTCTGCTTCTATGTATGCTTCTTCAGCGCGAGAGGGGGTGTTTCTCACTGTCTGTCGTTGATAATATAATCTGAAGAGGTCCTGCATTATTATTATTATCATTCTCGAGAATACACGGGACCCGACGGAACGTTAATTTATGTATTAAAAGTAGTCTAACATGCTTTTCATCAACATAACTGGCAGAGACAGAGTGCGTGTGTGTACGAGTTATGAGTTATCTCGCAGTTCATTCAAGCGTGCATCACGGTGATGACAGCTCTCTAGAGTAGAAAGGTGCGCTCACAGGGGCGTAGCTGGAGATTCTGGGCCCCATGAAAGAATCAATTTGTGGGCCCCCAATCTATTAAAAAAATGTGGGGCCCCCAATCTATAAAAAAATGTGGGGCATTTGCTGGGCCCTTGGAATCATCCTAACCCCCCCCCCCCCCAGCTACTCCCCTGCACACACACACACACACACACACACACTCTCTCTCTCTCTCTCAAACAGAGAAATCAAAAGAAATCAGTACATTACCTTGTATTACTATTGTAATCCAAAAGCGATATATAGGGTTGTTCATTGTACAATACAATTGATACAGTTGATGTTTCTTGTTGATTATTATTCTCTATGTGTATATGAGCATTTTTTCAATACCCAACTATGTAGTGGCCGCTTGTCGCTAGGCTAGGCCTCCTGCTGGGTCCATTCACTGGAATAACAAAGGAATGACTGGGCCTTTGCTCCAGGTGTGAAATGGTTCGAGTGACAATGATCACATTGAATTCTGGGAGTGTAGTTCTCTCATCAGATAGCTGAATGAACTTGGATCAAGTTCAAGTCCTATCCTGAAAAGTTGTTAGGATTTTACCAGAATGTTTGATAGGACATTGATTGAAAACTATCGTCTCAAATTTGACAATTGATGGCTTATTTTGAAGGTATGAATCTGTAATTTTACATTATGTAACAAAAAAAAAGAGAATATTCTGAGAAGGTGGAGCTAGAAACTTTAGACTTCAGGGGGTTATTCACCTTTCTGTGAGGGACAGCTGTCTATTTTTGCTTTATTTCACCTCTCTGTGAGGGATAGCTGTCAATCCCTGTTCCCTGTGGTTAATTGCCTCATGGGTCGGCAGGTGTGTGGGCTTGATTGCACCTGATGCAGTGCAGCTGTGCCTATGGCCACGTGGAGTCTATTTAAGTTTGGAGATTGCAGTGTCAACTGCTTTTTCATTTTCCTTGTGCTGGCTATACTTTTGGTCAGGCTTCTTATATTTAAGTGTAGTGCTGCCCTATTCAGCATTTAGCCTTCTTTTGTAGCTATACTCGTTTTCGTCTACTGGCTTAGTTTACACTTTATTTTATAAAGGCTGAGTCCTTTATGGTAGTGTTTTCTTTTGTTCTTTTGGAACTGCCCTTTGCACATAAACTCCCTTGGTGGAGGTTTATTGTTTTATGTTTGCAATATAAACTCTGTTTTTAGGAGTTGCCTTTGTGGCTTATTTATTTTCTCTACAATACCTCTTTAATGAGTGTCGTCCGTATAACATATAACTTTAAGAGTCCCTATTATCTGCTCATGACCCACACACACACACACCCACAGCCCTCACACATATGTCTTGTTGTGGAATTAACATAACATTATGCATACTTTTGACAATAAATAAAATCAGAATTTGTTCTTACTTGCTTGCCTGGGTAAATAAAGGTTATAGAAATGTAAAAAAAACGATACCGATATCGGCCGATAATATCGGTAGGCCGATAATATCGGACATCCCTACTAAATAGTGATGTAAACAATCTCACGTGAATGAGTGGATGAACGTCTCGACCCGAGGCAGAGTGAAGGAATGTCTGTGAAAACTAAAATGGCCGCTCGGCAATACTAGATCGGAGCAAGGCATATCCGGTCAGCGATACTAGTGAGACGCTGCCCTCTATTGGCCGGCGATAAACTTTTCAATTGTGGTTGGAGCTGCTTTTGATTACATTATGGCAGAACGTTTGAGTAGGGTATATCTGCAGAGCCGCAAGCCCAACATCTGGGCAGGGCTTCGGGGCTTGTACTCTGTTTGACTGTGCGTGGGCGGGGTGTCAGCATAGGCGGCGGGTGTGCCGAATATTAGGGTAGGCTATAATTGGGAGTCACGCGAGGGAGAGTTGGCAGATTTTTGAAGGGGAATATGACATTGTTATTGCCGCAGCCCACTCAGAGAAACCTGCTAGGACAAAGGCTTATATACTCCTCAACATTGCTGGACCTGAAGCCATAGAACGGGAGCGTTCGTTTGTGTATGCAGCTGAGGTGTGCGCGCCCGGTGACAACGGAGCAGTAATTACACCGGCGGAGTCCAGAGAGGACCCGGACTGCCTGAAAAGAAAATTCAGGGAGATATGCAATCCCCAAAGCAACAGGATGGAAAGACAGAAATTTCATTCGAGAAACCAGAAACAAGGTGAGAGCATTGAATCCTTCATCAGTGACTTGAAGATCAAAGCTAAAAATGGCCAGTGTGGAACTTTGACTGAAGAGCTTATCTGTGATCGTATCGTGTGTGGCATCACACAGGACGCTTTGAGAAAATCTCTGTTGAGAGATAGTGAATTAACACTTGCCAAAGCTATCACAATCTGTCGTATTCACAAAATGACAGAAGAGAACAGCAAAACACTAGCCACACAGGCTACCAGTGTTGATGCAGTGAGGCCTGTTTACAACAGAAAGCACCAGTCTAAACCCCAGGGCCCTCATTTATCAACGTGGCGTACGCACAGATATGTGCGTAACCCGTGCGTACGATCATTTCTAAGCAAAGTGTGGGATTTATCAATTTGAACTTGTGCTTGACTTTGTGCGTATATTTAAGCACAGGTCGGACCATGCGTACCTGGCGCCCGTTGGTAGAATATATTATTACAACAAGCAAATAAGCTTCTGTGCATTAGTTTCAACACTGGCATGTTCTGTATGAACCGTAATTCATTATAGTTCATTGTAAAATAGCAACAGTAGTGTAATTATGGTCAAAACCCTATAAATAGCATTTGGAATAATAGGTATTTTCTCTCAGAATGAATGCAGCATGGTTTATATAGCGTTATCGGAATATACGGGGTGTACTGACTGACTGCGCTCGTTATTATTTTGCGCACAGACCGCAGAAACACGGGAACGTTTTGATTATATTTAAAAGGCTTTACGTTAAACGAAACAAGTGGAATTTCGAAGCTGTAAGCAGAATACTACTGTATAAGAAAGAATAAAAAACGCATTGCAATGAGTGTATGTGTATTACAAAACCCTTGCAATAATGTGTCTTAAATGAATGAAAAGCATACATGCTCTGGACACAGAGCATATATCGTGTGGGTGATATGACTTGTATTATGCTTACAGAATTCCACGTATTTAGTTTTACAATGTCAAAGCCTTTTAATATAAATCAAAACGTTCCCGTATTTCTGCAATCTAATAAGGAGTTGAGGTAGATACACACTCAGAACGTATTACATGCTGGTATGCTGATAGAGTAAACTATTATATGAATATGAATATGATATGATATAAGGTATACACTGGTCCGTCGCATACACTGGTATGCGCAAGTTACTGTTGCATAATGTAGGCTATGGCTGCTATTATATGTAATTCATATAGGCTACAGGTATATGATTTTTAGAGGCATCTATTTTGTTGTCGGTATTAGGCTAATACCGACAACAACATGGGGGGGACCCTGATGTAAACAAGACAAACGTCTTTCTCTGGTCTGCATCCCCTTAACAATTGTGTGTATTGAGCCGTACTGTATTGTACCCATTCTGCAATCTGTTAAATAAAGTTTTCATTCATTCATTCATTCATTCATTCAAAATAGATGCCTCTAAAAATCATATTATAGCCAATCGAACACAACTAATAAAGGCATTCATATTACAGCACGGTTATAATGACACACACATGATGAATTGAAAATGGGGGACCCTGATGTAAACAAGACGAAAATCTTTCTCTGGTCTGCATCCCCTTAACAATTGTATGTATTGAGCTGTACTGTATTGTACGTACCCATTCTGCAATCTGTTAATAGACTTTTCAATCAATCAATCAAACCACCAACGCCAAACAGTGGTCAACGAACGGTCTTTATTAGTATTTTGAGCTGTCCAGGCAGAATTGCAGCAATGGTCAAGTTCAAGTTCTTTAATAGTTGTCATACAGAAGTACAGAATACTTTCATACAAAATGCTTCTTACTGTTACGCTCCAGAGACTGTGCTAGACAAGATAGTATCAAATAACATAATATAGCATGTAATTTAGAAGAAGAAAAATGAGGTCACAGTGTTCGGTATAGACATATGTACAATGTTCTGAGTTACCATATAATATACAATACTATGCAGTGTACTAATGTACCGTACTATCTAGTGCAAAGCAGAAATGGGATGAGGTACAATTTTAGGTACAATTTACAGTAAGGTGTATGAGTTGTAGTGCAATCCTTCATCAATAAATATAAAGTGTGGGGAGTGGGTGCTACAGTGTGTTTGTTTAAAGTGGGTGTGTGCTATAAAGTGTGTGGAGTGGGTGCTACAGTGTGTTTGTTTAAAGTGAGTGTGTGCGTGTGGATGTGTGTGCTATGTGCGTTTGGTGGTTGTTGTTGTGTAGTGTTCATTCATTGTTTGTTTAGCAGCCTGATGGCCTGGGGATAGAAGCTTCTTCTGAGTCTTTCTGTGCTCGCCTTGAGACTCCGGTATCGCTTGCCTGACCGCAGCAGTTCAAAGAGGCAGTTGTTCGGGTGACTGGAGTCTTTAATGATTCTCTTAGCCTTGCCCGTGCAACGCTTGTTGTAAATGTTCTGGAGGGTGGGGAGCCCCCCTCCAATTGTGCGTTCGGCTGAACGTGTCACTCTTTGTAGTCTGCTTCGGTCTTGTGCAGTGCTATTCCCAAACCAAGAGGTGATGTTGCCGGTCAAGATGCTCTCTATTGTACATGAGTAGAAGTTCTTAAGGATCTTCTGACTGACTTGGAACTTCCTTAGGCGCCTGAGGAAGTAGAGGCGTTGTCGTGCCTTTTTCACAACACTGTCAATGTGTGTGGTCCATGTCAAGTCCTCGGATATGTAGGCTCCGAGGTACTTAAAGCTGTTGACTCTCTCAACCGGTGCCCCGTCGATGCTGAGGGGGCTGTAGTCCTTGACCCCCGACCTCCTGAAGTCCACAATCATCTCCTTTGTTTTGCTGACGTTCAGGGAGAGGCTGGGGGTAGTGTGGTCTTAGGGAGCCATTGATATCTGACATCACTGTTTACAAGTCAGCCTTTTATTTATCCCATAACACGCGTTGTTGTGTCTTCTTGGTTCGGCAGCGCCTCAGTGAACAATCTCCTGTGAAGTTTCTCAGAGTTCCGCTCGGGTCAGTCCATTATTTCACATCCCATGGGGGGTGTTTCATCACTTTCATGACCATATATGGATAATCATGCACGAGCATTGACGGTAGAACAAAGAGGTATTTATCAACACGGAGGAGCGTAGGACCTGTGTACGCACGGTTGATAAATCCCGTTTTTTTTGTGCGTGCACACATTCTAAATTCTGTGCTTACGTATGAAAATAGAATACTTTCTAAGAAAAATTGATAAATGAGGGCCCAGGTATTTTCAAATGCCATAACAAAGTGCAACAATTGTAGTGGTAGTCATGAGGCTAAGAGGGAAAAATGCCCAGCCTTCGGACAGCAGTGCCATAACTGCAAGAAGGTAAACCACTACAAAAGCTGTTGCAAGTCTAAGCCACAGAGTCAAAGATATCCACAGAGAAAATCTTACAGACCGTCTGTGCATGAAGTGTCAGTGGACCAGTCTACACATGAAGACGACACGTTCTATGTGGATGGTGTCAATGTTGACAGTGTCAATTCTCAAGTCAATGAGAAGGATGAAGGATTTGTCACAATGCACATAAACGGCAAATCTACAGAATTTAAAGTTGACACAGGAGCTAAATGTAATGTTATGTCAATAGAGACTTTCAAAAGAGTGACTAACGGAGAGCAATTTGTGCAGCAGAAGAAAACTGCAAACCTTGTTGCTTACGGAGGCACTAGAATTGAGACCAAAGGTCTGGTCACACTGTCGTGCTGTTTAAAGGAGCAGCAAACCACACTGCCTTTCTTCATAGTTGACAGAGATGTGCAACCACTACTAGGTTTTCGTGCATGTATGGACATGGGGATTGTTCGAATGAGCCTAGACATCCACCAAGTCACCATGGAGAATAACACAGATTTCAATACACAGATTCTAACACATTATAAAGATGTGTTCAGTGATGAGCTTGGAGAACTCCCAGTCACATATTCCATGACGCTGGATCCCAGCATACAGCCTGTGGTCTGACCAGCCCACCGCATCCCCGCAGCGATGCAAGAGAGGGTTAAAGCGGAATTGGACCGCATGCAAAGCATAGGTGTCATAACACCTGTCTCTGAGCCCACAGACTGGGTTTCATCTATGGTGGCAGCATACAAGAAGGACAAACAAGAAATCAGACTGTGCATAAATCCAAAGGACCTCAACACAGCGATGAAAAGGCCCCATCACCCCATGCGTAGTGTTGAAGAGGTAGCAGCACAGATGTCAGGAGCAACAGTGTTTTCCGTCCTTGATGCCAAGAACTCATTCTGTCAGATACGTCTGGACGAGAAATCCTCAGTGCACTGCTGACCACATTCAGCACACCGTTCGGGCGCTACAAATTTCAAAGAATGCCTTTCGGCATCAACTCCGCAAGCGAGGTGTTTCAGCGCTCCATGGAACAGCTGTTCACAGGCTTACCATGCTCCGTGATAGTAGATGACATCATCATCGGAGGCCGCAGAGTGGCTGAACACGATGCCAACCTGAGAAAAGTGCTTGATCGGGTGAGAGAGGTCAACCTCAGGCTAAACTCAGCAAAGTGCAAGTTTCGCCTAAACCAAGTAGGTTATGTAGGCCACATCTTCACGAGCAAAGGCCTGAAAGCAGACCCCTCTAAAACTGCAGCTATAACTGAGATGCCAGTCCCCACAGATGTCACTTCACTACAGCGTTTCCTAGGGATGGTAAACTACCTGGCAAAGTACATCCCCAGCTTCAGTGACATAGCAGTGCCACTGAGGAAGCTGACCCACAAGGAGACGGCGTGGTGCTGGTACCAGTAGCACCAGGAGGCATTTGAGCGCCTCAAGTCGTGCCTATCCAGCCCACCAGTGTTGGTATACTACAACATCAAGGAGCCAGTCACACTCACATGTGACGCGTCATGCTATGGACTCAGAGCAGCATGCATGCAAAGTGGCAGGCCAGTAGCATTTGCGTCGCGTACCCTCACAGATACAGAGACAAGGTACGCCCAAATAGAAAGAGAGCTTCTAGCTGTCGTGTTTGCCTGCACAAAATTCAAGGACTATGTATATGGAAAGCCCACAATCGTGGAAACAGACCACCAACCTCTGGTGACGATCCTGAAAAAGCCCATTCACACAGCCCCAGCCCGTCTCCAGAGAATGCTACTCCGTCTACAGAGCTATGACATCAGCCTAGTGTACAAAAAGGGCAAGTACATGTACCTGGCTGACACCCTCTCCAGAGCTCCAAACAAACATGTCACCCTGAGCCCTGCTGAAAACGGTGCTTATGAAGTCATGTCTGTGAGTTGCATCTCCACTGCTCGCCTAGAAGAACTCAGAAAGCACACAGCAGAGGATGAGATGTTACGGACCCTCAGCGCGGTCATTCAGAGAGGATGGCCCAACAGAGAAAGCCAGCTCCAGCCTGCTGTCATTCCCTTCTTCCCTTACAGAGATGAACTCGCAGTGGAGGATGGAATCATCATGAAAGGCCACAAGACGACTTTAAGAAACAGAACTGAGACTTCCGGTATGAGAGTGGAAGGGTAGCAGGGTGAGGCTCCTGGTCAAAAGAGTGAAAAACAGAGAAATAAAGACCCGAAAAGTGACGAAAAGTGATCAAAAATGAAGATGCAAACGAGAAGGAAGGAGGAGAAAACAATTATGAAGGAAAGAGAAATGGAGGACTCACAGGAAGAGGAGAGTTCGATGGAGCAGAACCCCCGAGGCGAGACCGAGAAGGGGCAGGCGGAGGAAGGGGGAGTCTCGGCTGAGACGGACAAGGAAATGCCAGGATGGGCCGTGCTCATGCAGGCCGGGATATTGGCGACCATAAAATTGAACTCGGACACGATGCAGGCGACCATAAAACTGAACTCGGACACGATAAGAAATGATATTGGGAAGTTACGGGAGGAATTGAGGAAGGAACAGGAGGACTTCAGAGGTGAAATGAATACAGAACTCAAAAGGGTGGATGAGAAGATGGCGGAACAGGACAGAAACATAACAGAGGTACAGACTAGAACGGCGCAAACGGAGGAATGGAACACAGAGATACACGAGGTGTTAACGTGTGCGATTCAAAAACAAGAACAGATGGAGACAAAGATATCGGACATGGAGGGGAGGTCACGGAGAAATAACATCAGAATATGGGGATTGGAAGAAGGAGTCGAAGGGGAATCGGTGATCCAATATGTGGAAAAGCTTATCAAGGAACAACTGAAGGAGACGGGACTGGAAAAATGGAGATACAGAGGGCCCACAGGGCGTTGGCTCCGAGACCGAAACCGGACAGACCTCCGAGGGCGGTGATTATTAATTTTCTGAGATTTGAGATTAAGGAATTGATACTCAGAACCGCGTGGACCAAGAAGATAGAAATCGAGGGGAAAAGACTGTTGTTTGATCACGATTACTCGACAGCGGTAGCAATAACACGCAGGTCCTACGCGGGACTGAAGAGAATTCTGAAAGAAAACGGAATGAAATTCCAATCACCCATGACCTCGCTAAGGATTCACTGGAAGGAAGGGACGGTGACGTACGCGACGGCGCGGGAGGCGGCGGAGGAGATGAGGCGACGGGGGATGCAGATGGCGGAGGACGGAGAAGGAAGGGGACAGGAGGGCCAGACGCGGAGCCTGCAGCAGAGATTGGAGAAAGCACGCAGATGGACCAGAGTAGGAGATCGAAACCCGGGAGAGGAGGGAGGAGAGAGGAGAAGGCCGAGGTGAGACGTGACCGACCGAAGGCGGAGACGGACGAGGAGGCCAGAGACGGAGAAGGAGAGGAGGCGGGAGGAGACGAACGGATGAGTACACGCACAAGAGATTGAAAAAACTATCCAAATAGAGACAAAATATAGAAACTGAAATAACATATACATAAACACACATTCCCAGGTAGAGGCAGGATATAGGAACGAACATAACATATACATGGACACATAATACACATGCTGATGGAGGAAATAAATGGAAATATAATTAGGTATGATAGACGGAACACAGAACATATTGAAACAAATACATAGACACACGCTGCGAGTAACACAGTTGGAAGGGATTAAGGGGATAAATGGACATCACATAGAAAATAGAGAGGAGGAAAAGAAAGTAAAAAGGGGTACACAGAAGACACCACACATGGGTTTGGGAGGAAGGAGGGACATTGGAACATATGAGCCACATTGAGAGGGACCTAGGAAATGGGGGTCTTTGATCAGAATGAAGGACAGAGCGCTTTTGACCAGGAGCTCGACAGCAATAAAAACAGTAAAAAGGCTGGACAAATATGACGAGCGGTTGGGGGTAAAGGTTTCAAACCCCCAAGCCGTCAGGAGGAGGCCTCTCACTAGGAGAGCAATTACTAGAATAAACGTCAACAAATCAGGTGTATTATCCTCAACTTGTATAGATCATATTTTTACTAATTCAGCAGATAAATGTTCAAAAGTTGTTTCAGTGCCAATTGGATTCAGTGATCATAACATGATTGCTATGGCAAGAAAAGTCAAAGTCCCCAAAGCAGGTCCTAAAATCATACATAAAAGAATCTATAAACATTTCTGTGAGAATTTATTTATTCAAGACGTGCACAACATAAAGTGGGACAGTGTATTTGAGTGTATTCATACTGAAGAAGCCCTAGGAGAATTTATGAAGTTATTTTCCTCGGTCTGTGACAAGCATGTGCCCATAAAAAAACGTACTGTAAGATCTATCAAAGCACCTTGGCTAGACACTGACCTAAGGAGCAACATGAAAGAAAGAGATAGACTGAAAATAATCGCTCTAAATTCACGGAATTCAGAAGATTGGTTAGCATATCGCTCTTTAAGAAATAAAGCGACAAAATTAAATAAACTGAAAAAAAGGCTATACTACCAATCCAGAATTGAAGAAACAAAATATGATGGTAAAAAACTATGGAGTACTCTGAATCAAATCATGGGTAGAGACAAAATGGGTAAAATACCATCATTTATTGAATCAGGGGATGGTTTCATCACTAAGCCCTTGGATATTGCAAATTATTTCAATGACTATTTCACAAATAAAGTAAATACTATAAGAGACAACATGCCACCTGTAAAGGGTAACTTATCAGATTCAATTATAAAAAGTCAGATCATGAAGGACAAAGAATGTGAATTTGAATTTTTGGTCACAAATCTTTCAGAAATTGAAAAGTTATTGTCTGAATTGAAATGTGACAAACCCTCTGGTCACGACAATCTGGACAGTAGACTTGTGAAGCTATCAGCTGGAAGTATTGCTGGTCCGATATGTCATATATTCAATTTGAGTCTTAAGGAAGGAATTTATCCGCAAATATGGAAGGTAGCTAAGGTCACTCCTCTACCAAAAAATAGAAAAGAATCATTCACTGGACCAAATAGTAGGCCAATCAGTATTTTACCTGTTTTAGGTATACTTATGGAAAGAATTGCATTCAAACAAATTCAAAATTATTTCTCCCTTAATAACATAAATTCTGACTTTCAACATGCTTACAAACCAGGCTATTCAACATGCACAGCACTTACACAATTGGCTGATGATTGGCTAAGAAATATTGACTGTAAATTATTAGTTGGTACAGTACTGTTAGATTTTAGCGCAGCTTTTGATCTCATTGATCATGAACTGCTGCTTACAAAACTAGCTGATTATGGTTTCAAACACTCAGCTACTAACTGGATGAAAAGTTATTTATTCATGAGACAACAATGTGTCCTGTTTAATGGAACTTTATCAAGCTTTAAAACGCTACAATGTGGCATTCCTCAAGGAAGTTGCCTTGGACCATTATTATATTCAATATTTGTAAATGATATGCCACAAAGTTTAAGAAATGCAAGCAGTTCCATTTATGCAGATGACACTACAATATATGCTTCGGCAAGCAATGCCAAAGACCTCAGCAGTCTTCTTCAAAGCGAGTTAATGCAGATTTCTGAATGGGTCACGGTAAATAAGCTGAAACTAAATGCATCCAAAACAAAATGTCTAATTATTTGTTCAAAGCATGCTCAGAGAGAGAATCACAGATTAAATATTTCTTTGCAGGGTGCAGATATTGAGCAAGTTAAGGAGGCCAGATTGCTTGGAGTTATAATAGATGAAACACTCTCTTGGTCAACTCACATTAACAATATTGTAACAAAAATGAGCAGAAGTATTTCAATTATTAGACGGAATGCCTATTTTTTAACAGACACAGCTACCAAGCAAGTCATACAATCACTAGTTTTGTCACATCTGGACTACTGTCCAGCAATCTGGTCAAATGCATCCAAACAAGATTTAAATAAAATACAGCTTACTCAAAATAGAGCTGCAAGAATTGCATTGCATAGCTCAATTAGAAACAGTGTTGAGAAAATGCACAAGGAACTGTCATGGATGAGAGTCAATGAGAGACTAGTGTGTAGTCTTATTTTGTTTATGAGAAATATTTATACTTTGCATAAACCTGTGTGCCTCTTTTTGCAGCTGGTGCTTATTAGTGATGGTCATGGCTATGGCACTAGACAAGCCTTGAAGGGTCGGTTCGCCCTGCCGAGACCCAGAACTGAAGCCTTAAAGAAAACTGTAATGTACAGGGCAATGTCCTACTGGAATAGACTTCCACAATATTTGGTTTCAATTACCAGTAAGGTGGGATTCAAGAGGAGACTACGAGTGGCTGTAATGCAGAAAGAGGTTGATTTTGGTTAGGTCTAATCTGTGTCTAATGAATGGGTTCTTGTGTTGGGTTATGTGTTGTTTTGGAATGTGTTTGTCTAGTGGTTATGAGTATTAGAGTATGAGTGTATGGAATGTTGTGCTGTTTTTGAGCACATTTTAGTTTGCTCTGAGATGTCTTTGTTGTTTTATTGATATTTGTTGTTTTATTGATATTTGTTATTGTTGTCTTTGTTGTTTTATTGATATTTGTTGTTTTATTGATATTTGGTTTTGTTCTATATTAGAAAATTTGGCATACATATTTGGTTGTATGTCTGATTTTAATTGGTTTAATGTTCTATAATTGTTTGTATATTTTATTGGTGTTTTATTGATATTTGTTTTGTTTTTATGTTGTTTATTGATTATTCTTGTTTAATTTTATATGTTTGGATCCAGACCCCAGGAAGAATAGTCGCTGCTGAGGCAGTGACTAATGGGGATCTGAAATAAAGAAATAAAGAAATAAATACTCCTCACCCACCAGCAGGGGACAGGGGGGGACACAGGGACCCCCCGAACGCCTTGGGAGCACTTTATGTAAAGTTTATGTTTTTTATTTATGTTAATCATTATATGTATTCGGTGAAGAGAGCGGAGGCTACAACCGGAGGGGGGAATGAATGTGACATGGGGGGGACTGACAGATGAAAGAAGAAGAAAGATGACAATGGTTAAAGGTATAAAAATGATGTCGTTAAACGTTAATGGAATGAATAATACGATAAAGAGGGGCAAAGTGATGTTGAAGTGTAAAAAAAAGTGAGATGGAAGTGATTTTTCTGCAGGAGACACATTTGGTAGCACAGGATCATGAGAAACTGAAGAGATTTGGATATGAAAATGCATACTATAGTTCCTTTAAACAGAACCTGAGGAGAGGAGTAATCACGTTAATCAAAAACACAGTCAAATTTGAATTGATCAAGGAAGTAAGAGACAAGGAGGGAAGGTTTGTTCTGGTGAAGGGAAAAATGGAGGGTCAAATGATTACGTTAGTGAATGTTTATGCACCCCCAGAGAGTGAGAGGGATTTATATGAGACCATTTTTGATATGATAGTGATGGAACTAGAAGGGATATTGCTATGCGCGGGATATTTTAATGTAGTACTGAATCACGACCTAGACACCACGAGTACTAGAAAAGGACGGGCACCAATCAGTAGATATATGAATATTCAGATGACGGAAATGGGAATTACAGATGTTTGGAGGGGGATGCACGCCATGGACAGGGAATACACACATTACTCACACCCGCACGTGACATATGCGAGAATAGACTACTTTTTGATGACGACGGGGGACAGTTACAGGGTACGGGAGAGCAGAATAGGAGTAGCGGACATATCGGATCACAGTGCCATATATCTGACAGTAGATCTAGAAGGGAGATGGAGGAACACGATCTGAAGACTAAATGTAGGAATATTAAATAACAAGGGGGTGGTGAGTCAGATCAAGGAGGAGATAGCCAGGTATAAGGAAGAAAATGACAATGGGGCGGTAGATCCAAACATTCTATGGGACACACTGAAGGTGGTGATAAGGGGGAAATTGATGGAGAAGACAGCAATGCTGAAGAAGGCCAGAACGGAGACATATCACAATCTGATAGGGAAGCTGAAGAAGCTAGAGGGGAGACACCAGATATCAAAAGAACAGGAAACGCTCTGAGAAATCAAAGAAGTAAAGGCCAGGATAAATAGGGAATTATTGACGGAAATAGAAAAGAAAGCGAGGTTCATGAAACAAACGTACTATGAAGGGGGACCAAAAGTGACCAGACTGTTGGCTAGGAGAATTAGGACGCAACAGAAGTTGAACACGATACACACAATAAGGGATACAAAGACTAATGAAATATTGAGAGACCCAGCTGAAATAGAGAGGACATTTAGAGAATACTATGAGAAACTATACACACAGCCAAAAGCAGCGGGAGAAGAGGAAATAGAAACATATCTGGAGAAGCTAGAGTTACCATTGATAGGGAAAGAACAGAATGAAGAATTAAATAAAATAATTACGGAACGAGAACTGGAAGAGGCAATTAGTAGAGCTAAAAACAACAAATCTCCGGGGAGCGAGGGATTCCCATCGGAATTCTACAAGACATTTAGAACGGAATTAGCACCCATGTTAGGGGCGGCGTTCAGACACACGATGGAGGGCAAAATGCCCCCCTCGTGGAAGGAAGCCATAATCACCACGATGCCGAAGGAAGGGAAGGATAGAGAATTGTGTAGTAGTTTCAGACCTGTGTCCATACTCAACGTGGATTACAAGATGTATACATCGATAATATCAAAGAGATTTGAGACGTTTATGCCAGACATTATAGATGAAGATCAAACTGGATTTATTAAAGGGAGACAGACACAGGACAACGTGAGAAAGACATTACACATAGTAGAGGAGATACAAAAACAAGGTGGTAGCGCGGTACTGATTAGCCTAGATGCAGAAAAAGCATTCAACAGTGTGAGCTGGACATTTTTATATAAAACATTGATGAGGTTCGGACTGAACGGGAGGGCGATGAAGATGATCAAGGCGCTATATCAAGAACCGACAGTGAGGGTTAAGGTGAATGGCAGCCTGACGGATAGAATCAGATTAGAGAGGGCTACCAGACAGGGATGTTGTCTCTCACCAACGCTCTTCGCCGTTTTCATAGAACCACTGGCACAACTGATCAGACAGACCGAGGACATTAAGGGAGTAAGGATAAAGGGAACGGAATATAAACTAGGCCTATTTGCGGACAACGTGATAGTATACATGAGGCAACCAGACAAGAGCTTCCCGGCACTGATGGATCTACTGAAGGAATATGGCCACTACTCAGGATACAAACTAAACGTGACAAAGACACAGACCTTAGCATGGAACTATACCCCAACGACGTAAATTAGGGAACAGTACGGGATAAGATGGGACATGGACAAGATTAAATACTTAGGGGTGAACATCACGAGAGGGGTGGGGAAACTGTTTGAGGCGAACTATACACAGATAAATCAGAACATCAAGAGAGACTTAGAGAGATGGACAGTAATGCCCTTGGACTTCAATTCAAGAATAGAGGTCATTAAAATGAACATACTATCAAGGTTACTGTACCTATTCCAGTCACTACCGATACAAATACCACAGAATCAATTCAGGGAGTGGGACAGACTGATATCGAGGTTCATATGGGCGGGGAGAAGACCACGGGTCAGATATAAAACACTACAACTACCAAAGGAAGAGGGAGGGATGGCTTCAAGATTATTACTATGCAGCACAACTGAGAGCAGTGACGTGCTGGTGTAACGACAGATATGAGGCAAGATGGAAAGACATTGAAAAAGAAGGGGAGGGATACAAGGTACAAGCTCTGGTGGGAGATAGGAAACTATTTAAAGAAAAAGAGGGACTATTAGATCCAATCACCAAATGCACCTTGACCATATGGAACAGAGTAGTAAAAACACACAAATTGGAGAAGCAGTCAGGGGTTCTGAGATGGATAGCACATGACAAGAGATTCAAACCAGGGAGGTTAGACCATGGATTCAGAAGGTGGGAGAGGGGGGGGGGGCAACAGCGATATGCAAAATGATAGAGAAGGGGGAAATGCAGACACTACAAAAATTAAAGGAGAAATTTGGACTACAAAACAGGGACCACTTCAGATATCTACAGGTTAGAGACTACTACAACAAAGAAATAAGGGGGGCCAAAGATGAAGAACAGAATGGAATAATCAAGATGATAGTATGGGCATACGAAGGGGGGCAAGGAAGAGTAATATCAGCAATATACCGGGCTATAATGAACAGCAAGGGACACACGACCGATTACATAAGGGAGAAATGGGAGAGAGAACTAGAGATAGAAATAACAGGGAAGGAATGGGGGAACATATGCGAGGTGCAACATTCAACAACAGGATCGAGGATATGGAAAGAGTTTGGATGGAAAAACATAATCAGATTCTTTATAACCCCAGAGCTGAAGGGAAAATATGCACCAACACAAAGAGCATGCTGGAGGATGTGTGGGAAGGAGGGGGCAAATCACACGCACATATTCTGGGGATGTCAGAAGCTGAAGGGGTATTGGGAGGAGATAGGGGAGGCAATGATCAGAATATTAGGATACGGGTTACCACAAACAGGACTGGTGCTGTACTTAGGAGACCTGACACACGAGGGAATACAAGGGGGGGACAAATATTTAATAAAGATAATGTTGATAGCGGCCAGAAAAGCAATAACAAGACTGTGGTACAAAGAAGACCCACCGACAATAGCACAATGGGTAGGAATAGTGGAAGAGATACAGGATATGGAGAGGATAACACACATGCTGAGGTTACAGGAAGAGAAATTTGGAGAAAGATGGGGAAAGTGGGAGGATTACAAGGGGAACGAAAACGACATCACAGAGGAAGAACCAAATACATCACAAGAGGGCGAAGGGTAAAGGAGGAAAGAGGTTCAAAGAGGGTCTCTGAACCCATGTCACACACTTAATGTTTTACAATTGTTGTATGTTTTTTTAAGTCAGTATTTTTATTTTTCGTCTTTTGGGCATTACATTTTTTCTTTATTATTTATGTCTGTTTAATAGTGTTGTTGAAGTTATTGTATATGTTGTGTTGTTTGTCTCAATAAAAATTTAAGTTTAAAAAAAAAAAAAAAAGGCCACAAGACAGTCATCCCCCAGTCTCTGCACTAGTGATGTGACGATTCATCGATTTGCACCGGTGCGCCGGCATACACGTTCACGATGCAAGTGCACCGGCAAATCGCACCGGCAAAATTGCAGGCTGAACTCGCGATGCATCTTGTTGTAGCGTCTTTGCATCGCTCAAAACCGATGCATTAATATAATTTCCTCTCATCCACTTCTGTCAGAAGTGCACTGTGACTGCACACACAGCAGATACTATTGCTAAGGGGAGAGCCGCGTCACAGTTATCAACAAACATGAGGAGACATGAATAGAATTCAACATGGCTAATGCTAGTTAGCCGTTCAGCTAACGCTAGTTAGCCGTTCAGCTAACGCTAAACTAGTGTCTAACTAACAACTCTGCAACACCAGTTCCATTAGTGAGGAGGGGGGGGGGGTATATTGAAGACGCTTGACAACAGGGGTTCAAAGATAACTTCACATTTATTGGCTATTAGTTTCTTAATCATATCGCTTCATGAATCCATCCAGGCTGGTTGCCTGGCTCCGTGTGTTGTTGACGGAAAGTATAGAGTAGACGCATCCTAGTGACCTACCCTAGTGTGTGTGACATCATCAACTGTCGACGGGGAGTCTCTCTCTCTCTCTCTCTCTCTCTCTCTCTCTCTCTCGCTCTCTCTCTCTCTCTCTCTCTCTCTCTCTCATGATTTAAAGTGGCCAAACGTTACAATATAAATAACGTTTATATAAATAAATCATTAAGTCTGCTATAAGCCATTATCCCTTTGTGTATGATTATTATTGTCTCACAGTAGTGTGTATATGTACATTGTGTGTGTTTTTAGCTAAAGTGGATAGAAAAGACAGTTTATGCAAAAGTCTTCTTAAGAGTTTTTATATAAATTGTCTTACAGTAGATTATTTTATTTTGAATAATAATATAAGCTGCATATAAGGAATACAACCAAATTGTGCTGTCCTCCCGATGATGTTCCCAATCAAAGGTAGACAGCCAGCCAAACTCTTCTCCAATAAGCAACACGAGTCAACGTAACTTCCTCATTTCTTGTTTAATACAGTTCTTGTTGCTGGGATATGAGTAAAACTGAAACAGAATGAAGTGCATAGTGTTACTACTAGTGCACGTAAAAAGTATAGATATACAGTAAGTGTACTAAATGATTATAAGTAGACGTGTTGTACTAAACATTCCAAGTATTATGCACATCTACTGTATCTGCCATTAGCATGTATCATAGGTAATAGAATACGAACATAACAGCGACCCATCTACGACAATATACTTCAAAACTGAAAGATAACCTTGCAAACAATAAAGGATTACTTACAGACAATGCTTACGATGGGGCAAATCAAAGGATTACAACAGATAAGAACAGCATGTTGTTCATACTGAGAACTCTCTTCCTGGTGAAGCTGCAGGTCCCACTTCCTGTTTATCTGTGAGCTATCACTTCCTGTTTTACCATGAGGTCCCACTTCCTGTATATACCAAGTTCGACCAACAGGTGGTGCTAAAGCAAATCAAACCCATATACACTGCCTGGGAGGCAGAACACTCCCCACATTAAACGTGTACGCTATAGTACACATTAACTTAACACATAACTTTAGTCCTCTTTAGGCAAAATAAGCACGATTTCTGAAAACGGGTCTCGGGAATGTCTTTGAACTTCCTTGAGCTGTGGTCTTTACTTCGACCTTACGCACCTTTCCGTCCTGGCTTGGGAAGGTGGAAGTGGAATGTGGAAATGTCCAGTGCCACAGGCCACTCGTTCCTTGCAGCTTGGCTGTCTTTCAACGGCACAACGTCGCCTTCCTGTAAGTTGCGGTGATCTTCGACCCACTTGCAACGACTCTGCAGTGTCCGGAGGTACTCATGTCTCCAGCGGGTCCAGAATGTGCTGGCAAGGGCTTGCACCTGTCTCCATTGGCTTTGGTGGAGGTCCTTGTCTGAGAAATCTCCAGGTTTCCTGTCGAAGGTTCGACACAGTGAAGTAGGGCGATTGAGTGCCTGCTTGCGGTTGTTTGGGAGTCGTCTTCGTGGCATCTTGAAGGGTAGTGGGGGACCCCAGCTGTTCCTCTCATCCCTGTACGTCTCTGATATTATAATAATAACCATAATATTTAAAGTGACGGTATCTTCTATGGATAAGGCAAGCCTGTTGTCGTTAGCAGTTGTTTGGCACACACTGCGACCCAGGTTATCCTCTGTAACTCTCTCTGAGTTGGATTTGTGTGCACTGATCAGGCCGTTCTGTTGCTCCCTGCCGTGCCGCGTTCTCTCTTTCAGGTCTGTGAAGTTGGAAGGGTGTCCTGAAGCAGGGGAGGGGGAGTGTCCGGGCACAGCGGGGGCGTGTCCGGGGACGGCAGGGGAGTGTCCGGAGACAGCAGGGGAGTGTCCGGAGACAGCAGGGGAGTGTCCGGAGACAGCAGGGGCGTGTCCGGAGACAGTGGGGGCGTGTCCGGGGACAGCGGGGGCGTGTCCGGGGACAGCGGGGGCGTGTCCGGAGACAGCAGGGGAGTGTCCGGAGACAGCAGGGGTGTGTCCGGAGACAGCGGGGGCGTGTCCGGGGACAACGGGGGCGTGTCCTAAGACGGCAGGGGCGTGTCCTGAGACGGCAGGGGCGTGTCCTGAGACAGCAGGGGTGTGTCCTGAGACAGCAGGGGCGTGTCCTGAGACAGCAGGGGCGTGTCCTGAGACGGCAGGGGCGTGTCCTGAGACAGCAGGGGCGTGTCCTGAGACGGCAGGGGTGTGTCCTGAGACGGCGGGGACGTGTCCTGAGACGGCGGGGGCGTGTCCTGAGATGGCGGGGGCGTGTCCTGAGGCAGCAGGGGTGTGTCCTGAGACGGCAGGGGTGTGTCCTGAGACGGCAGGGGCGTGTCCTGAGACGGCAGGGGCGTGTCCTGAGACGGCAGGGGCGTGTCCTGAGACAGCAGGGGCGTGTCCTGAGACAGCGGGGGCATGTCCTGAGACGGCAGGGGCGTGTCCTGAGACGGCAGGGGCGTGTCCTGAGACGGCAGGGGCGTGTCCTGAGACGGCAGGGGTGTGTCCTGAGACAGCAGGGGCGTGTCCTGAGACGGCGGGGGCGTGTCCTGAGACGGTGGGGGCGTGTCCTGAGACGGCGGGGGCGTGTCCTGAGACGGCGGGGGCGTGTCCTGAGACGGCGGGGACGTGTCCTGAGACGGCGGGGACGTGTCCTGAGACGGCGGGGGCGTGTCCTGAGACGGCGGGGACGTGTCCTGAGACGGCGGGGGCGTGTCCTGAGACGGCGGGGGCGTGTCCTGAGACGGCGGGGGCGTGTCCTGAGACGGCGGGGGCGTGTCCTGAGACGGCAGGGACGTGTCCTGAGACGGCAGGGGCGTGTCCTGAGACGGCGGGGGCGTGTCCTGAGACGGCGGGGGCGTGTCCTGAGATGGCGGGGGCGTGTCCTGAGACGGCGGGGACGTGTCCTGAGACGGCGGGGGCGTGTCCTGAGACGGCGGGGGCGTGTCCTGAGACGGCGGGGACGTGTCCTGAGACGGCGGGGGCGTGTCCTGAGACAGCAGGGGCGTGTCCTGAGACAGCAGGGACGTGTCCTGAGACGGCAGGGGCGTGTCCTGAGACAGCAGGGGCGTGTCCTGAGACGGCAGGGGCGTGTCCTGAGACAGCAGGGACGTGTCCTGAGACGGCGGGGGCGTGTCCTGAGACGGCGGGGGCATGTCCTGAGACAGCGGGGGCGTGTCCTGAGACGGTGGGGGTGTGTCCTGAGACGGCGGGGGCGTGTCCTGAGACAGCAGGGACCTGTCCTGAGACGGCGGGGGCGTGTCCTGAGACGGCGGGGGCGTGTCCTGAGACGGCGGGGACGTGTCCTGAGACGGCGGGGGCGTGTCCTGAGACGGCGGGGGCGTGTCCTGAGACGGCGGGGACGTGTCCTGAGACGGCGGGGGCGTGTCCTGAGACAGCAGGGGCGTGTCCTGAGACAGCAGGGACGTGTCCTGAGACGGCAGGGGCGTGTCCTGAGACGGCAGGGGCGTGTCCTGAGACAGCAGGGACGTGTCCTGAGACGGCGGGGGCGTGTCCTGAGACGGCGGGGGCATGTCCTGAGACAGCGGGGGCGTGTCCTGAGACGGTGGGGGTGTGTCCTGAGACGGCGGGGGCGTGTCCTGAGACAGCAGGGACGTGTCCTGAGACGGCAGGGGCGTGTCCTGAGACAGCAGGGACGTGTCCTGAGACGGCGGGGGCGTGTCCTGAGACAGCAGGGACGTGTCCTGAGACAGCAGGGACGTGTCCTGAGACAGCAGGGACGTGTCCTGAGACGGCGGGGGCGTGTCCTGAGACAGCAGGGACGTGTCCTGAGACGGCGGGGGCGTGTCCTGAGACAGCAGGGACGTGTCCTGAGACGGCGGGGGCGTGTCCTGAGACGGCGGGGGCGTGTCCTGAGACAGCAGGGACGTGTCCTGAGACGGCGGGGGCGTGTCCTGAGACAGTGGGGACGTGTCCTGAGACAGCGGGGCGTGTCCTGAGACGGCAGGGACGTGTCCTGAGACAGCAGGGACGTGTCCTGAGACGGCGGGGGCGTGTCCTGAGACAGTGGGGACGTGTCCTGAGACAGTGGGGACGTGTCCTGAGACAGCAGGGGCGTGTCTTTGCATTGTCATGGCATTCTGCCATGAAAGGGAGAATATGTAGTGGAAAATATACATTAAATGCTTATATATATATGTAATATATTTGTTGTAGCTGTATTTGGACGGTGTACTGTGTCCTGAGACAGCAGGGGCGTGTCCTGAGACAGCAGGGACGTGTCCTGAGACGGCGGGGGCGTGTCCTGAGACGGCGGGGACGTGTCCTGAGACGGCGGGGGCGTGTCCTGAGACAGCGGGGACGTGTCCTGAGACGGCGGGGACGTGTCCTGAGACGGCGGGGGCGCGTCCTGAGACAGCGGGGGCGTGTCCTGAGACGGCAGGGGTGTTAGGTTGCAAATCCCCATGTGCAGTTCCCCATTTGATTAGACTGCCATCAGGTCGAATAGGCAGAGGGGCAGGGACATCATGACGCAAGGTTTTATGTGACTCATTCTGTTGTTTTACATAGGCACTTGTGCGGTCGTCAATGTCTCTCCTTAAGGATGTCTTCCTGCCTCTGCGTAGCGGTGTTCTACCCTGCTGTTCGGCTGCCTCCAATACCTCTGCCTGTGCTATAGCGGCGGCTGCCTCTCTTTGGATGGCCAAAGCTTCAGCGTCCAGTCTCGCCTTGGCCAGCTCATATTTTTGTCTCACTTCCCTCTTGGCCAGCTCATATTTTAATTTAGCCTCTTCCACTGTGAATGATGATGCATGTACACGTCCTGCCTCTGCCCTTGCACGTGCTGCCTCTGCCCTTGCCCGGGCCCTTGTGGTGTAGGCTGAATATGTAGGTGTGCCGTCGCTGCTTGCGCCGACCCGAGAGGCCCTGCCGCTCTCCCTGGCAGGGTCCGTCATGCTGTTTTACATGCTGAGGGTTGATCTGTTGAAGGGTGGCATTGCACCAGCTGGTCGCTTGTCTTTTTACTGTGCTGTCCTCCCGATGATGTTCCCAATCAAAGGTAGACAGCCAGCCAAACTCTTCTCCAATAAGCAACACGAGTCAACGTAACTTCCTCATTTCTTGTTTAATACAGTTCTTGTTGCTGGGATATGAGTAAAACTGAAACAGAATGAAGTGCATAGTGTTACTACTAGTGCACGTAAAAAGTATAGATATACAGTAAGTGTACTAAATGATTATAAGTAGACGTGTTGTACTAAACATTCCAAGTATTATGCACATCTACTGTATCTGCCATTAGCATGTATCATAGGTAATAGAATACGAACATAACAGCGACCCATCTACGACAATATACTTCAAAACTGAAAGATAACCTTGCAAACAATAAAGGATTACTTACAGACAATGCTTACGATGGGGCAAATCAAAGGATTACAACAGATAAGAACAGCATGTTGTTCATACTGAGAACTCTCTTCCTGGTGAAGCTGCAGGTCCCACTTCCTGTTTATCTGTGAGCTATCACTTCCTGTTTTACCATGAGGTCCCACTTCCTGTATATACCAAGTTCGACCAACAGGTGGTGCTAAAGCAAATCAAACCCATATACACTGCCTGGGAGGCAGAACACAAATCCTCTGTCATACCATAAAATTGTATCATTATTTTGCATCGTGTTGAATCGCATCGTATCGCCCCGAATCGCATTATGTTGAATCAAATCGTATCGAATCGTATCGTATCTCAACAGGGGGTGAATTGTATCACATTGCATCGCCCGGTGCTTCAAATGTATCGTTAATGTATCGTATTGTTGGCACCGTATCGAGATGCGCATCGCATCGGCCTCGTGATGGAGATGCACATCCCTACTCTGCACAGAGAGTACATCAACATCGTGCACAAAGGTCACCCAGGTGTTGAAGCCACAAAGCGCAGAGCCAGGGCATCATATTCTGGCCGGCAATGTCAACTGACATCGCTGAAGAGCTGCTCTCATGTGCAACGTGCAACAGCACCAAGTCCCACCAGCAAAAGGAACCTCTGAAACTTCAACCGGTTCCAGACCTCCCATGGTCTACAGTTGCCACGGACATGTTTGAATGGCATGGTAAACACTACCAAGTGCTAGTAGATTCGTATTCTGGCTGGTACGAAATCGACCTTCTCCACAGCCTGACATCATCGGCTGTGATATCTAAGTTGAAAAGAATTTTTTCAGTCCACGGCTCACCGCACACCCTCTTCTCTGACAATGCTAGACAATACACCAGTCAGAGTTTCAAGAACTTTGCCAAACAATGGGATTTTGTCCATACCACCAGCAGCCCAGAGTTCCCGCAGTCTAATGGGCTCACAGAGAGGGCGGTCAGAAGTGCCAAGCATCTGATGGAGAAATCTCATAGAGATGGAACCGATGTTTTTTTCAACCTCCTAAACCACAGGAACGTCCCCCGTGACTCAACACTAGGCTCCCCTGCTGAACGTCTGATGTCACGGCAGACACGCGCAGCCATTCCAGCATAGGCGCCTACGTAATGGAGCAGGCGAAGCGGGTGCTCTACCAGTATTGAACTTGGGGGAGCAAACGTGTCTCTTTGCTCCCTCACTTTTTGATCATATGATATATCCCCCCCAATATATAAATATTATCTAACCATAACTACGTAATTTCAATCAAATTAATAATATGCAATGACACTTAATAGCAAGTTTTTAAGTTTCCAAAGATTGCGACACCCCCTGCCCGATATGGTTTGATCCAGCCCCCAGCAGACATAGCGGAGCCCGGCCGGCGCACTCCAGTCTCACAGCGCTGCAGGCAGCCTCCAGGTGTAAACTGGTACGCAGGCAAGCAGCGTGAACACTTTGTCACAACAGCAGCATCTTCCACTAAGTAAGTTCAGTTGTTCGAACAAACTATTATGTTAGACATCATCTTTACTATTGAGTGGTATAACTTCTACCACGCAATACAATAAAATTGTTTCACGGTCCGAAATGAAATCTGGTCATACCAATAATAATAATAATAATAATAATAATAATAATAATAATAATAATAACAAAGTTTCCCTCTGGTTGGTGTTAGCTTTAGTGCTAGCCGCTAGCTAACGTTGTCATATATCTAGATATGTGGTGTCGTCAGCTGGATAACGTTGACTTCGTTTGCAAATTTTAACGTTCGCTATGGCAGACGAGCAGGGCCGGATTAACGACGGCCGCGGCCCGTGGGCCTTTAGTGACGAGGGCCCCCCAATTTTTTTTTTTTTTTTTATAATAATAATAATGCAATAAAAGTCTGAAAATGAAGGGATTATGTCCATGAGTGTCATTTTTAGAAATTAAGGCCTGCCTCTTATATAAGCCTCTCTAATAAAGGCCTGGTGCTCTTTGCAGCTGAGGTAAATAGAAGACCCGTCCTATATTTGAGGATTTACGGTAAATCAAGATGTTCAATTATCTTAAGGTACAATACCTGAAATGAAAATGTGTGTGTGTGTGTCCAGCCAACCAGGTAACATGGCAGAAAAAAGAAAGAATACAGACATCGGAGCATTTTTCAGTACACCAAAACGCAAAGTAAGAACCCTGGTAGCCTAATAGCTCAAAGACTTAAAGGGCGGGCTCCACAAATAATGGATTGCACGGTGTTAATTGCACCCTTACTTACAATTCATTATGAATTGTAAATGGGGGACCCTGATGTAAACAAAACAAAAGTCTTTCTCTGGTCTGCATCCCCTTAACAATTGTGTGTATTGAGCCGTACTATATTGTACCCATTCTGCAATATGTTAATAACATTTTTTATCAATCAATAACAGATTGCAGAATGGGTACAGTACAGTACGGCTCAATACACACAATTGTTAAGGGGATCCAGACCAGAGAAAGACTTTTGTCTTGTTTACATCAGGGTTCCCCATTTTCAATTCATAATGAATTGTAAGTAAGGGTGCAATAGAAATGTTTCATAATGATGTTCAGTGTATTCATAAGTGTATTGCTCTCCTTAATGTAGAATGATATGGTGACTGTACAGACTCAGGAAGGAGAGAAAGAGACCCAAGAGTTACAGGTAATGGAAATATCAGACAGTCAGCTTAAAGTGTAGGATAACATAACAAATTAAGACACAAATACTTGGATTATATATCCCCCCCCTCTCTCCCTTTCTTTACAGAGTAGCATAAAGATTGTGTATTCAAACCGGTTCAGTGTATTCATAAGTGTATTGCTCTCCTTAATGTAGAATGATATGGTGACTGTGCAGACTCAGGGAGGAGGCAGAGAAGGAGAGAAAGAGACCCAAGAGTTACAGGTAATGGAAATATCAGACAGCTTAAAGTGTAGGATAACATAACAAATTAAGACACAAAATAGGCTATATTTACAGCAGACCCTGTTATTGTTCCTTGTTGGTATTTTTTCTCTCTTTCTTATTAAAAACTTGGCCTATTTGAAAGGAGATTGATTTAATAAAAATAAAAGAGCGAAAAATCAATATACAGTTTATATACAGTATATATATATTAATATATTATTATTATTATAGTAATTGGCTATCATACTGCAATATAAACTGAGTTTTATAGTGAAAAGAGCAGCTTTATTAGTCAAGATTGAAGGCTCTATATTGCAGGAAATTGCACGTACAGGTTCATTAAATGAAAAAAATATCTGCCGTGGAGGGGGTCGTGCCACCCCTTGCCACCCAAACCACCCCTTGCCTGTCAAAAAAATAAAAATAAAAAAAAAGGATAAAAAAAATAAAAAATTGCACCCCCACTTTCAACTATAACTAGGCGGCCATGCATTCCAGTGTGTAGCAAACTACTGGAACCAGCCCCCAAGCCACGCCCGGCGAGTCAGCGCCCAGCTCCTCAACAGAAGGCTCACTCTAAAGCACCACTTTGACAAGTCAAGTCGCCTACTGCCGCCTTTAACAGAGGGACAGGTGGTCCGTATGCAGACCCCGAAAGGGTACGACCGACTTGGGACTGTGAAGGAGAAGAGCAAAGAGCCGCGCTCCTACGTCATCCAGTCCAACGGGAAGACATACAGGAGGAATCACCGTCACATCCTTCCTGTCACAGAACCACCACCACCACGGTTCCACGCAGAGGATCCAGACTCCCAGAACACCGGCTCCTCTACAGTGAACAATGCACCCTTCACGCCACTATCACCAGGCCCAAACAACATGCAACACACACACTCTCCCCGGCCGACACACCCAGCACGCTTCCCCGCTGAGAACAGTAACGCACAATATACAACGTGTGCAGGCCGCATCTGCAAGCCAAACCCCAAGTATATGCAGTAGATTGTATTACATTTCTTTTTAATGAGTAAAGAAAACTGCTGTGTATAACATGTGTAAAATGCTATGCAAATATGTCGATGTTATTTGCACTAAGTTGTTCCACTTATGCACTTCTGGTGATTCCATGTTTTATGAATGCACTACTTCTCAAAGTGATATATACTCGTCCACCTTTGTCTACAGATGGATAGTTTCAAGTTTATCTAAGAGTATCTTCATTTAATTGTTTACTGGAAATTGTAGAATTTTAAAGTAAAATAAATGTTCTGTGATGTTAACATTTACCTAGTGATACAGTATTTTGTTATACGAGATTTGAGCTAAAGGGAAGGGATGTAGATCATTGGCTAAATGATTATCCAGTTTGACTAATGTCTACTACGAGCCACCGTACCTGTAGTGCTACTGCTTACAAACTGCCTCGCTACTGTGAACCTGCTCTTGCCGTCACGTCACAACTAGATGTTAAATAAACGTACGGTTTGGTAAACCAAAGTGTGTTCATTGACCCACACCCAACGGAGGTACATATTAACACAGTTTAGAGACATGCTAAATTCCTGAGAAGGCACTGGTTCCTATACACTATTATACAATATATCATTTTAACTCCGTCATTATGCTATACTTATCTAAATAAACTACAAGATGAACCACATCTGTTCCTTGCTTAAAGTGACCTTTACTTTCCTCCTTCCTTTAAGACCAGACATGTAGGTTATTATGAAATACTAATAATAATATCAGTAGTTGCAGTCAATATTGCAAATTTTATTTGCAAATTAAATCAGTAGCGGGCTGCGCGCGTATGAAGTGGTAGTTCTCTTCGCCAGTCTGTCTCTATCTCTCTCTTCTCTCGTCTTTCGTCTGTGTTGCTGTAATGGGGCGAGAATGGGGGGGAAGCGGTGACACAAATTAATTACTGTCCATGGTCCTGAATTTATACA
The DNA here is from genome assembly GCF_963971535.1 of Notolepis coatsorum. Taxonomy (NCBI): domain Eukaryota; kingdom Metazoa; phylum Chordata; class Actinopteri; order Aulopiformes; family Paralepididae; genus Notolepis; species Notolepis coatsorum. The sequence continues at coordinate 92,468,294 of NC_140171.1, forward strand.
GTTGTACAGTGTCCCCCACCCACCCACCCCTCCTACCCAACCCCCCCCCCCCCACTCCTACCCAACCCCCCCCCCCCCCCCCCCCACCCACCCAACCACCTCCAATGTACAGTCCCCCCCCACCCCCACCTACCCAATCCAATGTACAGTTTCTACGCCTAATGTATATACTCTTTTCTTTCTGGACTCTTTTTGTATCACAAACAGTACTGTAATTGCAAATCTGGTATGTCATAAATGTATAGATGTAGCAGTACTGTCTATCTGTATGTCATGTATGTCATATATGTTACGATTAATTGAAAATGGGGGACCCTGATGTAAACAAGACGAAAGTCTTTCTCTGGTCTGCATCCCCTTAACAATTGTATGTATTGAGCTGTACTGTACTGTACCCATTCTGCAATCTGTTAATAAAGTTTTCATTCATTCATTCATTCATACACACACACACACTAGACTACAGCGAGCCTAGCCCCTGTATTCAAAAGCCCCTGGCTTGCTTGCATCGCAGTCACGAAAGGGGCTACAGCGAGCCCCACTCATTTCATATACTGTAGTGCAAATTAAGTGTTCAAATTAAGGCATCAATATGATTTCAATCAATCAGTCTTACCTTAATGCAGAAATATGCGACGTTTCGTCTTGGCATCGTAGGCAGCAATGATCTCTTCTGCTTCAAGTGTGTGTGTCAGATCACTTTCGATGTGAAGCAGACTCAGAGTTGACAGTCTCTCCTGGCCCATGGTGGTTCTTAGCCAGTTCCGTGCGTCTCATTGCTGAGAAAGATCGTTCACATGTTGCTGTGCCGACGGGCAATGACAGAGCCAAACTGAAAAGCTTTTTATAATTTGGATAATGTCCAGACCCAAGTTCACTTCTGATGTTTTCAGTGGATCCGTTTTGGATTTGTGTTGACACCATTGTCATCTCAGTCAGTGTGAGTTTGGGGTTGATGTTGAGTATGTTTGCATACTGGCTGATCAGGCTCTCTGCACCCCCGTAATCACATTTGAACACAGCATCAACACTTTTAGCAATGGCCAGTGCCTGCGGGGAAAATCTGTCCAAAACAGGATAGAACAGCTGACTGGCCCATTTCTGTTTCATGGTGGTTGCTGTGCTTCCCTCGTACTCTCTCTGGCCTAGAGTGCTGGTGACGACGCTGTCTGCGAGAGCAGCTGGCTGTCTGACGGGGCGCTTGCGTGGTCGTCTCTCATCCCCGCTCTCCATACAAACGTCAACTGACTGGCAGAATATTTGGATTTTGCTCCAGATGTCATCCCACTTTTGACTGTCTGTCGTCATGTTTTCGAAGCTTTTCATCATCGATTCCAGGACACTTGCGGCTTTAGACAATGTTGTGTCTTTTTGAAGTGCTGTGTGTGCGACATGGACCGTGCTGAGCAAATCATAAAAAATAATCAGACTCACGCAAAAGTCTGCGCGTTTCACACTAGCCAGCAGACCAGATGCTTCCATAAACCGACGATAAGGAGGCTCGGACAAATCAGACAGAGTGGAGGTCAGGGCTTGTATTCCATCTTTGACAGCTGACACGTTTTCCCATCTGCAAGCCCATCTCGTGTCGCTCAGTGCTGTGAGATCTGCGGTAACACCTGAATGAATGAATGAAAACTTTATTAACCTGATAAGCTGTAAGCCGTATTTCGCCTAAAGGTACATGCCTAAGTAAATGGAAGATTGCTCCACTTCTGCAAGGTCAATTTGCATGTTCATGGTATCTAGGAACATCTAGGGACCTGGGCCTGGGGGTATGTATTTCCAGTGTCAGAAATATTGTGTCTGTTACTAGGCTTGAGTAAATTGTAATGAAGAAAAGGAGAATATAAATTATGATTTATGATTTTTGCATCTTTGATCAAAAATGTATACGGGTAGGAGAAAATGCTCACTGAGCTCATTCACCACCTTATTGAGATCATGTGTACAAAAAATCTAAGCAAATGAACCGCGGGAAGATGATTAAACAGAAGTATTTGTAGATACAGTAATTAATGATAATCGATTTTAATTATAAATTCATACTTGACCTTATTATGGACAAATCATACATCTATGGATAGGGAAAATGCTCCTCTTTCCAATGGCAGGGTTGAATCTGAATTTAGTCATTTCCTTGCGGTTTTTACGATAATTAGCATTTTCAGATAAATTTGTATTTCCGATCAATCGTATAAAACATCGGTAAAAATGAAAATATACACTTTGACTACTGTTTTTGATAGGGTTATGGTCTTTACTCTTGGCTACAAAAAAAATATTTAAAAACATTGACCTCTTAACATCCAAGGGCCCACATGTGGACGATTCTTTGCCGACCTCTAGTGGCTCGGGTGTGCATTTCTTTTAATACAATATATATATAGAATTAAAGCCCTATTTGTTGCCTGTCGATTGCCCTTTCAGGTGACAAAATCCGTTCAGCGGTTCTCGAGTTACATGCCGATATGTGAGGCATGCCCCAAAGTATGCAAAAGTACACATTACCACCCCGACTCCCGGGGCTCTAGCTCCGTCAATCATTTGGCGATCTTGAAAATCTTTGCACAGGGTTGTAGCCAATGAGTGTGGCTTTCCAATGATACCCCATGATATGATAATTGTGGATCTAATACGGTCTCTATTGATCGATTCATGATAAAGAAAAGCAGGGTCCCCCTATAGGGGGACCTTAAGGCTAACAGATTGCAGAATGGGTACAATACAGTACAGCTCAATACACACAATTGTTAAGGGGATGCAGACCAGAGAAAGACTTTCGTCTTGTTTACATCAGGGTCCCCCATTTTCAATTCATAGTGACATTTATGACATGCACAACATATATGACATCATGACATAGGGACATACATGACATACAGGTATTTAGTACTGTTACATTTGTGACATATACGATATGCAAATATACAGTACCTAGCTCCTTCTGAGCCTGCTTGTATGCGTGATGTGTTCCTGGTTGTGCGAAGAAGGTGTACAGACTCTCAAGGATGAGAAAAAATCCCATTGCTGTGCGATTCACTTTACAGGCATCCACCAAGACCAGGTTTAATTTGTGGGCCATGCAGTGGATGTAGGTGGCAGAGGGGTGATCCTCACGCAGTTTGGTCTGAACACCGTTGACGTGCCCAGACATTACAGCCGCGCCATCATAGCTCTGTGCCACAATGGGTAAACTGTACAGTCAACAATCCTCCAGAAAGTGCTTCACATGCCCATAGATTGCATTTGCGTCTTGCACTTCAGAACAATTCACGAATCCAAGAAATTGATCTTTTGTTTCCAGTCCCTCTGCGTATCGCACGCACACGGTCATTTGCTCCTGTTTAAATGACCGCGCTTCATCCACAAGAATGGTGTAAAATCCATTTTCCTCCACACTGCGAATGATTTGGCTTTTCACACTTTTGGCTGCAATTTCCAACAGTTCATTTTGAGCGTCGTAGCTGGTCAGGCTTTTCAACCTAGTGCAGAATGCGTCATCGTGCGTTGAGAACCACGTACAGAGCTCTAAAAAGTTCCCACGGTTTGTCGAACTCCGACTCTCATCATGTCCTCGTAGAGCAAGCCCTTGTTTGCCAAGATACAGTACCATCTCAGCAATAGTGGTGGCATATTCCCTGTTGCACTTAACACTTTGATTGCCTAAGGCTAAATTCATGATATACCATCCGTTGCCAGCTCTATTTAACATGGAGAAGTTACCCTTCTTTGCAGGGCTATAACTTTTTAAATTCTATTGCTAGATTGCCATTATTAGGGCCCATTCAAGGTCCTATATGTATTGTTCATTGTGTAGCAACGTTAAACTTTTTCATTCACATATTCATAGTAAAATATGGTCTAAAGTATAAGTATGTTTTCATCTCTTTCTGCAGCTTTCTCCAGAACGTGATTTATAGCCCCAAATGCATTATATTGATGATGAAATACAGTTTGATAGCGATCAGTGCCAGATGAAAAATTTCAAATGGACGTGCTTCTAGGAGTTTCTACGTATCATCTGATGATGACCGGATGGGCGGGGGATCGTTTATAATTCCGTGGGCAACGTTATACCATTCATACTAATGTGGGTCAAATGTTCATCATAGCAGTTAGTATCGATCACGGTAATAATAAACGCTAAAACTCACCCCAGTCTCCGCGGGCCGTTGGGCGATCAGCGTGGAGAAGACAGTTTTCAATTATGGGATGTCGAAATACCGGATCTATTTCCAGGTTGTATAATAGTATATCAAGTTTCAAGTTTCTTTAATAGTTGTCATACAGAAGTACAGAATACTTTCATACAAAATGCTTCTTACTGTTACGCTCCAGAGACTGTGCTAGACAAGATAGTATCAAATAACATAGTATAGCATGTAATTTAGAAGAAGAAAATGAGGTCACAGTGTTCGGTATAGACATATGTACAATGTTCTGAGTTACCATATAATATACAATACTATGCAGTGTACTAATGTACAGTACTATATAGTGCAAAGCAGAAATGGGATGAGGTACAATTTAGGTACAATTTACAGTAAGGTGTACGAGTTGTAGTGCAATCCTTCATCAATAAATATAAAGTGTGGGGAGTGGGTGCTACAGTGTGTTTGTTTAAAGTGGGTGTGTGCTATAAAGTGTGTGGAGTGGGTGCTACAGTGTGTTTGTTTAAAGTGAGTGTGTGCGTGTGGATGTGTGTGCTATGTGCGTTTGGTGGTTGTTGTTGTGTAGTGTTCATTGTTCGTTTAGCAGCCTGATGGCCTGGGGATAGAAGCTTCTTCTGAGTCTTTCTGTGCTCGCCTTGAGACTCCGGTATCGCTTGCCTGACCGCAGCAGTTCAAAGAGGCAGTTGTTCGGGTGACTGGAGTCTTTAATGATTCTCTTAGCCTTGCCCTTGCAACGCTTGTTGTAAATGTTCTGGAGGGTGGGGAGCCCCCCTCCAATTGTGCGTTCGGCTGAACGTCCAAATCATGTTGTTTATCGAGTTATTGGCAACGGATCGCTATCCATTGTGTCGCGCTCGAGTCCCGGGAGCTATAGCGAGTGCCCGGAAGTAATATGGGTGATCAGCACTTCATCCACATGACTTCCTGTTTGGCGCTTCTGCCGATCGGCCACCAGATGGCGCTCTTGAACCGCTAGAGGGTTGAGAGGAGGCCAGCACTGTGTCTCAGGGCTGCGGAGGAAAAATATGATTTCGATCACAGATTTTTGAAATATTGATATTAAAGACGAGTTAGGGCGTCCTCGGCTACTTTAGCATGGCTAGGAAAGACGCCTAAACACGTTTTCGGCACTTAAAGTGTTAACAGTTTCCAAATGAGCGTTACTTATCTGTGCAGCAACGGAACCAGTGGTTTTGGATTGCAGATAAGAATTCCATTCCTCCATACACTGCCGATGGGAACAGCATTCTGTGTGTTTCTGTAATTTGACTGAAATGTTTTTCCAGTCGCATACACCATTCACAAAAGCAGGATCATTATTGCCACTGTTGCACTGGAAATGGTGGCAGGCGAAACAGAACACAGCGTCTTCTTCTTTGCTGTACTCTAGGAACTTGTACTTTTTAAAGAAGTTCGATGAAAAGCAACGTTTCCCAAAATGTGTTTTAGGATATTCTGGCAGGACTGGCTGAGAGGGGCCACTGTTTTTTTCTCACAAATCAGTGTGTGGTGGATTACCTGAAGCCTCAGGTGATCGGGTCAAGGTGTTATTATGCCCAGGGGCAGGGCTCGCTGTGGCTTCATGGATGCAATATTCTAGAGCTTCTGAATTACTGTTATGATCCTTCTTTGCCTTGAAAAAATTACGTATATCCATTTTGCATTTGTGCGGCCGTCGCTGGTGTTATCTGCAAAGAACTGGCGGGTGGAAATTCGAATGCAGATGTTTATACAAACTGGTGCTGCGTGATTGGTACTGCCTGCAGTCTGGTCACCACACCTACCCATTGACACCTCGGCCGGCCGACCCCAGCCCCCCCCCACACACACACAATATCGTAGCCTAGGCTGCCTATATAATAATTCTGCGACTGGGGCTGCCCACATATATTATTTATATATAAATACTAAATATTTACATCAGACATGTACAGACAATGTACAAACAAACAATAATTCTACATATTGTGATGTGAATGGGCCGGGTAATGACGTCAGGAGCAGGGACTCAATCGGTGGTCATTATTGAACTCAGGTGTTACTGATTGCGGGCGGGGATGAGACGCTGAGACTATTGATAAGCCAGTGGGACTTTTTGAGTTGAGGTAATGAAATCACGTTTTAAACAAAGAGGATATGAAGATGAATGCATAGACAGGGCCCTTCAGAAAGTAAAAACAAAAACACAAGGGGGTAGAAAGACAAAAAGAAAGCCATCAGCTGTCTGTGTTCTTAATTATACTGATAGATCACATGAAATAAAACATTCTATCAAGAAATACTGGCATATCCTCTCAAGTGATCCTAATGTAGGCCACTTATTTGATTCTCCACCAATAATTACTTACCGTAGAGGAAAGAATTTGAAAGACAAACTTGTACATGCAGACTGTTTATTTGAAAGATCAAGCAGCATGCCATCTCTGCCTGATGGCAACCATAAGTGTGGACGATGTGCACAATGTAATTGTACCACTAGAAGTAAGACTTTCTCACACCCTCTTACAGGGAAAATCTATAAAATTCGTGGAGTTATAACATGCTCAACAACTGGGGTCATTTATCTAATAAAATGCAGCTGCTCCAAAGCCTATGTTGGAATGACAACAAGAGCACTAAAAACACGAATATCTGAACACCGTTCAGCTATTCGTAATAATAATCCAGATAGCCCTATAGCCATCCACTTTAAAGATGCCAACCATCCAATCACAGCTTTCAGTTACTGTGGTATTGAAAAAGTGGTCCTTTCTAGACGTGGGGGGGATCTGAAACAGATGCTTCTCAAGAGAGAAGCCTATTGGATAACGGAACTTCAAACATTTGGGACCACCTTTGGACTCAATGATGAACTGGATTTAAGTGTGTGTTTGTAAACTGTTCCACTGAATCCCATTGATGATGGTTTAATGTTTCACAATGATTCGGTCATATTGCTGTATATTAAATATGCTAAACTATATTGTGTTGTAAATATGACTGTTCGATGTTTCAAAAATATTTTGTTCTGAGGTTGAATTATTGCATTTCTAACTCTGTCTCTCTTTTTGCTGCAGTACCCAGTGGGGCTGCAAGCTCAACCAATTGGTTTATTGACAGGAAGGCACAGGTGCTCCCTGTTATGCAATCAACCAAAATAATAATAATAATAATTTAATAATAATAATAATAATAATAATAATAATAATAATAATAATAATAATAATAATAATAATAATAATAATAATAATAATAATAATAATAATAATAAAAAAAAAAACAGACCTTGGAATTGTATAAAATGAATGTGAGACCTCATTGTTTCATGCCACTGTCCTGATGAAGGCTGAATAGCCGAAACGTTGACAACAATAAAAGCAGAGAAAAAGTGAGTGCGGGAATTGTAAATTTTTTCATCTGAGGGGTAATTAGTACCTGGAGAGTATTCCTTATTTAACTATTGTTATGGTTTTATGTCTATTTACAGTGCCTCTTCGAGAGGGTGTTTAACGTGCCGTGTGTTAGGGATTGTGTTGGCAGAGGACCCAAGCGCAAACAGAGACGAGGGAGAGGTAGATGTGAATTGTCAAAGTGAGCACTGCTCCTTTAATTTGAACACTTCGAGCCAGGGGTGAAGTGTAACAAAAAATACTTCAAAGGCAGCAGAAAAACAAAACAAGGAATAGCTCAGCTTAAGACTGGCAGAGGGCAAAATACAAAACAAAGAATAATCTCATAAAGAGAGCAAGTCCAAAAATGTACAAAACAAAATGACACATCACAACACGGTGCAAAAACATTACCAGGTGAGAGCGCCAGGATACACAGGGAGACAAGACTAATCCGAAAACGGCAGGAACAGACCAAGGGGAACAAGGCAGGAAACGCAATGACGCCACAGGGAGACAAGGTGTACACAGGCATAAATACACAGGCTGATTAACACAAGGGGGTAATTGGTAACAAGACACACCTGAGAGGGAAGGTAGAACTAACACACAGGGGTATAGGAAAACACAATACCAAACACACTGGGGAAATAAACAGGGAACAATACAAGGAACTAATAAATAACAATTAACAAGGGAACAAGAGACAATGTAGCAGGGGAAGGGCACAGAGAGACATATAGACATTAAACATAAACCAGTGCACCAGGAGGGGTAGTGACAACAAAGATCCAGGGGCTGGGAAAAGTCTGTGCAAAGGTGGGGGCTGTTGAGGAGTAGAGGAAAGTCTGTGCAAGGGTGGGGGCTGTTGAGGAGGATGGAAAGGGGAGAAAGGTCCAGGGACGGCCGGACCCTCACACCGTGTTTTTTTTTTTTTTTTTTTAATCTTTCTTCCCCTCCTTTTTCCCGATTTTTCTCCCATCCCACCCTTCCTGGTTGTTGCGTACTTTCCCCTACTGTTGGTCCGGGAGACCGGAGACTGTCACATGCTTTCCTCCGACACATGTGCAGCCTGGGGCAGGCCAACCTGGCCGCGCAGGTTCTCACCGGGGAGAGTGTAGCGTGTGGGAGGCCACACTATCTCTCCTTAGTTCCAACCCTTGCTCAGCAGGCGCCCCGACCGAACTGTAGGGGTCGCTGTCCACAACGCCCAGGACCCACCCTTCAGCTTTCCCACCCCCTGATACAGCCAATTGTATCAGTGTGAGAGGCCAGCCAAGCTGATAGCAACGCCGGGAGCTGGATTCGAACAGGCGAATCCAGTGTCTCCCGGTGTTGGTGACAAACGTAATCTCCGTGCGCCACCTGCCCCCCCTCTCACACCGTGGTTGATTAGGCATACATTGTTCAAAGTACAGTGCCTCTTACAGAGGGTGATTAGCGTGTCGGGTTTGACTAGGCATATACATTGTTCCAAGTGCAGTGCCTCAAAAAGAGGGTGTTTTAGCGTGTGTGAGTAGACATACCGTGTTCACAATTGCAGTGCCTCCTAAAGAGGGTGATCGCACGCCAGAGTGGTGGTGTGCCCTAAACGGCCAAATACTAGGTCATTGAACTTAGCCCGATTGGGGTGAGTTACTTATACTGTATAACAGGAGCCCTCTACGGTACCCGATTAGTCCCCTTGATTATTAATCCTGTGTCCCCTGTATGATCTGATTAGCACAGGTACTTTTATCTAATAAAGTTGTTACTCTTTGTACCCCGGTTGTGCAGTTGGTTATTGAAGGGCATTTTGACAAATAGCAGTTTCCCTGCTACATAGCAGTTTCTCCTGCTAATGGTATAACCCACGTATTTATTACAATATTAGGTACAGGCAAGCATATGGTGTTAGAGTTCTGCAGGGCTATGTTCACATGTGTAGTTATTTCTTAACCATGTTTTGAAGTGGGGGTGGGTGGGGGCGGCTATAAGCCCATGGAGGATTTTGAAGACCAGACATCGGTTTGATGATGCGGCGCGCGTGATTGGTTACTGCCTGCAGTCAAGTTCAAGTTCCTTTTATTGCCACACGGCCAGGCCGTCTGGAATGTTAAACGGACACCACACCTACACATTGACACCTCGGTCGGCCGACCCTTGCGTATTGTCACCACTGGGTTGCAGCAGCCCACACACACACAATATCGTAGCCATAGGCTGCCTATAATAATGTGTCGACTGGTCTGGGTAGGCATAGCCTACCCTGGCCTCACATACCCGCCGCCTATGGGCATCAGGGCTTGTACCTTGTTTTGCACTACTGCGCATGCAGATGATGGGGGGGAGGGCTCTCTCGCTCTCTCTCTCTCTCTCTCTCCCAGCGAACAGACACGTGTTACTGGTGCGACAGACTTTCGCCTTGTTTACTACTTTCGTCTTGTGTTACATTGGACTTTTGCCTTGTTTATGTGGTAAATTCCCACAGAACTCTACAATAATTTGAGGTTATTGTAGTACAGTACAATGAGATTGATTATCTGGAAGGAGGAGAAAGGGATCATATGGTAGAATTGTTGATCTCTTCATCTGACTTAAAGCAGATTGAAGAATTAAACGTGTAGCCAGACAAACCATGAACTATAGTCCAATTCAACATTTATTTGATCAGAGCCAGAGGCCAAGGTGAATAGGACAAAAGATTATCAGAAAACATTAACAGGGCTGTCTGTGTACAGAAATCACCATCAGGTTTGCATTCTCAAACCTCAATATTGTACATAAACAGTCACTTGGTAACATAATTTGAACATACATTGACCATGCTGCACACATTATACATGAGTAAATCTGGTTTCAGATATTAAGGATTTACACTAAACTTAAACAACAAATGGTGTTTTCCCATGTATTTACTCACATAAAATGCATCACAGTCTCTCTGGTGGTGGAGCGGTGGAGCCCACAGACCCCTGGGGTCGGTTTGGTCTGGGGCTCCCGAACTCCCATTTTGTATCCCCTTATATACTATAATTTCTAGCCAATAATGGTACATTTTACTAATACAATTGATCCAATCATGCGTCTCCTGTGGGCGATCTCCTGTGGGGGCTGGCAGCCCCCACCTCTGGGTTGTGGCGACATGATGGGACAGAGATGGAGGGGGCCTGTCGGTGGCCCCCGTCGGTGTGGTCTTTTGCTGAGTACAGAGGGGTTCTGCTGGTGGCCCCCGTCCGTGTGGTTGCTGTGTGAGTCTTCTTTCAGTAAACAGAGGGGGGGTCTTGGTGGCCCCCCTCCTTGGTGTGGTGGCTTGATGAGTACAGAGGCCTGTTCCAATAAACCTTTTACCAACCGTATCTCCCGTGTATATGAATTTACACATTTCTAATATTATGATTTACTCTTTTGATACTAAACAGTTGATTAATAGATAACTTTGTTTGTGACTTAGTGTCCATGACTCAACAAGTCTAAACTGGTCTGCCCTGTGTTCAACCCAGCTGTCTCTGCTTCTACATTTACATACTGTCAATCGAGAAGGTGTTGTTTGTTCTCTAAATTAGTCATTGCTTGAGTGGGGGTTGAAATAACTGTTGCTGCTGTTATCTGATGTAACTGTCTCAAGTATGGTTCCTTATTTAGCCACTGAGTCCACTCTGCTATTGAAAGGTAGCTGTGATGATCTCTGATTATTCACACATATTATTTATGAAATTCAACTCAATATTTACCACATTTCCCCGTTTTGACGATTCTTATCGTCACATATGATATATTGACTTGATTTTCTATACATACTAACCATACATAATAAAATTCATTTTTTTCAAAATTTCACTTTGACCCTTTTAACCTCCTTCCAGTTAAGAGTACCCTCCTCCCGTTCGGATGCACTCCTTCCCCTACTTAGATGCACCTCTCCCCGTAAGGTTTAGGCAGTCCGCTACGACGGTACAACCAGCTCCTTTCTTAGGGCTGCCTTGTCCGACGCCGGCCCCTCTCCCCCAACAGAGATGCAGGTCTCCACTTCCGGCGGTAAGGTCTCCTCTCATGAACGGAAGAAGTCCCCTTATTTTACCTTCAGGTGCAGTTTAAGGCTGGATCCCTTTCCAGTCTTAGGAGTGACAGTCCAGATTCCTCTGAATTGACACCCCTTACCCCTCTGCTTCCCAGTGGTTCTTTTCAAACCTGCTGATCACAGAAGCACAACTCGCCTACTAACGCATTCGGTTTCGGCTCACTGTGGCCTGACTGTACATTGAGCCCGACGCATTTATGCCAATAGGGTCATAATGCTCATCGGACCGACCGGTGACGCAGTCGATAGAGATCTCATAGTCCATCATCAAGTCAGGACCCCAAGCGGCTGAGGTCCGTAGTACCTCTCAGCCACTCAGTTTTTGAAACCTACGGTCTGATCCCCACCCCACTTGCTATGGGAATGGAAACTTTGACCGTTTTCACCAGCCTGGCCTGTTCTCAGTAGGTTCTGTGCCCCCTCCGGTGCACTGCCCTACTTCTAGGTTTGGACCGTCGTCCACCTACCACCCAGTGCCCACATATACATTACATGCGACGTTACCTGGGCCGACTAGACGGTAACACAGTAAGATGTTGGTCATCTTGCCAGACACGAGGGCCATTCAGTATCTCCCTTGCTTACTATAGAAAGGATTTAACGTGCCCAGGGAATCTTCCGATTCCACCGCCGCCTGCTATGGAGTAGAGGTTCGGGGAGCCTACCCCCTCCCTACTCCATTTTTTCTTTTTCCATTTTTCTTTGGTACATATCATCAATTAGCTTTTGCTCCTCAAGGCTCATAGCCAGAGGCCTACTTTTGAAACAACAACTTTTGAGCTTGTTGAACACAATAAAACAATTTAATCTAATCATTATACCTTTAAATAAAACACAACTTTTTAAAAACCCATTTTTTCCTAAGTTACAGCACTTTTGATTCCACATTCTTTCATAAGATCTGAGGAAGACACAGAAATTATTATTCATTCTTTCATACATTTTGCTTTTTTCTCTTGTTAATTCCTTTTCCAAGACAGCCCAATCACATTTGCTTAATCAACTCAGTTGGTCTTCTCACCTCTCCCCCCTTTATGAACATACCATGGACATAATACCTACCACCACAGCGCACAGTCGGACAGGGAGGGCGGAGCATCACTCAAGGAATTTTTTTTTCACCAGCTCATTTCGGCCATAATCTACACCTAATATTCTACCTATGTGCATGTGTTTAGTACTCTTGCGTTGTGTCATAATCTATACCAGTTGTTACCGTTCAGTCACCTCCCGTTCAACATACCAATCACACCACATCCCATAGAGGCCCTTGCTCAACTCCAGTCTCTGACCGTTTTCGCCCCCCCCCCCTCCACCCCATGTCGGCCAGCCTCAGCTGCAGCCACTGTTTGTAGGCCCGTGACCTCGTCATATTTTGACCCATGACTGTATTTCCTTGGATCTACAGATGACTCTGTCAGTCTGGCGGTTTGTCCCAAACCTCCGGCCGCTGTTCTCGGGGCTATTTTGAAGGAGGGGCCAGCGTCTACAAGCGACCTCTCTTCACAATCCAACAATCTCCCACAGGAACTGACTGAACGGGTTCACACCATTGTGTCATAATCTAATGAAATGTATTCCTACACATCTTCCATGATTCCTCCACCTGTGACGGTCCGTCCTCCCCCTCGACTGAAACTGCGAGGGAACAAAACACAAAACAAATTTTCTTCACACAATATGTCAAATATTCTCAAGAGAAGCCAAATGTTCAATCATTATGCAAACGTGATGGGACCACTTATCTATTGTTGACATTCCGTTGACGTTTCGACCGCTTTGACCCTTTTAACCTCCTTCCAGTTAAGAGTACCCTCCTCCCGTTCGGATGCACTCCTTCCCCTACTTAGATGCACCTCTCCCCGTAAGGTTTAGGCAGTCCGCTACGACGCAACAACCAGCTCCTTTCTTAGAACTGCCTTGTCCGACGTCGGCCCCTCTCCCCCAACAGAGATGCAGGTCTCCACTTCCGGCGGTAAGGTCTCCTCACATGAACGGAAGAAGTCCCCTTATTTTACCTTCAGGTGCAGTTTAAGGCTGGGTCCCTTTCCAATCTTAGGAGAGACAATCCAGATACCTCTGAATTGACACCCCTCATCCCTCTGCTTCCCAGCATTTTCTTTTCAAAAACACTGATCACAGAAGCACAACTCGCCTACTAACCCTGTATCGGCTAGTAAGGTTACTGTGGCCTGACTGTACATTGAGCCAGGTGCATTTATGGTCTCTGCCATAACGCTCTCCCAACCGGCTGGCGACCCAGTCGATAGCGACCTCATAGTCCGTCATCAAGTCAGGACCCCAAGCAGCTGACTGTCCGTAGTACCTATCAGCCACTCAGTTTAGAAACCGACGGTCTTGTCCCCACCCCGCTTGCTCTGGGCATGGAAATATTGACCGTTTTCGCCAGCCTAGCCTGTTCACGGCAGGTGCTGTGCCCCCTCCGGTGCACTGCCCTGCTCCTAGGTGTGGACTGTCGCCCACGTACCACCCAGTGCCCACACCAACTTACGTGCGACGTTTCCTGGGCCGACTAGGCGGTGCCACAGTGGTATGTTATTTCATACCTCGTTACGCACGAGGGCCTTCAGTTTCTCCCCAGCACTATAGGATTGTGTTTAACGTGCGCCCAGACTCTTGCGAGCCCACTGCCGCCTGTTAGTGGCTAGAGGTTCGGGGTGCCTAATCCCCTCCCTAACCGCCTGTCCCTATCACATGTTACCCCCACACAATTTGTAGTAATACCCACTCCCAGAACATTGTCTACAATTACACAGAATGCACAATACACAACATACAAACACAACCACTTTACAAAATGCAGAATATTCACTAGAATGCACAATATACCATTACCCGTTATCCCTGGCCCCTGAGCGAATTTACCACGAATGTATTAGACCCAATCCACGTTGTACCGCGCATGCGCAGTGGCCAACGTTGCTCCCCGGACGATGTATTACGGCAAAGCATAACTAATATCATAAACGCCTTGTTCCAACATAACACACTGCCACGACATTCACCACGTCCTAACTCTTCCCAAACATCATTCTCAAACCTCGAAACGTAACATATGTCGCCCGCAAACGCCACAAAACAACGGCACGCAAGCTAACTAGCTTAGCCAGCTCTAATGCGACGTTCAAGGCCCTCACGGGAGCCGTGCCTTTCAAGATCCGTTCATCCACGCAATTCGCTCAGTATCAATCCAAGCATAAACAATTCACACATGCTTAAAATAACCAACCACTCTAATAGAAAATAACTTTTAAAACATTCTCACCAACCAACGCCGCACACATAGTCCAACACGAATCCTTTCTCCTACCTTCTCCGCCTCACTCCATAGTACCGCGAACGTTACACACTCTCCTCAACACCATGACGTCATCAAGCAGCGACTTCTTAATATCATACACAATCGCTACCGCATCAATAATAACCCTCAAAACGGCCACAATCTCTCCACCCTACGTCTCGATTCGCCTCTTACCTGCAATCGCCGCCACAGTGTTTAATCAATTCTCTTATAACGCCATCGTAACGTCCCCAGTTTCACCGTGGACTTTTCCACAGAGCTAAGCTAGCTAGCCCCCATCACCAGTAGGACTCGCCACAGACCTGTGTTCGTTGGTCATTAAAATATCATAACAATACAACAATAAGCTCCTACGTTTCGCCAATCATTCCTAACCATAGCCATAGTCCCCCATACAATTCCTAACCATAGCCATAGTCCCCCATACAATCATTACTGAATGTTCAAGCTTACCATAGCTCCGTTGAATTCCCACTAAGTATTTATCAGTCATCTCGACCGAATTGTTTTATTAAGTACATTGTTTTCGTATCACAGCGCACGTAATCGAATCAACAGGCCGGTTTCGCTCAAGATTAAAAAGGACCACCCGATCCGTTCGATACTATGCCTAAGGACGACATATATATCTTCATTTAAATTAGGCCGATTGGTCCCTGCAGACACGTATCATCCATTATCGAGCCTTCTTGAACACGCCGGCACCCTTATCTTCTATTAATTACTACGTGTTAATCCTGTAACCGCACAGACCCCATGCGCTGATCATGTTATCTCACTCATCTTTACCATACCTGACTTGCATGTTCTGAATAGTAACAGAGCTCTGCACTCTTTCCCATATTCTCTGTACTTCAGTTCTCCCGTGGAACTATTCCCTGTACCCAATTACACACAGCTCTCCTTCCATTCAGAACACCCAAATCAATCCAACTTACCCGCGCCCTCTTCCTGAGAATAATTTTTAGGGCATTTATATACTCAGAATGCGCCCCTGTCGTACACACCAGACAACCGTGCTTCCTAGCCAGAAAAGCCTTTTATCTGCCGTCATGCGACGCTAATACCAATACACCATGACCAGATAGTCTGTGCCCCACCAATACGTCATCCCATTACATGCCGTATCTTCTTGGTGCAACCCCCCCGTATAGTTCATAAAGTATATTCCATACGAGACCCAACCCCCGTGGCCCGCATAGGCCGGGACCGGCCTCCTGTGTCTGAACAAACACACAAACATAAAAAGCCCACGTTTGCATGTTTACTGCACAACATCCTAACCTAAGTCACCGCTCCCCCATCCCTGCATGCAAAAGTCATATTCACCGTGGGTCCCAACAAGTGGCGTACACAACCAACCTTCATCCTGTCTCTCTCTCCTCCATTTCAGACAACAAGCCCCTCGTCTATAACTTCAAACGCAGCAACCCCCAGCTCTTTGCCCCGTACGTCCCCAACACACAGCAAGGTCCAGATTTGTTATGACAAGACCCTACCGCACCTTTTCAGGGGGAGACACAATAGGGTGGGAAGAACGGCACCATTTCTGTGGTAAATTCCCACAGAACTCTACAATAATTTGAGGTTATTGTAGTACAGTACAATGAGATTGATTATCTGGAAGGAGGAGAAAGGGATCATATGGTAGAATTGTTGATCTCTTCATCTGACTTAAAGCAGATTGAAGAATTAAACGTGTAGCCAGACAAACCATGAACTATAGTCCAATTCAACATTTATTTGATCAGAGCCAGAGGCCAAGGTGAATAGGACAAAAGATTATCAGAAAACATTAACAGGGCTGTCTGTGTACAGAAATCACCATCAGGTTTGCATTCTCAAACCTCAATATTGTACATAAACAGTCACTTGGTAACATAATTTGAACATACATTGACCATGCTGCACACATTATACATGAGTAAATCTGGTTTCAGATATTAAGGATTTACACTAAACTTAAACAACAAATGGTGTTTTCCCATGTATTTACTCACATAAAATGCATCACAGTCTCTCTGGTGGTGGAGCGGTGGAGCCCACAGACCCCTGGGGTCGGTTTGGTCTGGGGCTCCCGAACTCCCATTTTGTATCCCCTTATATACTATAATTTCTAGCCAATTTTACTAATACAATTGATCCAATCATGCGTCTCCTGTGGGCGATCTCCTGTGGGGGCTGGCAGCCCCCACCTCTGGGTTGTGGCGACGTGATGGGACAGAGATGGAGGGGGCCTGTCGGTGGCCCCCGTCGGTGTGGTCTTTTGCTGAGTACAGAGGGGTTCTGCTGGTGGCCCCCGTCCGTGTGGTTGCTGTGTGAGTCTTCTTTCAGTAAACAGAGGGGGGGTCTTGGTGGCCCCCCTCCTTGGTGTGGTGGCTTGATGAGTACAGAGGCCTGTTCCAATAAACCTTTTACCAACCGTATCTCCCGTGTATATGAATTTACACATTTCTAATATTATGATTTACTCTTTTGATACTAAACAGTTGATTAATAGATAACTTTGTTTGTGACTTAGTGTCCATGACTCAACAAGTCTAAACTGGTCTGCCCTGTGTTCAACCCAGCTGTCTCTGCTTCTACATTTACATACTGTCAATCGAGAAGGTGTTGTTTGTTCTCTAAATTAGTCATTGCTTGAGTGGGGGTTGAAATAACTGTTGCTGCTGTTATCTGATGTAACTGTCTCAAGTATGGTTCCTTATTTAGCCACTGAGTCCACTCTGCTATTGAAAGGTAGCTGTGATGATCTCTGATTATTCACACATATTATTTATGAAATTCAACTCAATATTTACCACATTTACTACTTTCATCTTGTGTTACATTTGTGATTGATTGATTGATTGATTGAAAATTAATGGGTACAATACAGTACAGCTCAATACACACAATTGTTAAGGGGATGCAGACCAGAGAAAGACTATGACATACACAACATACATTTGTGATTGA
Source organism: Notolepis coatsorum (assembly GCF_963971535.1). Taxonomy (NCBI): domain Eukaryota; kingdom Metazoa; phylum Chordata; class Actinopteri; order Aulopiformes; family Paralepididae; genus Notolepis; species Notolepis coatsorum. The sequence continues at coordinate 92,486,177 of NC_140171.1, forward strand.
TTGATTGATTGATTGATTGATTGATTGATTGGAAAGACTATGACATACACAACATCGTCTTGTGTTACATTTGTGATTGATTGATTGAACATTTTATTAACAGATTGCAGAATGGGTACAATACAGTACAGCTCAATACACACAATTGTTAAGGGGATGCAGACCAGAGAAAGACTTTTGTCTTGTTTACATCAGGGTCCCCCATTGTACTTGTAGGGCTGTCAACGAATATTCTATATCGAAATGAATAATCGACTTGTAAAAAAAAAAAAAAAATTATATTGGATTGTGAAAAAAACAGATGGGCGGTCAATCATTAGTGGTTAACATATCATTGTATTTGTTCCGTACATTACACACTGAAACGGTTTGGTACGGATATGTGTACCTTTACACCCCTTTAAACCCCCTTAACAAGTTAGCACAGTTATAATACTAAGCAGGAAAGTGTTGCATCAAGTTCAAGGTCATCGTTTTTAATTTTAATATTTAAAAAAAAAAAAAATTCAGGATTAACACTAAGAGCCTAACCTCAAGATATCTATAAAAGATTACAAATATTTCCGAATTTTAACCACTTATCTTCCCGTTTGTTTGATACTAACGTTTGGCTTTTTTTCATAGTTATATAAGTTTTCGACCCCATAGTGCAGCGTGGGAAACCAGCGCAAAATTGTTGTGATTTACCTCATGTCCTGAGTTCGAAAAATTATTGATTACTTTGGTCAGAAATGGCCAAAACGCTAACGTTATTAAGCACTAGTTATTGGTAATAATTGCAGCGGGGGTACAGTACACATTTTCCGGGTATAATCTCAACACAGAGCCCCTCTCGTAAGAGCGAGCCCTCTTTTGTCACCAGTGAGCAGCCGGGAGCAGATAGGGGCAGGACCAATCAGTGCTCCAGCTGCCGGTGATACAAGTGGGCTTGCTCTGAGGGAAGGAGGCCGTTCACACTAGTGGGCTAGTCGCTCAAATATATATCGTTTTATATATAATTGTACCAACACAGATATTAGGCAGTACACACATTGTCCTGCAATACACAATGTACAGTGAATGCACAGCTACATTTGCCATATATTTATATCGCTGCTGCGGTCTACAGTGAAATGCAATTCATGCATAATGATAATAATAATAATAATAATAATAATAATAATAATAATAATAATAATAATAATAATAATAATAATAATAATAATAATAATAATAATAATAATAATAATAATAATAATAATAAAATAATAATAATAATAATAATAATAATAATAATAATAATAATAATAATAATAATAATAATAATAATAATAATTTTTTTATTTTGTGCACGTTGTGCAAATTGAGAGGCTGTGCTCTTTGCACACAACCCTCGTACACTTGTAACATTGCCTCTCCAGGCGGCTGCGTTTGTGTACACACATATGGCATTGCTTCTTCTTTTGGGGCAGTGTCGCCACGCCGGCTGCGTCTATATTAATCCCAGCCGAAGAGTACAAGAGCGCTTCCGCATTCTTCCCCATTCGCCGGTAAGCAATGCGCATTTCCTTTTCCTTCGCCCAGGTGCGCATGAGGTCCTCGCTTGGTTCAGACCCCCATTCAACACGGTTAATCACAGATGCCAGAACGCGCCATATTAAAGCCTTTGGTTCATATTAGCAACGCTGGTCGCAACGCTGGTCAATCACATTAACGCTGGTCAATCACATTAACACTATGATCGCCGATAACAAGTTAAGACGTCATTCCTAGCCATGCTCATTCTGCCGAAGACGCCGTAACTCGTCTTTGATGTCAATATTTAAAAAATCTGTGACCGAAATCATATTTCCCCTCCGGAGCCCTGAGACACACTGCAAAGCTCCACTCAACTCTCTAGCGGTTCAAGAGCGCCATCTGGTGGCCGATCGGCAGATCGCCAACCGGAAATGACCCTTTGAACCGGTAGTGCTCATCCATATGTGGTCCGGGCACTCGCTATCGTTAGAGAGACTCCGTCTTGACACAGTGAACATCGATCGGTGCAAATAACTCGAAAAAACAACATGATTTGGACGTATATACTATTATACAACCTGGAAATGGATCGGGCATTTCTCCATCCCATAATAGAAAAAAATTCTGTTCCACGCTCATCTGCCAGCGGCGCGAGGAAGCCACGGTAAGATTCAGCGTTATATTCTAACGTGTTCCATATAAACTGCTATGATGAACATATGACCCACTCTGGATGAATCATCTAACGCTGCCCACGGAATTATAAACGATCCCCCGCCCATCCGGTCATCATCAGATGATATGTAGTAACTCCTAGAAGCACATCCAGTTGAAATTTTTTATCTCGCACAGATTCCTACCAAACTGTATTTGATCATCAATATAATGCATTTAGGGCTATAAATCACGTTCTGAAGAAAGCTGCAGAAAACGATAAAAACATACTTATACTTTAGACCATATTTTAGTATGAATATGTGAATAAAAAAGTTTAACGTTGCTACACCCTGAACAATACATATAGGACATTGAATGGGCCATAATAATGGCAATTTAGCAATAGAATTTAAAAAGTTATAGCCCTGCAAAGAAGGGGAACTTCTCCATAGACAAATAGAGATGGCGAGGGATGGTAAATTATGAATTTAACCCATGGCGATCAAAGTGTTAATCACAGAACACGCCATATTAAAGCGCTAATACGGTATATATATATACGCGATGGACGCATCAGGTGATCACTGCTACTGCTATTCACCAGTACGTCCATCGACATGAATGGATATTATGCACGTTACAATGTACAGTTGACAGCTGGGCTACAATATACAGTCGCGCGAAATAACGTTATGAATGCCCGAAATAACATAACGTTACAAAGTACAGTTGACAGCTGCGTTGTGTTAATGTACAGCGAAATAACGTTATGGCGTTATGAAAGTACAGTTGACAGCTGCGTTGTGTTAATGTACAGCGCAATAACGTTATGGCGTTATGTGGTCCTCGTTTGGATAATATGTAAAGTACAGTTGACAGCTGCGTTGTGTTAACGTTACAATGTACAGGGAAATAACGTTATGGCGTGTTATGGCGTTATGTTATGTGGTCCTCGTTTGGATAATATGTAAAGTACAGTTGACAGCTGCGTTGTGTTAACGTTACAATGTACAGCGAAATAACGTTATGGCGTGTTATGGCGTTATGTGGTCCTCGTTTGGATAATATGTAAAGTACAGTTGACAGCTGCGTTGTGTTAACGTTACAATGTACAGGGAAATAACGTTATGGTGTGTTATGGCGTTATGTGGTCCTCGTTTGGATAATATGTAAAGTACAGTTGACAGCTGCGTTGTGTTAACGTTGCAATGTACAGGGAAATAACGTTATGGCATTGCGAGTGAATCTGGTCCGCGTCGCGATAATATACATGTATTCCATTTCGGCGTCTGAGCGTGGAAAAAGAAAATGCGCATTTGGACGGCGTTACCGGGGCCAATCAGGGCAAAATGCGGAAGCGCTCTTGCACTCTTCGGCTGGGATTAATATAGACGCCCCCCGGCTTGGGCCTGGTGCCGTCTGCGATGCCGCTGCATGGTCCCTTGCCTCCTGCACCATCGCAGCAGCGCCGAGTGTGCGGGGCAAGCGTTCCCGGAGGGCGACAAGTGGCATAACTAACTTGTTGCCTAGCTCCTCCAGGAACAGCCGCCTTTTATACGTTTTTGTGGCATTCCAGCCACATCGCCTCGCCCGAAAATTGTTTTGACCCACTTGGGCATACACCTAGCTTAGCTCGCCATGCCAGCTAGACTACCCAGGCCGGGGCCTGGACAAAAGGCACCCCCCCTCCCCCACAATGGAGTACTAACAGACACATCTGTAATCAACCAGCCCCCCCCACATCGCGGGCTTTCACACAGAGGAATACAGACTCCAGCAAAGGACAAAGGATCACCCCCTCCCCCCCTCCCCACTCACGGCACAAACAACGACAACGCCCCCCCCCTCCCCCCACCACAGGACAGGACACAAATGAACAGAGTTACCTCCAGTGTGACGACATCAATCAGATTACCAGCAAAAATGGACTTCATATATTCCACATTAATACAAACAGCCTGAGGCCTAAACTGGCTGAAATCAAACAATTGTTTTTAAACGGTAAGGCTAACATATTGTGTTTCACAGAAACAAAATTAGACTCATCTGTACAGGATCCAGAGATTGAAATTGAAAACTACTCAATAGTCAGGAGGGATAGAAACCAGTATGGAGGTGGTGTCTGTGTGTATATACACAAAGATACCAAATACATCAACCGTACTGACCTTAACCATGATGAAATTGAAACTGTTTGGATTGAAATCTTATTAGACAGGGCGAAACCAGTACTAGTAGGCACAATCTATAGACCGCCAGAACAGAGTGGCTTTTATGACACACTTGATGGGTGTTTAGCTGGGGTGGAGGGGGTCGAAAAAATTCTTATTGGGGACTGGAACACGGATATGCTGCGTAAAGCAGCACCCGTCTTCAAGGCCTTCAGTAGATTTTCTGATCTGCACGGTTTCAGCCAGCTAATCACCCAACCCACAAGGGTATGTGATTCGACACAAACCTAATTTTGACCTCTGACAAGTCCATGATCTCCAATAAAGGGGTGATAGCATGCGGGTTAAGTGATCATTATATGATTTTCTGTACCCGCAAAAAGCTAAAACAGAAGGCCGGCTGTCACAAAACAGTCACATCTAGAGACCTCAAAACTTACTCTAGAGAGGCCTTTAACCTAGAACTGGGGAGCTTGGACTGGTCAGATGAACTCAGTGGTACACAGGTTGAAGAAACATGGCTTGGATTCAAAACAAAATTCACAGCAATACTCAACAACATGGCACCCATAAGAACCCCCAGGGTTATCGCGCTGAGCCATGGATGCACACTGAAATACTGGCCGCTATGAAAACCAGAGACAAAAAATGCTCTGAACTTCATAAAAGTCAGACGAAGCTTTCCAAAAGCTCAAACAGTGAACTCCAAGCCCACGTGGTTGAACTAAAAATTCAAAGAAACAGACTAAGAAATGACGTAAACTCCATGATCAAAACCGCAAAAAGAAATTTCATCAACGACAAAACTGAGGAAAACAAAAACAAACCCTGCAAACTTTGGAAATTACTCAATAATCAACTAGGCTGCAGTAAAAAACTTAAAACCAGATTCTCAAACATAAACATAAAGACGGACAACACGCTCATCACAGACAAGCTGGATGTAGCCAATTACTTAAACATCTTCTTCACAAACATAGCCACAACACTGGTAAACAAACTACCCTCCCACTCAGGGCATTATGGGGTAGAACACATAGTAGCATACTACAAAAACCTAGGGGTCCACAAAGACGACTTCAAACTTGAAATGGTAACAACCGATGAGGTACTAAAAAAATTTAGCGCCCTCCAACCTAACAAGGCCACTGGCCATGACAACATCCCCTCCAAATTCCTCAGAGACGCAGCAGCCGCCATCACCCCAGTCATCACTCACATAATAAACCTCTCTATAAAACAGGGACACGTCCCCAAGGACTTCAAAATTGCGAGAGTGACCCCTCTGCACAAAAATGGCAGCAAATTAGACCCAGGCAACTACCGCCCTGTTTTTATTCTTACCTCCATCTCGAAAGTCATGGAGAAAATAGTCTTCGAACAGGTCGAAAAGTACCTGGCGGAAAGAAATCTAATCTACGAATTCCAATCTGGCTTCAGAACGTCCCACTCCACTGACACATGCCTCCTCTATTTGAACGACCACATCAAACAAGAGGTGGACGCGGGCAAATACTGCAGCATGGTCATGCTGGACCTACAAAAGGCCTTCGACACTGTCAATCACTCCATTCTGATTGACAAGCTAAAAGCAATTGGCTTTGATAACTTATCAGTGAGCTGGATGCAATCCTACCTGGAAGGGAGAGAACAGATGGTAGAGGTAAACGGTACTCTATCCCCCCCCCCCCTCACAGTGAGCTGTGGTGTTCCACAAGGAAGCATACTAGGACCGCTACTCTTCCTAATTTATGCAAATGACATGTCGTCAGCCTGTGACTGCAACTTGTTCCTGTTTGCGGACGACTCAGCCCTGCTGGTCTCTGACAAGAACAAGTTGCAGGTTGAAAAAACCCTCAGCTCGGAACTAGGCAAAATCTGCATATGGCTCGCTGATAACAAACTATCATTACACATGGGCAAAACAGAGTCCATTCTCTTCGGTTCAAATAACAAACTCAGCAAGACCGACGGCTTCTCAGTTGCAGTGGGTGACAATATTGTCACAAGGAAAGACGAAATTACCTACCTGGGTTCCATCCTAGAGGCAAATCTTTCCTGTGACAAAATGGCATCCAATGTATTAAAAAAAGTCAACCAACAAACTAGATTCTTGTACCGGATCTCCTCTCTGGTAAACAAGAATACCCTGAAGACTCTGGCAGGAGCACTCATTCAAGGGTACTACGACTATTCGTGCACCTCATGGTACCAAAGCACCTCAAAGGCGCTTAAAACAAAATTACAAACATCACAAAACAAACTGGTCAGACAACTACTTGACCTTACCCCCAGAACCCACCTCACCCCTGCCCACTTTGACAACTTAGGATGGCTTAGAGTAGACGACAGAGTACAGCAACTTGCAATGGGCCTGGTCTACAAGATACACTATACGACTAAGGTACCCATGTACATGTCAAAATACTTCCCAAAGGTCAGTGAATACCACAACCACTACACCAGAGGAAGCTCAACAAATCATGTTAAACCCAGATTCGGCTCAAACAAGGGACTAAATACGTTTCGCAATTATGCCACATCAATGTGGAACGCCCTACCCAAAACTGTAAAAGAATGTGAATCCCTACCCACATTCAAAACCGCTCTTAAAGAGCACCTACGGGAGGCTGCAATTCGAAACTGGCCACCGTAAATGCCCAAAACCCCCACCACCTCCTAATAGACAGTCTGCACCGCATGTATATATTCCCTCCCCGCCGTATATGTATATTTCTCTCCCACCCACCCACCCCCTCCTAATGTACAGTCCCCTCCCCATCATATGTATATACTCTGTCAGGATCTAGGGGTAACAGTACTGTATATTTGAATACCGTTTATGTCACAAATATATCAGTACTAAATACCTATATGTCCCTATGCCATAAATGTCATGTATGTTGTGTATGTCATAAATGTCTATATGAATTGAAAATGGGGGACCCTGATGGAAACAAGACAAACGTCTTTCTCAGGTCTACATCCCCTTAACAATTGTGTGTATTGAGCCGTACTGTATTGTACCCATTCTGCAATCTGTTAAATAAAGTTTTCATTCATTCATTCACCTTTGAAACCACTGTCCACGAACTCTCTCTCACCCCCCCCCGTACGTGTTTGAAAGTGTCTCTGATCTGTCCACGCACGCATGCACGCACACGCGCACACACACGCGCGCGCGCACACACACACACACACACACACACACACACACACACACACACACACACACACACACACACACACACACACACACACACACAACACACAACACACACACGGACGAAACGGCCCAGCGTCGCCTCCCTCCCCCGCAGGCGTGTTGCTTAATGACAGCGGAAGAGTGCAAGGGCGCTTCCGCATTCTTCGCCGCGCATGCGCATGAGGTCCTCGCTTAGTTCAGACGCCCCATTCAACACGGTGAATCCCAAACTCGAAACTCCGTTAAGCTCCAGAGAGAGAGGCTGAAAACCGCCAGTTCTTGCCCGACGGATGGGAGCCGAATCGGTATCCGAGTTTTCTGATGAATAGCCCCAAAACATGGAGGTCGCGATTCGCGAACGGCGCCGGCTTCGCTGACCAGAGCTCTCTCAGATTCAAAATTGCAGCCTGGAACATACATGTTTCGGAACCAATGTGTAACTAGACAGTTACAATATAACATTTATATTAATTAACCCAGTTAATGCCTTAAGAGAGAGTCTGGTGGTCAATTACTACGGAAATGTTGTGTCTTACTAATAATAACTAATTCCGCGGTCAATATAAGTCTCTGTGATACTTTCTGAATATGATTTGGGAATGGGCAGGGTTATATTAGAAGAAAGACAGTGTAAACAATATAATTAACTCTGAATATAATAATGACGAAAAATAAACAGGATACACAACACAACAAGGTGCACTACCCTACCCTGTTTATTTTTCGTCATTATTATATTCAGAGTTAATTATATTGTTTGAATTGAATTGATTGAAAAGTTTATTAACAGATTGCAGAATGGGTACAGTACAGTACATCTCAATACAATTGTTAAGGGGATGCAGACCAGAGAAAGACTTTCGTCTTGTTTACATCAGGGTCCCCCATTTTCAATTCATCATAACATATATGACATACATGACATACAGATAGACAGTACTGCTACATCTATACATTTATGACATATCAGATTTGCAAATACAGTACTGTTTGTGATACAAAAGTGTCCAGAAAAGGAGTGTATATACATTTGGCGTAGAAACTGTACATTGGAGGAGGTTGGTGGGGTGGGGTTGGGTGAGGGCTGTACATTGGAGGTGGGGAGGGGGGGGGGTTGGGTATGGGACACACACACATTTTACACTGTACATTGGAATATTGACAAAGCCTTACTTGGTCATTTACTGTACAACTAGGTTAGGACATTTGTAGGGGCCAGTTTCGAATTGCAGTCTCACGTAGGTGTTTTTTGAGAGTGTTTTTGAAGGTGGGTAGTGATTCACATTCCTTTACAGCTTTAGGCAGGGCGTTCCACATTGATGTGGCATAATTGCGAAACGTGTTTAGTCCCTTGTTTGAGCCGAATCTGGGTTTTACATGATTTGTGGAGCTCCCTCTGGTGTTGTGATCGTGGTATTCACTGACCTTTGGGAAGTATTTTGACATGTACATGGGTACCTTGGTCGCGTAGTGTATCTTGTAGACCAGGCCCATTGCAAGTTGCTGTACTCTGTCGTCTACTCTAAGCCATCCTAGGTTGTCAAAGTGGGCAGGGGTGAGGTGGGTTCTAGGAGTCAGGTCAAGTAGTAGTCTGACTAGCTTGTTTTGAGATGTTTGTAATTTGTTTTTTAGTGCCTTTGAGGTGCTTTGGTACCATGAGGTGCAAGCATAGTCGTAGTACCCTTGAATGAGTGCTCCTGCTAGAGTCTTCAGGGTATTCTTGTTTACCAGAGAGGAGATCCGGTACAAGAATCGCGTTCGTTGGTTGACTTTTTTTATTACATTGGATGCCATTTTGTCACAGGAAAGATTAGCCTCTAGGATGGAACCCAGGTAGGTAATTTCATCTTTCCTTGTGATAATATTGTCACCCACTGTAACCGAGAAGCCGTCGGTCTTGCTGAGTTTGTTATTTGAACCGAAGAGAATGGACTCTGTTTTGCCCATGTGTAATGATAGTTTGTTGTCGGCGAGCCATATGCAGATTTTGCCTAGTTCCGAGCTGAGGGCTTTTTCAACCTGTAACTTGTTCTTGTCAGAGACCAGCAGGGCTGAGTCGTCCGCAAACAGGAACAAGTTGCAGTCACAAGCTGACGACATGTCATTTGCATAAATTAGGAATAGTAGCGGTCCTAGTATGCTTCCTTGTGGAACACCACAGCTCACTGTGAGGGGGGGGGATAGGGTACCGTTTACTTCCACCATCTGTTCCCTCCCCTCCAGGTAGGATTGTATCCAGCTCACTGATAAACTATCAAAACCAATTGCTTTTAGCTTGTCAATCAGAATGGTGTGATTGACAGTGTCGAAGGCCTTTTGTAGGTCCAGCATGACCATGCCGCAGTATTTGCCCGCGTCCACCTCTTGTTTGATGTGGTCGTTCAAGTAGAGAAGGCATGTGTCAGTGGAGTGGGATGTTCTGAAGCCAGATTGGAATTCGTAGATTAGATTTTTTTCCGCGAGGTACTTTTCGATCTGTTCGTATACTATTTTTTCCATGACTTTCGAGATGGATGTAAGGATAGAAACAGGGCGGTAGTTACCCGGGTCTAATTTGCTGCCCTTTTTGTGCAGGGGTGTTACTCTCGCAATTTTGAAGTCCTTGGGGACGTGTCCCTGTTTTATGGAGAGGTTTATTATGTGTGTGATGACTGGGGTGATGGCTGCTGCTGAGTCTCTGAGGAATTTGGAGGGGATGTTGTCATGGCCAGTGGCCTTGTTTGGTTGGAGGGCGCTCAGTTTTTTGAGTACCTCATCTGTAGTTACTATTTCCAGTTTGAAGTCGTCTTTGTGGACGCCTAGGTTCATGTAGTATGCTACTATGTGTTCTACCCCATACTGCCCTGAGTGGGAGGGTAGTTTGTTTACCAGTGTCACTGTTGTGGCTATGTTTGTGAAGAAAGTGTTTAAGTAATTGGCTACATCCAGCTTGTCTGTGATGAGCGTGTTGTCCGTCTTTATGTTTATGTTTGAGAACCTGGTTTTGAGTTTTTTACTGCAGCCTAGTTGATTGTTGAGTTTACACTGTCTTTCTTCTAATATCACTGTACATCACTTCTGAATGATTATGAAATGCGTGAGGCAGATTCACTTCTGAATGATTATGAAATGCGCGAGGCAGATTCACTTCTGAATGATTATGAAATGCGCGAGGCAGATTCACTTCTGAATGATTATGAAATGCGCGAGGCAGTCACTGTACATCACTTCTGAATGATTATAAAATGCGCGAGCCAGATTCACTTCTGAATGATTATGAAATGGATTATGAAATGCGCGAGGCAGTCACTGTACATCACTTCTGAATGATTATGAAATGCGCGAGGCAGATTCACTTCTGAATGATTATGAAATGCGCGAGGCAGATTCACTTCTGAATGATTATGAAATGCGCGAGGCAGTCACTGTACATCACTTCTGAATGATTATGAAATGCGCGAGGGAGTCACTGTACATCACTTCTGAATGATTATGAAATGCGCGAGGCAGATTCACTTCTGAATGATTATGAAATGCGCGAGGCAGATTCACTTCTGAATGATTATGAAATGCGCGAGGCAGTCACTGTACATCACTTCTGAATGATTATGAAATGCGCGAGGCAGATTCACTTCTGAATGATTGTGAAATGCGCAAGGCAGATTCACTTCTGAATGATTATGAAATGCGCGAGGCAGTCACTGTACATCTGTTGTAAAATCCAAAACATATATATCATGATTAACTAATGTGTAGAAATATTTGGGCCTCAAAACAATAATTCATAGATTTGTGTGTGTGTGGTTACATAGACTGATTGTGCAAATGCCCTCCTGGGGTGACAATGGCATAGTGGCAGCTGGGGTAAGACTACTTCCCTTTAGGGGGTAGATCAAAGCAAAAGACAAAAGGTCACGTAGACATGTTATCTTGCTGGAGTTTCCTGTCACACACACACACACACATAGACACACACACACACAGACTCACACACACATAGTCACACACTCACACACACACTCACACACACATAGTCACACACTCACACACACACACACATATTCACACACACATAGTCACACACTCACACACACACACACACACACACATTCTCACACACACACACACACATACACACACACACACACACACACAGAACATCTCCAAACAAGCTAACTATTTCCTGGTATATTGTTAAAATAGTAATTTGTATCTTGAATTAAGGTAAAATATAATTAGGTTTGGTCATACTAAAATGTCTACAATTAGTTAATGTGTCTGTGCTATTTTCATTTAGATTCAATATGATTAATTGATTGTTCTATATGGTATTGAAATGTATTCTATTAAGCTAACAGAATGATTAGATTTGTTAGATATATGTTCTAAAAATCAAACAGACTTAGTAATAAAGAAATATATCTGTGTTTAGGTAATCAATATATCTTGAGGTACATCAAAGTACTAACAAGTCAAGTAATGTGTTTAAGTAAAAGATATAAGGAAATGAAAATGATGCAATGTTTATATTGTTGACTGTAAGGACAAAGCCTGTTTGCAGTTATGGGAAGGGGGTTGGGCTATTAAGCCAAACCCCTATTTTTCAAATACCAGCTTAAGCAGGCTTGTGATTGGGGCAATAATGGGATGATGTCATCAACTCGGAGACACTGGCCTGGGCTATAAGAATGGGGTGTAATGGTGGGAGAGGAACTGAGGAACAACCAAAGGACTCTGAACCAAACCAACCCACACAGGACAGGACCTCACCTACCATCTCACCCATCAACACCAAGGAAGCAGGCAGCAGAAGACAAAGGACTTTTTGGAGGGAAAACAGACTGCTTTGTTTTGTCAGCCAAGACAACACAAAGACCAGCAACAATTTATCAATTATCATTCTTTATACTGTAATATTAGTCTGGTTGTTATCAAGACGGCATAGTGTCTTTGATAAACAACTATAGCATTTTCTTATTATAATTTGTATACACTCTTAAACTTTGATTAAACAACTGTTATACTATTTTCCTCCTAATTCCTTCTGCCTTTCTGCCTGCTCAGTCAGTTTGAAGAGAAGTGATCCCAGCTTTAAGGTATTGAATCACAACGCAGAAAGAAGCAGCAAACAGGTTCTGATCAGAGCAGAACAGGACAGCTTGGGAATCCACTTCATTTTGGTGCCGTTTGACCCGTGAACAAGTGGCGGCCCTGGACGAGATTTTTTTTCCCTTCACTCATCAACCTCATCGGCGGACGACAGAGGACACAGCTGCGTGAGCTTCGTTCCTGTGAGAGAGGTGAGTGTGGAAGAAGAATGGGCTGCTCAGTTCGAACAACAAGGGGTTGGGGAAAGAAACTAAAGAATTTAACCTCATGTAATCATGATGTAAGGGACAATTAGATTGAGTGTTCTGGCTGGGGAGGGCGGCTCTGTAATCACCGTGCGTAGTATATTTTAATGTAAAATGTTAGCACTATGAACGGGGCGCCGTTGCCAGTCGGAACAAGTAAGGGGATAGGAACATGTCTTAGATTCGTGCTCAGAGTTAAGCCGAGATAGACACCGTGCGTAGTATGTCTTAAGAGTAGTGACTGAAGCACGCCGTTGCATAGTATTTTCTACAGTAGAGAGTTAGCACAAGTAGGTCTGGTTTTAGCCTTGGGCACGGGCGGGCGTGTTGAAATTAGACGGCGTTAGGCTGTAGCATATACTAGTGCTTAATGAAAGGTTTACCGGTCGCGCCGCGTGCGGCGTTCGAGAGACGGAAATGTGCGTGAATGCTGATTTTGTATTTTTTAATTGTGTACTTTTTAATTGTGTTAGGAAGCGTGTATGAATGTATAGTTGGCGAATGTTTATGGTTAGGAGTGATTGGTGGGAAGTATGAGAATATTGTTGTGTTATGTAATTTAAGTCACCGATTGGCCGTGGGGAAGTTTAATGGAAACGCCGGTTTTCCGAGGCCGTCGAACGCAGCAGCGGTTAGCTGCTGTATTAGCCTCTGGGCACCGGAGCGAACGGGGGGAAAAGTAGACGTAATTCAAATGTGTAAGGTCGATCGATAGTGTCTTGAGATTACGGGGATATGTAATGCACTTAGAAGTTTTCATATTCGTGGCGGTTAAAATAGTTGTGTAATGTTTAAGGTGATCGGGATTTTCTAAACCCGACCCGGAAGTCGTTCTAAGCTCGCCGGAAATGACGACGGAGGGGTCAAACTAGTGTTTTGCGCTATGTTTTTATATTTCTAATTAGATCACTACACTGGCGTTTTGAGGGAAGTAAGATTCTGTTGTGGGGTATGTGGTATTGTATTAACGTTGCGAGGGGACGGCCCGCGCGGCGGAACGGGTCGTTGGAAGCGTTTTTATGGGATCATGGGAGAAGCTAAGCTAATGCTACTTAGCCGCGCTAATGGCTAAAGCGATCGCCGGTTGTGACGTCACAAGGGTGCGCGGTCTGACGGCTTACGCGCGCTAGGTTGAAGCTAACGAAGCTAATATGCTAAGCTAACGTGCTAAGCTAACTGTGCTGACGTCATGGCATGACGGGACTCTCGGTATGTCTCGCGAGGGGGCGTCCATCTTAAGCAGGGGCGCCGCGCGTCCATCTTGGGAGGGTACCGAGCGTCCATCTTGGGAGGGTACCGAGCGTCCATCTTGGGAGGGTGCCGAGCGTCCATCTTGGTAGGGGTGGCGAGCGTCCATTGTTAAGGGGAAGGTGGAGTTTATTGGGAATACAGTAGGGGGCAGAAGTGTACAGGATGGATATGTTTGGATTCTGCTCACGGAACGTTTTCATTGTACACTCTCTCTCCCCCTCTCTTATCTTGCTCCCTTTCTCTTTCTCCCCCTCTCTTTCTCTCTCTCTCTCTTTCTCTCTCTCTCTCTCTCTCTCTCCCTTTCTCTCTCTCTCTCTCTCTCTCTCTTTCTCTTTCTCTTTCTCTTTCTCTCTCTCTCTCTCTCTCTTCCTCTTTCTCTCTCTCTCTCTTCCTCTTTCTCTCTCTCCCTCTCACCTCCCTCCCTCTCTCTTTCTCTCTCTCTCTTTCTCTTTCTCTTTCTCTCTCTCTCTCTCTCTCTCTCTCTCTCTCTCTCTTCCTCTTTCACCCCCCCCCTCTCTTTCTTTCCTTCTCTCACCCTCCCTCTCCCTTTCGCCCCTCTCCCTCTCACCTCCCCCCTCTCTCCCTCTCACCTCCCTCCCTCTCTCTTTCTCTCTCTCTCTCTCTCTCTCTCTCTCTTCCTCTTTCTCTCTCTCTCTCTCTCCCTCTCCCTCTCAACCTCCCCCCCTCTCTCTTACTCTTTCTCTTTCTCTCTCTCTCTCTCGCCTCCCCTCCCTCTCTCTCTCTTCCTCTTTCACCCCCCCCCTCTCTTTCTTTCCTTCTCTCACCCTCCCTCTCCCTTTCGCCCCTCTCCCTCTCACCTCCCCCCTCTTTCCCTCTCCCTCTCTCTCTCTCTTACCCCCCCATCTCGCTCGCTCCCCTCATTTCAACACCGCCTCTCTTCCATGTATTTCCCCCCCCCCTCGGCCCCCCCCCGAAACGCTTCTCTTTCTCTCCTAGGTTAGGGCCTGTATATAGAGTTTTTTATGGGTTTCAAACGCGGTGTAGTGCTAGGTATATTGTTTATTGCTGTTTACTGTAAGGTTTCAAAGGCGGTAGGCTGAGTTTGGGACTTATTATGCGTATGTTGTTGTTCCATATTCAGTTTTATTGTTGTTTTTAGGGAATTTCTAGTGCTGGCAGTGGTATTGCCTGCGTTGGCGCTACGCTTTGTTCGACAAGGCGCTCGTACTTCTTTCCTTACATTTGGACGGGCCCCGGCTGGGGCTCCGTTCCAGTTCATGTTGGTGGGCCGTAAGTTGGAGCATAATTACTCTACTCGCCTGCGATGGGGGTGTGGGTAGACAGTTCATCGTGGCTCACTGTCTGCCTCCACGCTTTGTGCGCTGTGTGTGACTCGTCGGTGCTCGCTGCCACACTGCGCACATTTTTCATTTTACCAGGGGTACGGGGACTGCTAAACGTCGTGGCGGGGGTGGGCTCGCTGTCTGCCACCGCGCATTAACGGGGGTGCGCTATGCGTGCACTCGTCAAAGGCTCGCTGCCACACTACGCGCGTCGAATTATATTGTGTGTGAGTATTTGGGTGACTGGTTACGGTGGTGTGTCAGAGGTGCTGTATGTGTGTGGCTGTGGTTGTGAGTGAAATGATCTTTGATTATCCTTGAGTAGGGGGCCCGGGGTTCCGCATTCCAGGTTCGAAACTGGGGGTGATGCCGTGGGCCACAGGACGAGTTGGCCAGTGGAATCTCATTGGTCGGCAGGATTTTCAATGTGGGGATGGTGTCGCCGCCTGTGGTTATGAACGGGTTGTGTGACACTGTTCTAAATGCACGGGGACTTCAGTGGCATGAGGCACTGAAAATTGATTTCTGTTCCCGTGAGGAGCGCGTTATTTTAACACCTAAAGGGTTAGGTGTTACGGGGGATATATAATAACTGTGTGAGAGATTGTGAATGGAAAATATGTGTGTTACTGATATGTGTAATGTAATATGAGCGAAATACATACTAGGCTTTCACGGACAGAAATAAATATAGTTACACAGACACATAGTCATTTGCAAAGAACGATTAGAGTAAAAGTGAGATTATTCACCTAAATTACAATGTCCGATACAGATGTTTAGAAATGATAGGCTGTAAATAACAACTTTCTGATTGACCACCATCTCAGGAAACAGCTGATGGAAGCTGAGTTCCCCGGAGTGGTATTAAGGAGGATCTTGACAACAGGATTGAGAGTCTGGGTTTCCAATAGAGACAACTGGAGAAAGATTAAGACTGTCATTGATAAATCAAAAACGAAAATTGCACAAATGCTCTCATATGATCATAGTCTAGGAGATGCCCGACATTCCATGCTTAAAGACAAATGATGGATTGTGAATGGCAAATGTCACTGATAATTAAGTGTATTTTTTGCTTCTCTCTTTTCACAGCTGCTCCAGGACGGATGGCCGGCGCTGACAATTCCGAACCCCAACAGGGAAATCGAAGAGACTGTTGACAGTCAGGGGGTATAGTATCACAAGACCGAGATTATCAATTCCTGTTTACACCAATATAGAAGTGTGAGTGAAATTAACTCAAGTTTGGTAAAAATAGTTTGAATACAGAGAAACTTGCTTTCCAAACGGTGACGTTACGAGTGATTGAAGAAAGGTGAGAATGGAAAATACACAGATAGGGGCAACCGGAGGGTTAGATGCACTGACCATAGGAAGGGTGGACAATCTGTCTATTTCAACAACTGGAGATGTCACAATAAAAGTGACGAAAAGATGGCCAAAGATATTCAGGCCATTACAGAACCTTGTAGTTAAAGGAGGCCGGTGTAGAATGCGTACCCAAATCAAGATAATGCCGATAACCTCTGCAGACATTACATTGACCGAATTGGACGTTGACTTGATTGACTGGAATTTGATCGACTCCCCTCTAGTGTCCAGTGAGACGGAGGGACTGGAAATAATGTCTTTTACTCCGCCACAGGGAGTCGTTGCAGCAAGCGACCCAGAGACAGCTGTATTACCCGAGTCAATCCAAGCTGAAGTGTCCGTTGCAGATGACTGCCAGTTACAGACGTGCCTCCCTCTCGAAGAACAGCTAGCCGAGGCTAGACGGGTAGTGGACTATCTCCAAGGCCTACTCCAGCCCACACAGCCCGGAGGGGAGACAGGTTCCAATCGCCTCTCTCCCTCTCCCTCTGGAGAACCAGATGGCCAGAGACAGGCCCAGTTGGGGCCACAAGGGGGTCCCGTGCCGGGACAACAACTAACCCCAATAGGACCACCCACGAGGTGGCAACCACGAGGAAAAGGTGTAGGCAAAGGCAGGAATCCGATTGGCTACCGTGTGCGGCAGGTGCACTGTTGGACGTGTGGGACCCTCGGACACATTGCTCGGAACTGTGCAGAGCAGGACCATATATCCCCAACAGGGCGTGTTTGTGCAGGAACAGGTGGCGGGCCCCTCCCAACCACGGGCCCCTCTCAAGGAACTGTGACTGGACCAAATAGGTACGTGGCTTTCTCCTCCGAACAGGCTCCAGGGAACCATGGCGAGGATGGCATACCACCAGGACATGTTCTGGGCCCGATGACCCCAGGGTCATCCGGTCACAGGCAACTGACCCACCGGGTCTCACAACCCGGGGGAGACCGCCAGTGTTGTTGGGGCTGTGGAGTGAAAGGTCATTTTCAAGGGTCATGTCTGCAGAGGCCACCGGCAGAATAAAAATATATGCAACTGACTAGGGTAGAGGTGGGATATATTGAATGATAAAATATGCTCCTAATTAGATTAGAATAAAAAGTAAATAGAGGTGTTAGGTGATTAGATTATGAATGAAAGTTACTAAAAACGAATGTATGGGTGACTGACAAATGCATGAACTAATCAGACTAACAAGAGGTCAAATTATGTTAAACAGTTAATCGATATTAGACAGTGTGATGATGTGACACTGCGGCAGCTAGTGATCAGTAAATTATCCATGCTCGGTCAACATTCAGATTGATCAAGAGGTGGACTGCATGATTAAGAAATTAAAAGGACTCATAGTTGTTTCTAGTATTTTATAGTATTGATAGAAGCATATTAACAGTTATGAGCAATAGGATAGGTGTTTGTTTACTTTTATTTTTACTTCTCTTTTCTAGTGTGATATGAGCAATTCCTGACTTAGGCCGGGAGCGTACATTTCGTTTATTCATTTGATTTCCCTTTTTGTTTCTTAGTTAAAAATGAGCTAGAAAGCTCACAAGTTTGGTTTATTTTTTCATTTATTGGTTTGGCAGCGTTTTCTTTGTGTTTTGTTTTCTGTTTTCTTTCTTTCTGTGTGTTTTTTGTTTTTTCTTAGGGTACCTGGCAAGCTGGGAGTGATCTCGACACATCAGGACGGGGTAGTATATGTCTGTAAAATGGACTGGGAACAAAGTGAAGGAACATGAGCTAGTTATGGATTTTTGTTCTCCGCCCATTGAATACCCAGTTTTAGCGGCTGGGGGTGTGTCGTGGTTGGTGATAGTGTTGGGAAGCATGATTCTCTGTACATTAATGAAGCTCAATGGATTTGGTCGCTATTGGCCAAATTAGTCTTGTGTAGGGTGTGAACATGTGCAATTGATAATTGGCTTGTGATGTGGAAGATGTGTGTTTAAGGCGGTCTGTGACTTGTACACACAGGTTACTGGGAGAATGGATGTGTCAGTGCTGAACGTCCGGTCCGGGGTGCAGCTGTCCAAAACCAGAGGGAGACGGTAACGATGTTTGAATGTGTATTCCACATCGAGAGGTGGAGAGTATACTGTTTTGACAGCATAATATAATGAGAGCCATGTGAATTTTTCAGAATTTTGAAATTTAATGATCTAGAAGCCATGAAATATATAGATAAATGATTTGGAAAAGAAAGTTGTCAAAAGCTCAGACCAGTAAAGAGAGTCTGAGGGATGGAAATGATGGATTCTCAATCAATTGTTGTGGTAGAAGTGATCCCCACTGTGCCCCGGAGCGATATATATTCACTACAGGATACGGATGGGAGAGGACACTGGCTAGTGTCTACCCAGCGGTTCCATGGGGAACCACAACACTGCGGAGAACCAGGAGACGCCTACATCTCGGGCCGGGAGAGTCTTGGCCAACGCAGTGACCGAGTCTTGAGGCTTCAGAGGGAAACGACAGACAACCAACGAGGAGACAGGCAGCTAGGCCTCAGCAACAACTCCGGCTGTCAACAGAAGCAAGGCCTCAACTATTGACCAGGGGGTCAACAAGCGAAGGGGGGGAGCTGCTATCGCCCCTATCGACCACCAGGTCGTCTAAGGAGGGGAGGAGAAACAAACCTCTTCCACTGATCCGAGGGTCAACCAGCGAAGGGGTCGAGCAGCCAGCAACGACCTCCCCATCGCTGTGAAGAATAGAAGATACTACAGCAGGGGGCTCTACCCCCTAAGAGAGGATCTCCACGAGTCAAGATGTGCTTGACAGAAGATGGGGTGTATTAGAAAGGCAATTTGCTTTCTGAGTTGCACCCAGCAGTCGTGATATTGCACCAGCTCTGAGCAATAAAGAGGAGGCAGGGTCAAATCTAGAAAACATGGACCCCCCTCCTCAAATGCTCCATTTGATCTTGGTACGAGAACAAGTTATTAAAGACTGCACATGATCACAAAAACTGAAATGGCTAATTTGAATTTTAGGATCTGAGTGTGGCAAACCATATATATGTTATCCTAATATGATTTAAAATGTCTTAAGTGTTATCTAGATAGTAGTGTGTAGAGATTGATATCTATGTTTGACATATTAAGGATAGGTAAACTATCCGAGTGGGGACTGTTGTAAAATCCAAAACATATATATCATGATTAACTAATGTGTAGAAATATTTGGGCCTCAAAACAATAATTCATAGATTTGTGTGTGTGTGGTTACATAGACTGATTGTGCAAATGCCCTCCTGGGGTGACAATGGCATAGTGGCAGCTGGGGTAAGACTACTTCCCTTTAGGGGGTAGATCAAAGCAAAAGACAAAAGGTCACGTAGACATGTTATCTTGCTGGAGTTTCCTGTCACACACACACACACACATAGACACACACACACACAGACTCACACACACATAGTCACACACTCACACACACACTCACACACACATAGTCACACACTCACACACACACACACATATTCACACACACATAGTCACACACTCACACACACACACACACACACACACACATTCTCACACACACACACACACATACACACACACACACACACACACAGAACATCTCCAAACAAGCTAACTATTTCCTGGTATATTGTTAAAATAGTAATTTGTATCTTGAATTAAGGTAAAATATAATTAGGTTTGGTCATACTAAAATGTCTACAATTAGTTAATGTGTCTGTGCTATTTTCATTTAGATTCAATATGATTAATTGATTGTTCTATATGGTATTGAAATGTATTCTATTAAGCTAACAGAATGATTAGATTTGTTAGATATATGTTCTAAAAATCAAACAGACTTAGTAATAAAGAAATATATCTGTGTTTAGGTAATCAATATATCTTGAGGTACATCAAAGTACTAACAAGTCAAGTAATGTGTTTAAGTAAAAGATATAAGGAAATGAAAATGATGCAATGTTTATATTGTTGACTGTAAGGACAAAGCCTGTTTGCAGTTATGGGAAGGGGGTTGGGCTATTAAGCCAAACCCCTATTTTTCAAATACCAGCTTAAGCAGGCTTGTGATTGGGGCAATAATGGGATGATGTCATCAACTCGGAGACACTGGCCTGGGCTATAAGAATGGGGTGTAATGGTGGGAGAGGAACTGAGGAACAACCAAAGGACTCTGAACCAAACCAACCCACACAGGACAGGACCTCACCTACCATCTCACCCATCAACACCAAGGAAGCAGGCAGCAGAAGACAAAGGACTTTTTGGAGGGAAAACAGACTGCTTTGTTTTGTCAGCCAAGACAACACAAAGACCAGCAACAATTTATCAATTATCATTCTTTATACTGTAATATTAGTCTGGTTGTTATCAAGACGGCATAGTGTCTTTGATAAACAACTATAGCATTTTCTTATTATAATTTGTATACACTCTTAAACTTTGATTAAACAACTGTTATACTATTTTCCTCCTAATTCCTTCTGCCTTTCTGCCTGCTCAGTCAGTTTGAAGAGAAGTGATCCCAGCTTTAAGGTATTGAATCACAACGCAGAAAGAAGCAGCAAACAGGTTCTGATCAGAGCAGAACAGGACAGCTTGGGAATCCACTTCACATCACTTCTGAATGATTATGAAATGCGCGAGGCAGATTCACTCGTCACTGTACTACATCACTTCTGAAGTATAAACAAACTAGCTGACTGAACTAGAAAGCGTAACGTTATTATGTTATTTCGCGTTTTTAACAACCAACTACCAGATTCAGTCGTCACTGTACATCACTTCTGAAGTATAAACAAACTATACTGCTGTGACGATTTTGAATATCTTAACATGTATTTAGAGCACCTGGGGGAGCCTCATGGTGGTCAATTACTACGGAAATGTTGTGTCTTACTAATAATAACTAATTCCGCGGTCAATATAAGTCTCTGTGATACTTTCTGAATATGATTTGGGAATGGGCAGGGTTATATTAGAAGAAAGACAGTGTAAACAATATAATTAACTCTGAATATAATAATGAGGAAAAATAAACAGGGTAGGGTAGTGCACCTTGTTGTGTTGTGTATCCTGTTTATTTTTCGTCATTATTATATTCAGAGTTAATTATATTGTTTACACTGTCTTTCTTCTAATATAACCCTGCCCATTCCCAAATCATATTCAGAAAGTATCACAGAGACTTATATTGACCGCGGAATTAGTTATTATTAGTAAGACACAACATTTCCGTAGTAATTGACCACCAGACTCTTTCTCTTAAGGCATTAATGAATGAAATGAATGAATGAAAACTTTATTCAACAGATTGCAGAATGGGTACAATACAGTACGGCTCAATAGGATGCAGACCTGAGAAAGACGTTTGTCTTGTTTCCATCAGGGTCCCCCATTTTCAATTCATATAGACATACTGTATATGACATACATGACATACAGATAGTCAGTACTGCTACATCTATACATTTATGACATACCAGATTTGCAAATACAGTACTGTTTGTGATACAGAAGGAGTCAAGAAAAGGGAGTATATACATTTGACGTAGAAACTGTACATTGGAGGAGGTTGGGTGGGGGGGGTTGGGTACATTGGGATATTGACAACCATACTGGGTAATTTACATTGGAGGTGGTTGGGGGGGGGGGGGGGCGGGGGGCACACTGTATAAACAAGTAACACTGTACATTGAGGGGGGGGGGGAGGAGACACTGTACAAACAAACACAATTGTACATTGAACTATTGACAAAACCATACTAGGTAAATGACTGTACATTGGAGGGGGTTGGGTTAGGATATTTACAGGGGCCAGTGTTGAATTGCAGTCTCCCGTAGGTGTCCCTTGAGAGAGGTTTTGAAAGTGGGTAGTGATCCACATTCCTTTACAGCTTTGGGTAGGGCGTTCCACATTGATGTGGCATAATTGCAAAACGTGTTTAGTCCCTTATTTGAGCCGAATCTGGGTTTAACATGATTTGTGGAGCTCCCTCTGGTGTTGTGATCGTGGTATTCACTGACCTTTGGGAAGTATTTTGACATGTACATGGGTACCTTGGTCGTGTAGTGTATCTTGTAGACCAGGCCCATTGCAAGTTGTTGTACTCTGTCGTCTACTCTAAGCCATCCTAGGTTGTCAAAGTGGGCAGGGGTGAGGTGGGTTCTAGGAGTAAGGTCAAGCAGTAGTCTGACCAGTTTGTTTTGAGATGTTTGTAATTTTGTTTTTAGCGCCTTTGAGGTGCTTTGGTACCATGAGGTGCAAGCATAGTCGTAGTACCCCTGAATGAGTGCTCCTGCCAGAGTCTTCAGGGTGTTCTTGTTTACCAGAGAGGAGATCCGGTACAAGAATCGAGTTCGTTGGTTGACTTTTTTTATTACATTGGATGCCATTTTGTCACAGGAGAGATTAGCCTCTAGGATGGAACCCAGGTAGGTAATTTCATCTTTCCTTGTGACAATATTGTCACCCACTGTAACTGAGAAGCCGTCGGTCTTGCTGAGTTTGTTATTTGAACCGAAGAGAATGGACTCTGTTTTGCCCATGTGTAATGATAGTTTGTTATCAGCGAGCCATATGCAACTGGGTTAATTAATATAAATGTTATATTGTAACTGTCTAGTTACACATTGGTTCCGAAACATGTATGTTCCAGGCTGCAATTTTGAATCTGAGAGAGCTCTGGTCAGCGAAGCCGTCGCCGTTCGCGAATCGCGACCTCCATGTCGCGACCAATAGTTTCTGGGCTATTCATCAGAAAACTCGGATCCCGATTCGGCTCCCATCCGTCGCAATAGTATCCAGCTGCAGCCGTTCAGACCAGCGCTTACAAGCCCCGCACATACAAGCCCCGCACATAGCAACCCCTCGCTTCCATTGGCTGATTTTGGTGACGTGATTTTGGGTCACGTTGCACGTTGCACTGCGGGATTGATTGATTGATTGATTGAAAACTTTATTAACAGATTGCCGTATGATTTGGGTCACGTTGCACTGCGGGATTGATTGATTGATTGATTCATTGATTCATTGATTCATTGATTGATTGATTGATTGATTGAAAACTTTATTAACAGATTGATTGATTGATTGAAAACTTTATTAACAGATTGCCGAATGGGTACACGTGACCACAGGCCCTGATTGATTGATTGAAAACTTTATTAACAGATTGTAGAATGGGTACACGTGACCTGACCGATTGATTGATTGATTGATTGAAAACTTTATTAACAGATTGCAGAATGGGTACAGTGACCGATTGATTGATTGATTGATTGATTGATTGATTGATTGATTGATTGATTGATTGAAAACTTTATTAACAGATTGCAGAATGCAGTACAGCTCAATACACACAATTGTTAAGGGGATGCAGACCATGCAGTACTGTTACATTTGTGACATACAGTAAATATATACAAGGGGGAGGGAACTGTACATTTATGATGAATTGAAAATGGGGGACCCTGATGTAAACAAGACGGAAGTCTTTCTCTGGTCTGCATCCCCTTAACAATTGTGTGTATTGAGCTGTACTGCAGATATATTTCAATTGCCTTACTTATTTACATAAGTATTATAGGCCTACAGCAGTATTGTACAGACAGTCTGTGTGAAGTCTGTGTGGTTATCCAGCTGCACAAAGGCAGAGCAAGAGGCTCTACAGAGGGTGGTGAAGGCGGCAGGCAGGATTGTCGGGACTCCTCTATCAAACATCACCTCCGTCTTCACCTCCCGCTGCCTCCACCGCTCCAAGTGTATCATCAAGGACCAGTCTCACCCAGCACATCACCTCTTTCAGCTCCTTCCCTCAGGGAGGAGATACCGGTCCATACATGCCAAGAGTTAAATATTTAAGAACAGCTTTTTCCCCCAAGCAGTCAGACTGTTAAACGCTCATTGACTGTCCCCTCACGTGCACCATGCACTTACCTGGACTTGATAATCACTGTTACCACTCATCGTGCACTTTATTTAAATATTCTGTTATGTACAGTGTTATATGTGTTTCATGTATGTATATATTGTACTACGGTCTGTGGGAGCTCCCCTGAAATTTCACTCACGGTCATATAAGAGTTTTAATGTACCATGTACAGACATTGGATTTTCTACCCATAATTTGATTTAAAACATTCCATAGATTTTTACCATCATTTCTCACATCATATAACCATGGTTTAAAATATTCCCTTTTTCTCACCTTATTTAACTTTGTGACTTGATTACGTAAGGAACGGTACTTTTGTCTGTCATCTGCAGAACTGGAACACACTGATGCTTTTTTGGCTACAGTATGTCTCTCTCATTCATTAAAATTCATTAAAAGCTACTATCTATCCATGGGGCTGATTTGTTTCTGACATAAATAAGTCCAGTGCAACCTCTGGGTCATCCTCACAACATACCTCCTCCCAGTTTATACCCAACATTTCATTAATAAAACCTTCTACATTAAAACTCTTATATGACCATGAGTGAAATTTCAGGGGAGCTCCCACAGACCGTAGTACAATATATACATACATGAAACACATATAACACTGTACATAACAGAATATTTTAAATAAAGTGCATGATGAGTGGTAACAGTGATTATCCAGACCAGAGAAAGACTTTCGTCTTGTTTACATCAGGGTCCCCCATTTTCAATTCATCATAAATGTACAGTTCCCTCCCCCTTGTATATATTTACTGTATGTCACAAATGTAACAGTACTGCATGGTCTGCATCCCCTTAACAATTGTGTGTATTGAGCTGTACTGCATTCTGCAATCTGTTAATAAAGTTTTCAATCAATCAATCAATAAATCAATAAATCAATCAATCAATCAATCAATCAATCAATCAATCGGTCACTGTACCCATTCTGCAATCTGTTAATAAAGTTTTCAATCAATCAATCAATCAATCAATCAATCAATCGGTCAGGTCACGTGTACCCATTCTACAATCTGTTAATAAAGTTTTCAATCAATCAATCAGGGCCTGTGGTCACGTGTACCCATTCGGCAATATGTTAATAAAGTTTTCAATCAATCAATCAATCTGTTAATAAAGTTTTCAATCAATCAATCAATCAATGAATCAATCAATCAATCAATCAATCCCGCAGTGCAACGTGACCCAAATCATACGGCAATCTGTTAATAAAGTTTTCAATCAATCAATCAATCAATCCCGCAGTGCAACGTGCAACGTGACCCAAAATCACGTCACCAAAATCAGCCAATGGAAGCGAGGGGTTGCTATGTGCGGGGCTTGTATCGGGCAAGAACTGGCGGTTTTCAGCCTCTCTCTCTGGAGCTTAACGGAGTTTCGAGTTTGGGATTCACCGTGTTGAATGGGGCGTCTGAACTAAGCAAGGACCTCATGCGCATGCGCGGCGAAGAATGCGGAAGCGCCCTTGCACGCTTCCGCTGTCATTAAGCAACACGCCCCCCGCAGAGCTTATTCTGACAGCCCCGCCTACTCTGTCTCCCTGCTACAAGGGGAACATAGAGCAACGGCGCCATCTTCTGTAAAAAAGCAGGTGATTGCTCTTGGCATATCCCCTGGCCTCCATAATATCTTGTTTATGGGTGATTATTTGATTTTGGGCATTTTCATGTCCCTGGGATATATTTGAAAGAAAAAAAAAGATTTCCAGATTCTTTATGCTATCATTGATTAGTATAATTAATTACTTACCTAGACTTAATTATTCAATTTAAAACATACATTTTTTATCTTATTTTTTGTTGTTTAATGTTGGAATTTGACCATTTTCACCTTGTCCCAATCCAGAGTTTTAACGTTTAGTCTTGTATTTCTCTAGAAAAAACTATTAAAAAACAATACCTTTAGGTATATATTACTATAACTACATTTGAATCAATGATTCTCTGCCAAATATTTAACTTAAGTACAATATGTGAAAAAAATAAATATCAAAATAGGTTTGTCCCTTAATATCTGTGTCATTACCATCACGTTGAACTATTTGCAATACAATGAAGTGTTTGCTACGCCCCTTGCTTTGGTACCCATTACAACCTGTAGTGACAGTGGAGCACATGGCTGTCAGAGTGGAAGACTGACATTTTGATCACCAGGAATGTAAGATATTTTCACATTTACTTACTCATACTACAGAATATGTTTATTGTGTGTCATTACCAAACACACTATAATTTGATAATGCTTTTGAATCTTAGTCAAACTTCTTCATATTTGTAGGTACATTGAGTACATTGCTAGCTAGCTAAGAATTGAATATAAGCAAGTTTGATGTTATGCTAGCTGTTAGCTTAAAAGTAAGAAAATGTCATTACCATCACGGTCATTACTGCCACACAGTGAAGTGTGGTGGTAATGACAACGTGTGGTGGTAATGACAAAGATATCTGGTTATAGCTTTTTATTTTGGATAACATTACTTGTATGTATATGTATATGTAAATATATGTTGTGTCTCATTTATAACTGATATTTATTGTTATTTATTTATTGGTTTTTGTATTTGTTTATGCTAGTGTCTTCACCATGGCACCTAAATCAACAGGCCAAAGGTCAAAATCATACAGAGACAGACTTAAAGATGATCCAGAACAATATCAAAGATACTTTCAAAAAGAAAAAGAGCGGTATAAAAAGAGAAAGGAGGCGGGTAAGCTGCAATGCATATCTCAGCTGCCCAAATGCACACACAGATATAAAAGGCATCAATGGCGAATCAATCAAAGAAACAAAAGAACAAACGATAAGCAAATATGAAATATGGATGACTACCTAACAGTGAATAGGCCACCAGTGTCACCAACACAACAACCTGAGCAACATAATGCTGTCCCTGTCCCTATTGCCAGATGTAAGTCCCAATCAGCCTACACCACAAGAAACCCCACAACAAAGAGGACGAAAAAAGGTGAACAGAAACAGAAGTAAGACACCAACACTAAAGAGAAGCAAGTAATTTCTTTTTTTTTATCCACTTTTTTCTCCCATTTTCTATATTTTCTCCCATCCCAATTTCGTATCATCCAATTCAACCCTCCCCTGTCACGAACGCTGTTTCTTGCCTCCCACAAGCCGGCTGCAATGTGGACTAAGTCATACATAGCACAAGTCCCCTCCGGTACTTGAGGTAACAGCAGTCGCATCTTTTCACCTGCGCAGCTCGATCTCTCAGTGGCGAGGAGTAACGCGTGGGAGGCTCACGCTGCCCCCGACACTTCCTGATTCTACTGCGCAGGCGCACCAACCGACCTGTAGGAGTCGCTGTCCACAACGCCCGATCCCCACCCATCAGTTTCCCACCCTCTAATACTGCCAATTGTATTAGTACGGACGACCAGCCAAACTGAAAACAATGTGGAGAGCTGGATTCGAACACGCGAATCCAGCGTCTCCACATTGGTGGCGAGTGCCTTGCCCACTACACCACCTAGCCGCCCAAGAGAAGCAAGTAATTTCAAAGATTCTAAGGGGGGGGGATTCTGAAAAAGTACAAGTTGGTGTATCTGGCTCAAAAGGAACTTGGATTCTCTGCAAAGATGATGCGGAAATACAGAAGAGGAACTGGACTTCAGAAGAAACATGCAAATGCATTGCCTCTCTCTACCAGGACAAAAGTCAAAGAGTTTCTGGAACGTGATGATAACTCACAGGCAACAACAGGGAAGAGAGACACATTGACACAGAAGAAAGTGAAAATGCAAAAGCGCTTTCTGAATGAAACGTACAGTCTTTGGCGGAAATTCAAGAATGAACATCCACAGCTCAAGATTTCCTATAGTAAGTTATGGAAAACCTGCCCATTTTGGATAGTGAGGCCAACCGTCCGTGATAGGGACACATGCTTGTGTAAAACACATGCAAACACTCAACTGATGGCTGACAAACTGCTCCATCACAAAGTGCTAAAGACTAGCAACATTAAGGGCTAGATCCACAAAGAATGGATTGCACAGTGCTAGTTGCACCCTACTTACAATTCATTATAAATAGAAAATGGGGGACCTGGTGTAAACAAGACGAAAGTCTTTCTCTTGTCTGCATCCCCTTAACAATTGTGTGTATTGAGCCTTACTGTATTGTACCCATTCTGCAATCTGTTAATAACATTTTCAATCAGTTAAGACTGAGGAGATGGTGTTTGACCCCAGAGGTGTTGGGGACCACAGGCCTGTGGTCATCCACACACAGTCCATCTCGCCGGTCTCTTCATATAAATATCTTGTGATTTTTGTCGATAACACACTAACCTGGAACACCCATGTAGATAGCCTGTGTAGCAGACTACAACAACAACTGCACTTTCTACGTCGCCTTAGAGTTCATGGTGTAGATAAAAAAAATGTGTTACTTTTCTACCAATCTGTATTAGAGAGTCTCATCAGATACGGTATTACAGCTTGGTTTGGTAACCTGTCTGTACAATTAAAGTCCAAACTGGTCCGTCTGATGCAGACTGCATGGAAGATCATAGGGGTGAAAGGTCACCCATCCCTGCAGTCTATTTTTTAACAGGCTACTCTAAGGCAAGCCAATAGAATAGTCTCGGACCCCTCCCATGTCTTACATGCCGAGTATGAGCTACTGCCCTATGGGAGAAGGTTTAAAGTTCCACGCTCTAGACTAAATAGGTTAAAAAACTCCTTTATTCCGATCTCAGTGGAACTTTTAAATAGTGCCAGATAAAGGGAACTATCGAATAACTGATATTTGGTTGTTATATTATCGATATTCGATAACCGATATTTGGGTTTTTTGGGTATACTATTATATTATACTACTATATTTGTGTATACTATTCTAATGTGGTGTTGCCAGACATCCTGCTGTGCAGGTACTTTACTAGACATGTTGTGTGTGTATTATTGTTAGGCCGATTTATTGTGTTCTTATTTTGTTATATAGGATGGCCTAAAGATGTGTTTCCTGTTTATGTTCATTAAGATGCATTAAGTTATGTATTTGTCAACTTGTCAATGCAATTAAACTTTCAAATTTAGTTCTGCCTTCTTGTCTATTCTCAGTCCTTGCCCCACAATGTTGGAATTAACTACCCACCCCAGTTAGGACAGCCGAAACCCATCCAATCTTTCGCCGTCGACTAAAGGCGCACTTCTTCAATCATTATCTGAAATCTAAATCTTGTCTTCTTTTTAAGATTTTCCCATTAAAAGTTTTAAAACACATGGTGACAACCAACCCCATAGTGTGTGACAACCATCCCCATGATGGGGTTGGTTGTCACAATGTGTCAGAGTGTCTTTGATAGGTGATTAACTCTTTGTTACAATACTTTGGAAAATGAGAGGGATACACATTTCAAGCCAACATCTTAAGCTTCAATTTAATGTAGGAATGACTATTGAAAGATGTTTTGATTATGAGCAATTCACACTAGAGTAAAAAGTGTGACAACGTCCCCCGTTCTCCCCTAATATGGTATAGAATGGAAATTGTGCTGGTCCCAGAGCCCCAACTGATTACTAAAAGACATATGATGCTCAATGCCTCTGTCTGGAAACAAGTATGCTCCCTCATACTCAGTTTGAACAGGCTGACTCTAGAGGCATGTGGCAGGGCCTCAGAACAATGACAGATTACAAAGGCACCTCCCTCAAACTGAACAGTGACATCTCCTTAGCAAATGATCTCAATTCCTTCTATGCGAGGTTTGAGGCTGTGAATAAAAACACCAGCCTACAAACCACGGCAATGGGGGGGGGGGGGGGGGGTCTGCTGATGGAGACTCAGTGTTCAGGGTAACAGAGCATGAGGTGAGACGGATCTTTAAAAAAGTGAATATCAGGAAGGCAGCAGGACCGGACGGCATCCCCGGCCGCGTCCTAAAAGTCTGTGCCGACCAACTGGCCCCGGTATTCACTGACATCTTCAACCTGTCCTTGGAACAGGCTGTCATCCCCACCTGTCTGAAGAAGTCCACCATCATCCCTGTACCCAAAAAATCTACGCCCGCTTGCCTCAACGACTACCGCCCTGTAGCCCTCACCTCCATAGCCATGAAGTGCTTTGAGAAGCTAGTGAAGGGCTACATCTGTTCCTCCCTCCCCATCAACCTGGACCCTCTGCAATTTGCATATCGCCCCAACAGGTCCACGGAGGACGCCATAGCCCATGTGCTGCACACAGCAGCATCACACCTGGACAAGAGGCAGGGGAACTATGTGAGAATGCTGTTCATCGACTACAGCTCAGCATTCAATACCATAGTCCCCTCCAAACTCATAGCCAAGCTCAGGGACCTGGGCTTGAACTATGACCTCTGCCAGTGGGTCTTGGACTTCCTGACGGGCAGACCCCAGGTGGTAAGAGCAGGCAACTGCGGGGAGCTCCAGTAGCTCACCGCGTACCTCGAGCGCTATTTCGGCGCCGGGGACAACCGTGCTCGTCACGGATCTGGGGTTTAGCGAGTTCGATTCCCGGACTGCAGCCGTGCCTTTCTCAGAGTGTCTTCCCCCCCATCTGTACCCCCATTCAACCTGTTTCTGTCTGTCGGTCATTCTTGACCAGAGAAAAATGCGATAAACGCAAAAAAGAGCCGGCGGGATGGCCAAAGTATAAAAAAAAGAGCAGGCAACTGCACCTCCTCATCCATCACGCTCAACATAGGGGACCCCCAGGGCTGTGTTCTGAGCCCCCTCCTCTACTCCCTGTACACACATGACTGCGTAGCACAGCGGAACAACAACACCATCATCAAATTTGCTGATGACACAGTAGTGGTGGGCCTGATCTCTGCCAACGACGAAAGGGCCTACCTGGAAGAGGTAGAGAACCTGTCACAGTGGTGTCAGGAGAACTGCCTCTCCCTGAACGTCAGCAAAACAAAAGAGATGATTGTGGACTTCAGGAGGTCAGGGGTCAAGGACTACAGCCCCCTCAGCATCGACGGGGCACCGGTTGAGAGAGTGAACAGTTTCAAGTACCTCGGAGCCCACATATCCGAGGACTTGACATGGACCACACACATTGACAGTGTTGTGAAGAAGGCACGACAACGCCTCTACTTCCTCAGGCGCCTAAGGAAGTTCCAAGTCAGTCAGAAGATCCTTAGGAACTTCTACTCATGCACAATAGAGAGCATCCTGACTGGCAACATCACCTCCTGGTTTGGGAATAGCACTGCACAAGACCGTAGCAGACTACAAAGAGTGACACGTTCAGCCGAACGCACAATTGGAGGGGGGCTTCCCACCCTCCAGAACATTTACAACAAGCGGTGCAAGGGGAAGGCTAAGATAATTTTTTTTTTTTATTATTGCAAAACAAAAATTATTAAAAGTCAGTACTCAACACACAATGCATAATGAAACTAACAGTCAAGGTGGCTAAAATGACATGCAAGTACAGAAACAGAAAACAAAAAAAAGTCTATAATAATATACGTATACAGTGTATATCCAACGAAATGACCAATTATGCAAATGCATTATACAGGATATACCCCTAATACCTATTTTCTAAAACCCTACACACATATGCTCCAGCTCGAACCCCCCCCTCCCGGACCCCTCCTTGGATAGTACCTCCATTATCCCTCACTCCTAACCAGACACTACGATTATAAGCTAGCTTTTATTCTCTCCACCACTTCTAACCACATTGACATTTTGGATTCGTTGAGACCCAGAATTCTTGCTGTAGATATTTCTTGATAAATCACATCGAGATATGTAAGAGACCAAACCTTCCGGCAGATTTTTTCCGGTTGAAACCAGCGTGATGCGATCAGTTTTTTAGCTACTGTGATACCCGATAAAACCAATCTCTTTAGCTGTGGATTTACTGCAAACTCAAAAACATCATTCAATAGCAATACAGAGGGGTGTACTGGTATATTCCAAGATACGAGTTTTGATAATTGATGGGTCACATCTTTCCAGAATGTCTTAACTGGTGGGCAGTCCCAATACATGTGCATAAATGTCCCTTCGTCTCCATTTGTACATTGGGAGCATTTTGAGTCTTGTTTAAGGCCCATTCTGTTCAGTCTTATAGGAGTCAAGTATGTCCTGTGAATATAGTTAAGATTGATTTGTTGATGGTCCGGGTTCCTTGATGTAAGACGGACATTTGCCCATGCTTCTTGCCAATCAAAGTCACTTTCCAGGTCTGGTATATCCCTCCTCCAGACAGTGTCTAGTTGGAGGGTTTCATACGAGGACGTTAGTAATTGATAATAAAAACCTGATACAAAACCTCTCAATGTTTCTCTTTCATAGAAGAATTTGTGGTATCTGTGGTGTTCAACTGGTATGTCTAATGGAACACTGTGAGACCTCAAACATAGGCGTAACTGTATGTAAAAAAGCCATGTGGACTCGGTGAGGTTAAACTTTGTGCATATTTCTCCATAACTACAAAAACCCTGGTTATTAAAAATATCCCCTAATGAGTGTATGCCTTGCTCTTCCCATATAGGGAATCTTATAGGACGTTTTTCCATTAAGAGTGCATTGTTATTGAATATGGGAGTGTGATTATGCCATTTTTGAGGGTTAGGATATTTTTTTTGTGTTTCCCGCCATATCCGGATTGCATGGGTAATTATGGGGCCAAATTTCCGCTCACAGTGCTTGATTGGTAGTTTAGTGTGTGCTATGTCCTTCAGTCTATGTGGGGCTACTATGTTTTCTTCCAATTTTCTCCAGGATACCAATGCCTGGGGATCAAACCATATTGTTAATGGTCTTAATGTGTAAGCCTTAAAATATTGGAAAAAATCTGGAACTGCCATGCCACCGTCTGCTTTATTTCTCTGTGCAGTGGATCTTTTTATGCGAGGTGGTTTGTTATTCCAAATAAATTTGTATGTGGAGGAGTGTAATCTTTTCCAGTAACCCTCTGGAGGGGGTAACGGTAGCATTGAACTGATGAAGTTGATTCTTGGTAGTACATCCATCTTAACTATTGATACCCTTGCCTGTACTGAGTTTTTAAGTTTTGCCCACCTGTCCAGGTCGTCTTTGATTTTGTTCTGTATTTTTGTGTAATTGTGCTTCACCGTTTGTCTTATGGTGGGAAATATTTCCACACCCAAGCATCTAAAATGTTTTACCATGGGTATCTCACCTGGGAGGGTTGTGTCTTTTTTTGCATGGGTGTTAAGTGGAAGGAAAGCCGACTTCGGCCAATTTATTTTAAATCCCGATAAATCACCAAAGTTCTCTATCAGCTTGAGTAGATGAGGCAATGTGGTGTTGGGGCTTTGCATGAACAATATTACGTTGTCCGCATATAAACAAATTTTATGTTGTGTGCCCTTGATTACGATTGGTTCTATGGATTGGGATTGTCTTATATATTGTGCTAAAGGCTCTAATGATAGATCGAATAGTCCGGGACTAAGAGGGCAACCCTGTCTGGCTGAGCGTGATACCGGAAAGATTTTGGAGATGAATGTACCTGTTGTAATCATGGCCGATGGGTCTTTGTATAATACTTTAATCATATCAATGAATCCTTTTCCTAACCCCATCCTTTCTAATACTGCCCATAGAAACGACCATTCCAGCCTGTCAAAGGCTTTCATAGCATCCAGGGACAGCATCGCCTTAGGTATGGTGTCTTCTTTGTCTGCATCTAGTACGTGCAGTATTCGTCTTATGTTATCATTGATCAGGCGACCTCTTATGAAGCCAGTTTGGTCCGGATGAACTAAAGACGTCATATGCTTTTGTAATCTGATGGCTAATACCTTAGAGTACAGTTTGACATCGGTTCCGAGGAGGCTTAAGGGTCTGTAACTACCGCACTCGGTGGGGTCTTTGTCTTTTTTGAGAAGGACTGAAATGAGTGCAATATTGTCGTGTTTATGGAAGCTCCCCTCCTTGACTGAGTATAAGATCATATTTAGTAATAAGGGTCCAATTATGTCCCAACAAGAAAGGTACATTTCTGATGGGATACCGTCTCTTCCAGGAGCCTTACCATTTTTCATTTCGGATATGGCCTTCTTGAGTTCCTCTAGTGTGATCGGTGCTTCTAACTGTTTAGCGTCATCCTCCGAGAGTTTAGGGAGAATAATTTGATTAAGATATGTGTCCATTTTGTTTTGATCAAAGGTCGTTTCTGATTTATATAAGTCGGAGTAGAATTCTTTGAATGTATCGTTTATTATTTTGGGGTCTGTTACAAGTACTTGTTGTTTTCTAATGGCAGTTATATCTGCAAATTTTGCATTAATTCTTAATCGCATGGCTAATAGGTGACTAGGTTTAGAACCTTGGGAGTACTGCTGTTGTCTTGTGCTGCGTATTTGCATTTCCGATTGTTGTCTGTATATGGCATTGATCTCTGTTTTTAGTACGTTAACTTGATTTTCTAGTCTAGTTGAGTTGTTGTATTTTAAAGAATTAAATAACGTTGAGTAAAGCGTTTCCAGTTCAGACAGTTTTGTGCATTGATTCTTGCGCATTATGGAGGAAAATCTATCAGTGAAATCCTTGATCATACCCTTTACCAACATCCATATTATTCTGGGGTCTTGCACCGCGTTTGCATTCTCCCGTAGGAATACTGTGAGAGCTTCTTTGAGTTGTGTAATGAATTCCTTGTTGTTAAGCAGCATCGAATTAAAACGCCATCTTGGGGCCCGGGAAGATAGTATACCAAATGTTGCTTTTAGGAGTAAATAACAGTGATCTGATAGTGCATTGGGTATCATTTCCACTTCATATTTATCAAATAGTCTCGGGGATGCAAAGACATAATCAATTCTGGATAATGTGTTATGTCTCGCCGATCGACAAGAGTACTTTCGGGTCGTGGGATTAAGTGAACGTTACCCCTGTAGTCTTTGACCAATCCTTTAGTGCTTTAGATGCATTTTTTTGTTCGCTGGAAAAGGCGAGGTAAGATTTGTCCATCCTTGGATTCCAAATGGCATTAAAATCCGCACCTATTATAAATGAGTACTCGGGATGGTTTAACATTTCATCGGTTAGTGAAGTGAAGAAACCCTCTTCGTACAAATTTGGGGCATATACCGCTGCCAACGCTATTTTCCTGTTATTGTGTACAATCCTAGCTATAGTTATACGCCCCTCCGCATCCGACCATACCCCCTTTAATTCGATATTTAACTTACGTCTGACGACTATGGCTACACCTCGAGTTCTCGTGCAAAAAGGAGAGTGACTAATATTATGGTATGTGTTATCCGCTAACGTATCTATGTCTTCCTCTAAAATGTGCATTTCGCTTAGTAGAGCCACGTCCACATGTTCTTTTTTCATCAGTGTGAGCACGCTTTTGCGTTTGTGTTGTTTGTTTATCCCACCAGTGTTCCATATCATTATATTCAAACTAGCCATAATCTATGCATGTTTTTGTGTAGTTTTTGGTAATGCTTCTGGAGTGCGAAGCTACAATAGATGTACATCCAATTATTGAGGTCCCGTTGAGAGCCGAGCTTAAAAACATATATATATACAAATAAAAATCCCCTATTTTCCCCTCACCCAGAGAGTCGTACAGTCCTGTGTTCCAAAAACACATCCTCCGCGTATGACTCCCTCCCTTAGGCCACCGGATTGCCCAAACTGAGCTTTGTAATCCTAATCTTCCTATGCTAATTGCCATAGGATCTAACATTTTCATTCTAATACAATAGAATGTCGCTTTTGGTCTTGCGCCTTCCCTTACTGTGATGAAATATTATGAAAAATGAAAAAAGAAAAAAAAAAACTTTCATCGATATATTCATATGAACCCTCTACTAACTTATGTAGGAAACATCAGAAAAAAGGAAAAGATTGTAGAGAAACATTAACACCTTAATATGAAGAACAATGGGAAAGAACAATGTAAGATAAATGAGAGAGAAAAAAAAAGATAAAAATAAGGAGTGAGAGATAGAATAATACTCAACGTGGAGAAGCCACTAGAACAGAATTGAGTAATTAGATAAAAGAGAAAAACAGAGCCTTTTAGAGCTACAATGTGCCAATCTCTACATCAGTGGAGTGATTACTTAAATTGTTAGAATAACCTTGTTGTGCTCATACGTTTAGGTGTGGTTGATTTATTTTTAAAGTTTTATTAAGGCCTGATTACCCTTCAGTCAATTGATCATATGCTATGTTTATACACACCGGATGTTAATGTTAGAGTTGCAAGCCTTCGTTGTTATGGTGCATTATCTTCTAGAAGGTTGTAGAATACACTAGTATATACTAACAGACTGTTGTTATGTTCCAGAATGATCTTCCTACCCAGGGTTCATGACTAATAGTATTTTCGGGAGATTTCTAAGTGACCCAGAGCAGTCGAGCGATAAGCCCAGAATCTTCCAGATTGTTCTTATTGTCAATGATATGTTCTTGTCTCCACGGAGACCAGAGGTCTGAAAATATAATGCATTACGAATCGTATTATACACAATATGCCTTGGTGTAGACGGCCTGCATATCATCTGCTACTTTTGATGAGCACAGATAAAGTCATTCTAATACTGATATACACAGAGAAAGAGAGAGATGAGAAGGCTTATCTGTTTTCAGACAGTGTTTCCTTCTGCCTTGGGGGTTCTGCTCCATGTCGATTCCAGTATTCCTCAGCTTCTTTAGGTGTGTGTAATCCAATCCTACGGCTGTCCCTGCCCACGATCGATAACAGCGCCGGGTATGCTAGCCTTGGTCTGAGGCCAGACATGAACAATTTCTGCATCACCTCCTTGTAGGGTAGACGTCGAGCGATGGCCTCTTTGCATAGATCCTCGTAGATAAATATTGAGTGTTCACCATGTTTCAGCTTCCCCCGTTGGATGCGAGCAATTTTGATGATGTCATCTCTTATTGCCGTCTTCCGCAGAGTAACAATGATGACTCTTGGCCCGTTGCTTCTTTGCTCCCGAGTACCGATTCTGTAAGCTTGGTCCACTGTCGGCACTGTGTTTAGAAAGTTGTTACCCAAAAGCACTGATAGCACTGTTGGAAAGTTGTCGTCTGCGCAATTGACTGCTTCATCAAGTCCTACAATGCGGATGTTATTTCGCCTGTAGTAGCGTTGGGTTTCGAGTAGCCTCTCCATCGCTTCATCTTTAACATCTTGTATTTTCCTCCGGCATGCCTCTTCCACCCTTTTTATCTCTTTTGTTACCTCTGTCATGCCAATGCTGATGGTGTTCTCGTTCACTTTGACTGCCCGTGTAATATCTGTCACCGTATTCTCCACTGTCGTGATTCGCTCGGACTGTACAGCGACCGCTCTCATAACCTCTTCGAGTTTAGCATCGACGTGTGCTCACATCGACGTCAGTGAGTTGAAGTCGGGTGGTGTAATTGTACTGCTTGTGTCAGTTGGTGGTATGGGTGCAGTGAGGGTTCCGATGGATTTGTTTGCTATTATCTTCTCAAAATCACCTGCTTTATCTCTCACGGAGCTTGTTCCTGTCGTTCCTGTTATGTTGACATCTATTGTCTCCCTGTCCGGGCCAATAGTCGATGGTCCCGGTGTAATCTCCTCTATATTCCCCTCGTCGGGGCTTGTCGCCAACGGATCTGCAGCAGCGTCGCCTTGAACGTTTTTTTTTTAACGTGTTACAATCTGCGCCGTTGGAATTGCCGTTTCTTGTTTCTTTCCAATCTTTTCCTTATCCTTAACCATGTTGTCTTTTGATATAGTTAGTAGAAGGTCTTATCAATACATACGATGTGGTCTAATCTCTTTTGGTATTGTCCAAATAAGGTTTTTAAACGAAATTAACGTTCTGTATCGTTAGTGGCTTAGCTTGGCATCGCCTTCTGCACTATCTCGCGTACGTGCACGCGTACTGAATAAACCACAAATGTACCTCTAATACCAGTATTAGTCTGACCACACCCCTCATCAGCTTACCTTCATAAGCAGGTGTGTGGTCACCTGCTCTCCTCCTTCTCGCTTTCACCACAAGGAAGAGGTGCCTCGGTAGATCCCCACACTTGACACCATGATGGAAGAAATTGGATTAGGAACAGCTTGGGAAACAAGGATACGTTGACATCATATCTTTATTTTCTCTCTCACTTTTTTCGAGAAAATACGGCGATATTGTCTTCGTACTGGAGTGTCTAGAAGATGATGATCATTCTACAAACCCTCCACCGGTTTTCGTATTGGGAGCACGCCGCTGCATGCTTCTCAACTGCAGTTCCTTGCTGTGTTTGTTGGGGTGAAACCTGTCAGGCCACAGCTGAACTGTCGGACATGCCGCTGTTGTGAGGAGCGGTGCGTTCCAGGTTGGGTGAGTAGTGTTTGCTGGCGGGCTCCACTTGTCTGTTAGTGCTATGGGGGCTACTAGACAAAGTTTATGGAAACCGGCCCCAGGCTAGGGTCCTTTGTTTAGCCGTCTAGGCGACAGAAGGCCTTGGTCTGGCGACCATTATAGTTTTAACTAGTGGGCCGCGACCATTGACACTGGTGATCCCTGTGTGTTCTGGACGAGTGGATTCTCTCTGTCACCGTGTTAAGACCCC
The DNA here is from genome assembly GCF_963971535.1 of Notolepis coatsorum. Lineage (NCBI taxonomy): Eukaryota > Metazoa > Chordata > Actinopteri > Aulopiformes > Paralepididae > Notolepis > Notolepis coatsorum. The sequence goes on from NC_140171.1 coordinate 92,525,425, forward strand.
ATCTTTCATATCCAAATGAGAGTATTCCTTCACGAGGGGATATGTGCATGTAATGTGCGATAGCGGCAGATTCATGTTCAAAGTCAGCTATACAGGCCAGTTGGTACTGTGCTGATTCCGCCGGACGTGTTAATGTCACTGTTGTGAAGCGGTGTTGACGTCTTGTTTTCTCTTTTCTCTTAAAAAGTGAGGAGGGTTCAGAACGGCGGCCTGTCTGGGTGAGTGTTATGTCATTGTTTACATGTTCATAGCTTACGGTTAGCCGGTCGGTGGCCTGGCGCGAGGTAGCTTGGCTTCTCGCGCGCCGCCGGGAGCTCGCTCCTGATCGCGTGCGTCGTAGATCGGCGTCTCGCGAGCGGAAGCGATAGCACCCGAACGGTTGGAGCAGCCGTTAGCTTGATGCTATTCTGTTGAACGTGCTTTGATTTTTAACATGTTTTACACTCTTGACCACGACGTCATCCTTGACAGGGGATGTTCGTCAACCCTGCCTGAGCCTAGACGGGGATTGCGTCAACAAAGAGGGCTGTGTTCTACGATGGCTTGTGACTGCACTTCGCTGATCTGCGTTCCGGGCAGGTACGGGGTTGGCCAGACCCTCATAACACGTCTTCTGGTTTTACCTTGCTAAATGTATTGTGAATGACGGTGTTTTTTCCCAAAACGTGTGTTGTTGCAATGCATTTGAGATACGTTGCGGGTTGTGTGTGAGCTGTTTTTGTCACTGGCAGTAGCTTCTCCGTGCAGGTCGTGATGTATTGATCTGGTTGTTGTGTGAGAAACATCATGGTGTTTATGTGTACCGTGTACTCACTACTAAGGCAACTAACCTATGAAGCTATGCTTGGTGACGAGTGAGTAAAAGAATGTTCTTTCTCAGACTGTAATGACAATGGACAGTGAGTTCACACATTAACAGGTTTTCCTGTTTTAACTGGCCGTATTGAGGGTAAAATAGGAGGATTGTGTTTTTCCCCCCCCGGTTCCCTGGGGACTTTATCACCTCCTATCAGACATGTTGTGCATTAATTATGTCTTTTGTGTGGTAGGGATACGATGTAACTCTCAGCTTGATTGCTGAGGTTGTGCTAAATCTGCTGGAGAAACTTATTTCCTAAAGGGAAATTGGTTTGGTTGCTGTCATGTGTGCTTAGCAAGGCCTGTGGTCGATACTAATCAAGAATGATGTATTCTCTCATTGTGATGATGATGGGTTGTGTGTGTCATGTGACCTACAACTGGGTTGTACTGGCCACAGAAGCACATGTGTATGTTGGACCGGGGTTCTTAGAGCCCTCTCTATTCTGTGTTTTTCCTTAGTAAAAATCAGATAGCAGGTTAGCTCGTGCGCTGTGTGGAGCTGTGAAACGCTTCATAGAGCTGACTATGACTGTGTCATATTCTCTTTTTGTCGTTACGTCGTATCATGGGTGTGGGGTCGTAAAGGGGTGAACTGGTAACCTTTCCTCTCCCCATTGTTCTGTCGGTCAGGGGTACACCCCCTGTCCTTCAAGGTTCCCGTCACGTGGCGGTTCGGCACGTTACGGGGGGGGGGGGGGGGAGGGAGTTCCTGGTCCCACGGCCTGGTATATTGGGCGTGTGCACCGCAGGAATTCCCCCGCCATAGAGTACGTCACCGTGCGCGTCTCTGTTGGTAGGACTTCCGTGTGCTGTTCAGGTCCATGTGATGGATCTGTTTTCAGGGGGGGTGGTCAGGGCTCCTCCTCACCAAGCGCCTACTCAGGCCTTCTGTGAGTTCGGACTCCTTCTTCCATGTGATCCATGTGAGGAAGCCTCCATCAGAGTACAGAGCCTTCCTCCTCAGATTGTCAAAGTGAGTGGACCCTCTAGAAGGGTCCTTTTCTATTGTATGTATATTCGATTCAATTCGTTTATTGAGTGTGTATGGGTTCGGTGCCTCTTCCCCGGAGGCCCTAAAACCAGTTTTTTACATGGCTCAAGGTGCAATATATTCTTTTCAATCTGTACAGCTCGCGTGGGAAGTCTCTCTGGGGATCCCCGTCTCTTTCCTATGGGAGGGTGGTGGGATGTAAAAATGTGAACATTTTTTACCCCGGCTGTGTAGACTGGGATACATACTGTTGATGCTTCCTTCTTTCTATTCCAGAAGTGTTGGAGTTAGGGAGTGTCACACCCCTCTTGTCGTTCCCCTGGGCGCCTTGGGGATTCAATGACAGGTCTAAATAGCCTGTTCATTGATGGGGGTGTGTCCCGACGCACGTATAGTGCTAGCTCGCTGTAAACAGGCGATTGACTGGCACGCCTTAGTTGCTTGTGGTTGAAACAGCGTTTTTATAAAGCAACTGAGATGGGGGTTTTTCCTCTTCCGGCGACCACATCCCATGACCTGGGTGGGTTGTCGACGGATCCTCGTTCATGTCTGGGGGATGATGACGGGATGGATCTGAACATATGTAGTGGGGTCTCACGCCCTTGGGGTGGGCCACCAGGCGCGGTTCGTCCCGACGTCTGGGTGGCGCCTTCTTTTCATGTTAAGATCAACACGCATATCTGCCCTTCTCCTGGAGTAGGCATGTCGGCGTGGTTAGGGCACGGGACTGGTTCTGGTCACGCTGGTCCAGATCAGTTGAACCCGTTGTCCGCCGGGGATGCAGATCTGCTGTTCTGGTACCCTGAGGGACTTGGGCTTTTTTCAGGGGGAAAAATGCCAGGTCGGTCTGGGTGTCACAGGGTTAAGCGCTATGGAGACCCTGGTTGGGTATGTTTTTACTCAGCACTGTCGTCATGGCTTACAGCCATGCCATTCTGTACGCGCTCGATCTCGTCGGATCTCGGCCGCTACACAGGTTGGTCCTGGTTAGTACTTGGTTGGGAGACCGCCGGGGAATACCAGGTACGGTGTGCTTAGGGGCTGGTTCTCCATTGTTTTTCGCTCCTCTCTCACGCATGGCGAAGAGGGGCCTGTGGGGGTGGTTTTTTGACCTCCTCTGGTGACCCTGTGCTTCCCGTACCGCCAGGCCCGGTCCGAAGTGATGTTTGCGACCCGTAGGCCTGGGTTAACCCTTTTTGGAAACTGAAACACTTGTACTGCGGTATAGCCGGTGTATACCCGCAGGTGTGTTTTGGAGTTTTTTCTTGAGGGGTTATAGGAACAACCACCGCATTGGGTAACACCGAGGTGGTTGATTCCCTGGTGTGTTGGAGCAGTGTCAACTCCCGGGTTCACCGGTTGAGGGTGCCCCTGCACGTTCATGACGTCTGCCAATCGTGTCAGCCTTCTCTGCCTCGACCCCTCTGGGTGGGGGTTGTTAAATGGAGGCTTGGTCATGCAACACCGCCAGCTTACGCTCCTTCCGCCGGGGCGGCTGTGTTCAGCTGTCCCCTCTGGCGCCTGTCTCGTCCGCAGTCTCCAGGCTAGGGTTAACAGCCTGTTGCCTGGTTTTTCCCCGGTGCGCTGCCTGCTTCCGTTGGTTAACCTTTTTTGTGTGCTTACGGCCATGCTGACTGCCTATTCTGCAGGGTCAGTGTGCCAGGCGGTGTACTATTGGGGGGACGGGGCCCGCTCGGCTTACTGGCCTGGTTGGTTCCGCCTGGGAATACCAGGTGCAGTAACTGAGGGGCCTTTGTCCGAATACGCTGGCGATGTGGGGGGCGGGGCACTACGTGCCCACCTGGTGGGGTCTTGATGCTGGCATCATGGACTTCTCCGGGCCCCCATTCCAGGGAGTCCAGTCCTTTTGGTGGGTCTGGGTCTTCCTTCGTGCTCCGCTGCTACGGCCTTGCCACGGGGTTGGGTTTGCCCTTGACCCCGTGATTCTGGGGGCAGTAACGAGGTTGTTCCTCCGTTCGTTCCCGGGTGGCATGCGGGTTGTGCGTGTGTGTAGTCGTGGGTCAAGCCACGGTCTGCTCACCCTGTGCGTTGAGTTGCTTGAGTGCCTCTTCGCACGGTCGGGTCTGTCGCCCTCCCGTGACGTCCCTAATAGGGGGGCTACCCTCCATTAGGGGGGGTCGGGGGGGCTCGGCCCTCCCTGTTCTGATGGTTTTGGGGGGCTGTCAGCGGGGTGTATTTGTCAGCCAAGTGGCTCCGCTTGGCCTCCCTTGTGCAGAAGGCGATGCCAAGCTAAGCCACTAACGATACAGAACGTTAGGTTATGACTATAACCAAGTTCTGTTAGTTAGGGGCGATGCTTGGCATCGGACGCCGCTGCAGCCCTTGTCCTCACCTTGTGGTGAAAGCTTGGGAAGGAGGAGAGCAGGTGACCACACACCTGCTTATGAAGGTAAGCTGATGAGGGGTGTGGTCAGACTAATACTGGTATTAGAGGTACATTTGTGGTTTATTCAGTACGCGTGCACGTACGCGAGATAGTGCAGAAGGCGATGCCAAGCATCGCCCCTAACTAACAGAACTTGGTTATAGTCATAACCTAACGTTAACGGGAGCGGAGCTATTACCAAATGCGTGCGCTACATATTGCAGCTAAACCGGAAGGCTAAAATAATTATTAAGGACTCGAGCCACCCGAACAACTGCCTCTTTGAACTGCTGCGGTCAGGCAAGCGATACCGGAGTCTTAAGGCGAGCACAGAAAGACTCAGAAGAAGCTTCTATCCCCAGGCCATCAGGCTGCTAAATGAACAATAAACACTATGCAACAACCATCAAATGCACACAGCACACACACCCACACGCACACACTCACTTAAACAAACAACACACTGCAGCACCCACTCTCCACACTTCAGATCACACAAACACACTTTATATTTATTGATAAAGGATTTGCACTACAACTCGTACACCTACTGTAAATTGTACCTAAATTGCACCTCATCCTATTTCTGCCTTGCACTATATAGTATTGTATATTAGTACACTACACAGTATTGTATATTATATGGTAACTCAGTTACGTCTATTCTGCATCGAACATTGTACATATGTCTATACTGAACACTGTGACCTAATTTCTTTTGACTTCTAATTTACATGCTATACTATGTTATTTTATTTCATACTTATCTTGTCTTGTACAGTCTCTGGAGCGTAACAGTAAGAAGCATTTTGTATAAAAGTATTCTGTACTTCTGTATGACAACTATTAAAGAAACTTGAAACTTGAACTTGAAACTTCATGGAGAAGAAGATGTAGGCATGTTAAAAGAACAAACCTCTTACTGTTAAAGTATGTTGTTTGAAACCATAAAGGTTGTCAGTGTTTTTTTTAGATGGTTTCTTAGATGTTCCTATCCTGTTGTAACAGTTGTTGATAATACCTATGATTCTGATGTTGTGTTACTGTATCCATGAATGAATTCAATAAATCTATCTAAATGTCATTCCCATCACATTTCGTCATTACCACAACAGTACGTCATTACCAACACATGACATATTTCTTAACAAATTTGTGACAAATAGTTTAAATCTGACATTTTCCTACATGTTTTCCTATATTACAAGCCCTCCCTTAACATTTTATGTATGAAAAACAAGAGTCATGGACCTGTTGTTGTAGTAATTGTATCTTTCTTGACAGGATCTAGCAATATATTTAAAAGGCTGCATATCTAAAGATCTAAAGCATGTTTAAATTCAAGTAAAATATTTCAAACCACTAATACATCAGAAGTAAGGTATAATGTTACATAAATGCCTTAAAAGCACAAATGTTTTACTTTTTTTTTTACATTTTAAAGAGTTATTTGGTAACGTGATGGTAATGACAATGTTCTCTGACATTCTAGGAAAAGTGTTAAATATATTAAATTCCATAAAGTGATGTTTACAACAATGTTCATATTATGATTCCTGACAAAATGACTATAAAGCTTAATTGATCATTTAAGGTTTTATGCAATTTTATTTTTGATAAATAGATTTTCCCAAAAGTGCCCAAAATCAAAATATGTGTAACGGATGGTATCGTGAAGCGCAGTCAAGAAGGGCTGGGGTGAGTAGCGGTGCTATGGGTTAAACTCACTCTCACATCCTCAAAAGACAGATAGACACGTTGCGAAGTAGTGATTTCACCTCTTGGTATAGCGGTCTGTGTTGCTGCCTGCGGGGTGGGAGACCGGGGTTCGACTCCCACTCGGGGCATTGAAGTTTGAGGTGACGTTGTTACAACCGTTACATATGTATAATTACAGAATCAAGGAACAGCGTTTAACATTGGAGTCAATGGGAAGAAAAAAAACCTTATGGTTAATTGGCAAGCTAAAGTGTATAACTTATTTTTTAGAGCCATTCTAATGGTTTCCATTTAACATATTGGATATATATCGAAAATGACCAAACGGACCCAATTTCATGACATAATCATCAACACAGCCACCGTTGTACACAGAAACACCAAAAAAAATAGGCAAAAAACACTAAATGTTTGCTAAGGGGGCAGAAGGGTACAGATCATTTTGCATACTCATGTTCTGTGTCTTGAGTCGTACTGTAGTGTATTGTATTCTGCATCTGTTAAATTAAGTTTCAATCAATCTGTAAGAGCCTCAAATTTTATTTTTTATCTACTTTTTTCTCCCATTTTCTATTTTTCTCCCATCCCAATTTCGTATCGTCCAATTCTACCCTCCCCTGTCTCGAACGCTGTTAGGCCATGCCTCCCACAAGCCGGCTGCAATGTGGACGAAACCTTACATCACGTGTCCCCTCCGGTACTCGAGGAAGCAGCCGTCGCATCTTTTCACCTGCACAGCGCAATCTCTCAGCGTCGGGGGTCTGCGTGGGAGGGACACGCCGCCCCCGTCGCTTCCTGATTCTGCTGCGCAGGCGCACCAACCGACCTGTAGGAGTCGCTGTCCACAACGTCTGATCCCCACCCATCAGCTTCCCACCCCCTAATACTGCCAATTGTATTAGTATGAACGACCAGCCAAGCTCAATGCGGAGAGCTGGGCTCGAACCCAGCGTCTCCTGCATTGGTGGCGAGCGCCTTGCCCACTACACCACCTAGCCGCCCCCAAGAGCCTCAAATTTCCATGTACATTTAATAAGTTGTCAGCCAGTTTCTAACCTGTAACATTCCTAAAGTAAAGGCACAAGGGTCGTTTACAATGTCGTTGAAGTTGTGTAGACAATCTTTCCATTCCTGGTAACTGTAATGCATTCTACATTGTTGGCAGTATTTATAGTATGTGGAATCTAGAGATGGAAATATGCAGCATTGCACTTGATATACTGTACTTTCTCACATGGTTGATTATCAAAACAATCGCTTATCAAACCCATTGTGTTTACTGATATATACCATATATAAATCATTAACACTTTGAGAGCCAGTCCGTGTTTTCCTTTTTACCCCCTTGAATGCCCAAATCCACTCCAATGTTGATTGATTGATTGATTGAAAAGTTTATTAACAGATTGCAGAATGGGTACAGTACAGTACAGCTCAATACATACAATTGTTAAGGGGATGCAGACCAGAGAAAGACTTTCGTCTTGTTTACATCAGGGTCCCCCATTTTCAATTCATCATAACATATATGACATACATGACATACAGATAGACAGTACTGCTACATCTATACATTTATGACATATCAGATTTGCAAATACAGTACTGTTTGTGATACAAAAGTGTCCAGAAAAGGAGTGTATATACATTTGGCATAGAAACTGTACATTGGAGGAGGTTGGTTGGGTGGGGTGGGGTTGGGTGGGTTGGGTGAGGGCTGTACATTGGAGGTGGGGGGGGGGGGGGGGTTGGGAAGGGGACACACACACATTTTACACTGTACATTGGAATATTGACAAAGCCTTACTTGGTCATTTACTGTACAACTAGGTTAGGACATTTGTAGGGGCCAGTTTCGAATTGCAGTCTCACGTAGGTGTTTTTTTAGAGTGTTTTTGAAGGTGGGTAGTGATTCACATTCCTTTACAGCTTTAGACAGGGCGTTCCACATTGATGTGGCATAATTGCGAAACGTGTTTAGTCCCTTGTTTGAGCCGAATCTGGGTTTTACATGATTTGTGGAGCTCCCTCTGGTGTTGTGATCGTGGTATTCACTGACCTTTGGGAAGTATTTTGACATGTACATGGGTACCTTGGTCGCGTAGTGTATCTTGTAGACCAGGCCCATTGCAAGTTGCTGTACTCTGTCGTCTACTCTAAGCCATCCTAGGTTGTCAAAGTGGGCAGGGGTGAGGTGGGTTCTAGGAGTCAGGTCAAGTAGTAGTCTGACTAGCTTGTTTTGAGATGTTTGTAATTTGTTTTTTAGTGCCTTTGAGGTGCTTTGGTACCATGAGGTGCAAGCATAGTCGTAGTACCCTTGAATGAGTGCTCCTGCTAGAGTCTTCAGGGTATTCTTGTTTACCAGAGAGGAGATCCGGTACAAGAATCGCGTTCGTTGGTTGACTTTTTTTATTACATTGGATGCCATTTTGTCACAGGAAAGATTAGCCTCTAGGATGGAACCCAGGTAGGTAATTTCATCTTTCCTTGTGATAATATTGTCACCCACTGTAACCGAGAAGCCGTCGGTCTTGCTGAGTTTGTTATTTGAACCGAAGAGAATGGACTCTGTTTTGCCCATGTGTAATGATAGTTTGTTGTCGGCGAGCCATATGCAGATTTTGCCTAGTTCCGAGCTGAGGGCTTTTTCAACCTGTAACTTGTTCTTGTCAGAGACCAGCAGGGCTGAGTCGTCCGCAAACAGGAACAAGTTGCAGTCACAAGCTGACGACATGTCATTTGCATAAATTAGGAATAGTAGCGGTCCTAGTATGCTTCCTTGTGGAACACCACAGCTCACTGTGAGGGGGGGGGATAGGGTACCGTTTACTTCCACCATCTGTTCCCTCCCCTCCAGGTAGGATTGTATCCAGCTCACTGATAAACTATCAAAACCAATTGCTTTTAGCTTGTCAATCAGAATGGTGTGATTGACAGTGTCGAAGGCCTTTTGTAGGTCCAGCATGACCATGCCGCAGTATTTGCCCGCGTCCACCTCTTGTTTGATGTGGTCGTTCAAGTAGAGAAGGCATGTGTCAGTGGAGTGGGATGTTCTGAAGCCAGATTGGAATTCGTAGATTAGATTTTTTTCCGCGAGGTACTTTTCGATCTGTTCGTATACTATTTTTTCCATGACTTTCGAGATGGATGTAAGGATAGAAACAGGGCGGTAGTTACCCGGGTCTAATTTGCTGCCCTTTTTGTGCAGGGGTGTTACTCTCGCAATTTTGAAGTCCTTGGGGACGTGTCCCTGTTTTATGGAGAGGTTTATTATGTGTGTGATGACTGGGGTGATGGCTGCTGCTGAGTCTCTGAGGAATTTGGAGGGGATGTTGTCATGGCCAGTGGCCTTGTTTGGTTGGAGGGCGCTCAGTTTTTTGAGTACCTCATCTGTAGTTACTATTTCCAGTTTGAAGTCGTCTTTGTGGACGCCTAGGTTCTTGTAGTATGCTACTATGTGTTCTACCCCATACTGCCCTGAGTGGGAGGGTAGTTTGTTTACCAGTGTTGTGGCTATGTTTGTGAAGAAAGTGTTTAAGTAATTGGCTACATCCAGCTTGTCTGTGATGAGCATGTTGTCCGTCTTTATGTTTATGTTTGAGAACCTGGTTTTGAGTTTTTTACTGCAGCCTAGTTGATTGTTGAGTAATTTCCAAAGTTCACGTGGTTTATTTTTGTTTTCCTCGGTTTTGTCATTGATGAAATTTTTTTTAGCAGTTTTGATCATGGAGTTTACGTCATTTCTTAGTCTGTTTCTTTCTAGTTTGAGTTCAGTCACGTGGTCTTGGAGTTCACTGCTCGTGCTTTTGTTAAGCTTTGACTGACTTTTACGAAACTCAGAGCATTTTTTGTCTCTGGCTTTCATAGCGGTCAGTATTTCAGTGTGCATCCATGGCTCAGCGCGATTTTTTACCCTGGTGGTTCTTAGGGGGGCCATGTTGTTTAGTATTGATGAAAATTTGGTTTTGAAGCCAAGCCAAGTTTCTTCAACCAGTGTACCATTGAGTTCATCTGACCAGTCCAGACTCTCCAGTTCAAGGTTAAAGGCCTCGCTAGAGTAGGTTTTGAGGTCTCTAGATGTGACTGTTTTGTGACAGCCAGCCTTTAGTTTTAGCTTTTTGCGGGTACAGAATATCATATAATGATCACTTAACCCGCATGCTATAACCCCTTTATTGGAGATCTTGGTCTTGTCAGAGGTCAGTATGAGGTCAATGGTAGTCTGAGTTGATTCACATATCCTTGTGGGTTGGGTGATTAGTTGGCTGAGGCCGTGCAGATCACAAAACCTATTGAAGGATTTGAAGACGGGTGCATCTTTTTGTTGCATATCCGTGTTCCAATCCCCAATAAGAATTTTTTCCGCATCCTCAGCTCCAGCTAAGCACACATCCAGAGTATCATAAAAGCCAGTTTGATCTGGCGGTCTGTATATTGTGCCGACTGGAACAGATTTTGCCCTTTCAAATAAAATGTCCACCCATACGGTTTCAATTGTCTCATGATGAAGGTCAGTACGGGTAATGAATTTGGTGTCCTTATGTATGTACATACAAACACCACCTCCATACTGGTTTCTGTCATTACGGACTATAGTATAGTTCTCTATTTCTATTTCAGGGTCTGTTACAGATCGATCAAGTTTAGTTTCAGTAAAGCATATTAAGTCTACCTTACCGCTCATAAACAGGTTTGTTATTTCGTCCAGCTTATGCTTAATGCTGTTTACATTAAGGTGAAAGATGTGTAGTCCGTTTTTATTAGCTGTGTTATTGATGTCTTCAAGTTCCAGGTAATTGTCTTCTGGTGCTGCTGTGGGGGAGGGAGGGGGGGGGCTTTGTTGTTGTCTCCGTGAGGTCTGTGTGTTGGTGTGTGGGGAGGGGGGGTCCTTTGTCCTGTCTTTTCTGGCGGCAACCCTTTGTTCTCCTGGGCTGGTAAACATAGCCAGCCTGGCTAGGTTGGCTAATTTATCAGGCGATTTGTCCGTGGGGTTGCCGGTTGGGGGGGCTTTGTTGTCGTGGGTGGGAAGGGGGGAGGGGGGGGTCGGGACCCGCGCCGTGCTGGTACAACAAAGGACTCGGTCCTTTGTTCCTGGATGTTTTCGCCGTTAGCTCCGCTGGCTAGCCGGCTATCGGGCGTTGAGATGTTTAAATCCCGCGTCGGGATGGTCGTCATGGTTTCGACCCTCGGTTCACCTCCTCTCGTCTCTGCCTCACGTGTGCTCGTCTGCTGCGGCGTCATTTGGGAAGAGTTGCCGTCCGCGCAGTGGATGTAGCCACAGGTTGAGTTGTTGATGTTGGTCGCGATGGTAACCTCTCTCGCTTCTTGCGCTGCCAGACCAAGTCTTCTCGCCTGAGTTCTGGTCAAGACCGGGCCTGGGTTTAGATGAATGTCTCCCGAGAGTAGCAGGATAAGGGACAAAAAGGTCTTTCGGTCCATTCTGCCATTCGGGGGTCTGTTCTTTCTTTCAGGATTGGCCGTTAATGTTGCGTGAACGGTCGCTGTCCCCACGGCCAGGTGCTTATGCTCCGTGCCGTTTTGGAAATAAAAGTCGCTGTGTACCTCCTTTTCTATTTTTGCTCTTCTCTCCTCTTCTGTCTGGTTATGCTTCATCGTTGAGTAGAGGTACGAATCCGTTATCCAAAACATAACGAGGAGAAAATGTGCGCAAAATCTCTTTTGCTTGCTGTATTGACGAGGGCTCCGGCGGGAGCTCAGGAATTTGCGACCGCTCATGGCTGTCAATTATGCGTTAATATCGCCTAATCTATGTTTTAAATTATGGCTATGTGTCTAATCTGCCCGTCGTTTATCAAAGACTAATTTTCCAGTCAACATTGTCAAAGCAGATTGTTTTTTTATCGCTTCATTTCCGTTTGATAGCATTTTGAAAATCACTAGTTTTCGCGGAAAAAACAACACATTCTATGATAATCGCCTTTTACTGTAATATTCTAGAACGTTGTCATTTGTCTGCCTATTTATGAATCGTTTTCAAATAAACGCTAGATAATCGATAGTATATGTGTGCGCACGCACGCTCGTGCCGCGCGCTGATAATCGCTGCTCTTATTTCCTGATGGCTTTTACAGTCAAAACAGCCATATCACATATAGGGGAAACGCTTATATATCCGTGAAGACGAGTCTGATTATCCTAAGACTGATAACATAGATTCCTTACCTGAGATCAGATGGTATCCAAATAGATTATTCCAATTCCTGATCACCATTCGAAAAAATCGATCATTGTATTGATCAACCATGTATACAGTAGAACACATAATCCCCGAAGCTCTTCAGGCTCCGGAGTGATGCCGGTCGATGCCGGCTGCGTGAGTGAGACGTAAAATGTGGAGTCAGAAATCCTTTCTCTATTCACTTTCATTGAGTCCAATCCAAAAGGGTGATTTACCATCTGGGAGACGATAGGGGGTGCTTTTTTCACATCTGAGCGCCTGGGGTGACTGGATCTCCAACGGTAGGCTCGCTATGATTTCAGATTGCTAATAAAAAAAAACGAATAAAACGAATATTCTCGTGAGTGGGCATTCAACCCTGGGGGTAATAACACGAGAAAACTCGTGGGTGGCATTCAAAGTGTTAAGAGTGGGTGTCAGACAAGAGGGAAGACTCAGGTTTTAAACTGTGGATACCAAACAGAAGGTAAACATTACTTTGAACTGTACAGTAATCCAGAACTATTTTATTGCACTGTAAATAAACTGATTTTATAGTATGTCACATCATTCATGTCTTTCACATTCTACTAAAACTGAATCACACCATAAACAAGGTGGCCTGTTGGGATGTTAGATCCTAATGTGAAAAACTGATTTTATATGTCTGAGGAGAAGACTGGTACTCATCATCAGGTCCACAGACGGGCCTCCCATCTTCATCTCCACAAAGTACTGGGGGGGTCTACTGTATGTGAGACATATTTCCTTTAGAGTGAAAGAAAGATTATATATGTGAACAAGTATGTTGTGTGCCAGGTTTATGTGCAGTCATGGTAAAGTGAGAGGTGACGGGTGGACCACCACTTATGTCATGTGTCCAGGCAGGCCTCAGGTACAAGTCATTTTAACTCCAGCAGCCCATTACGTACCAACCCGTTTCTTTTCCCATGAATCCCTGCACAGCCACAGACACTAAACCGAAAAAAGCTTTAGCTGTCATGACATAAAGATGCCAGACATCCATACATCTGCTTATAGATCAGTTTGATAATGTCTAGCTCAGGAAAGGCTAAAGTAATCTTGTGTGCATTTAACATCCTGCTATCCTCAAATTTACAATTTACATTACATTTGGTTTCCTTGAGGTAAATTTCACCCCAGCTATTTAAACCTCTAGAAAATTATTAAAATTGTAACCAAAGTTTGTGTCTGGGGTGCACAGGGTAAAACAATTAGATTTTAGAATATTTCAGACAATGAAATTAAATGTTTATCATCAACTATCTAGTTAGTATTTATAGGTACATTCAGTCCATTCTCACCTCCATCACACTATCGTACGCTGCAGCCAAGGACAAAGGCGGGCTGCAGCGACAGCGTGTCCACTCTGCTGAGAAGGTGATCGGCTGCAATCTGCCATCTCTCCAGGACCTGTACGCCTCTCCAGAACTCTGAAGCATGCAGGTAAGATTGTGGCCGACCCCTACCACCCCGGTCACAACCTGTTTGAGTCACTCCCCTCTGAAAGGAGGCTGCGGTCCATCAGGGCCAAAACCTCACGCCACAAGAACAGTTTCTTCCCCTCTGCAGTGAGCCTCATCAACAAGGCTCGGGACCCTCACTGACACCCCCCACTGTGTTACATTAACACACCCTACTGGACTATATACTTGCCCACTGCATTGTTACTCATTCTAATTAGTGTATATAATTGACCACATCTGCCCAGTTGTACAGCCCTGGCCTATTCCTATTTTATTTTTTATATATGTGCTATATTTAATTTAGTTTATATCTCATATAATTTTATTCAACCTCTTATTTATTGATTCTAATGTAACTCTAACCAGTTAATTAACAGTCTCTCCATCTATGTAACTCTAACCATATTTGCATATCTTGTATGTCAAACTTAAATGTCCAAACCCAACCCCCTCCAATGCACAGTCCCCCCACCCAACCACCTCCAATGTACAGTTTTCCCCACCTACCCAACCTCTTCCAATGTACAGTTTCTTCCCCCTCAAATGTATATACTCTCTTTTTAGACTATTTTTGTATCACAAACAGTGCTGTATATTTGTAGATCTGGTATGTCATAAATGTCTAGATGTAACAGTACTGTCTATCTGTATGTCATGTATGAATGTCATATGTTATGATGCATTGAAAATGGGGGACCCTGGTGTAAACAAGACGAGAGTCTTTCTCTGGTCTGCATCTCCTTAACAATTGTAAAATTTGCAATCAATCAATCAATCACAAATGTAACACAAGCCGATGTTGTGTATGTCGTAAACAAGGCGAAAGTCCATCGCACCAAACTGAGGAAAACAAAAACAAACCCCACGAACTTTGGAAATTACTCAATAATCAACTAGGCTGCAGTAAAAAACTTAAAACCAGATTCTCAAACATAAACATAAAGACGGACAACACGCTCATCACAGACAAGCTGGATGTAGCCAATTACTTAAACATCTTCTTCACAAACATAGCCACAACACTGGTAAACAAACTACCCTCCCACTCAGGGCATTATGGGGTAGAACACATAGTAGCATACTACAAAAACCTAGGGGTCCACAAAGACGACTTCAAACTTGAAATGGTAACAACCAATGAGGTACTCAAAAAATGTAGCGCCCTCCAACCTAACAAGGCCACTGGCCATGACAACATCCCCTCCAAATTCCTCAGAGACGCAGCAGCCGCCATCACCCCAGTCATCACACACATAATAAACCTCTCTATAAAACAGGGACACGTCCCCAAGGACTTCAAAATTGCAAGAGTGACCCCTCTGCACAAAAAGGGCAGCAAATTAGACCCAGGCAACTACCGCCCTGTTTCTATTCTTACCTCCATCTCGGAAGTCATGGAGAAAATAGTCTACGAACAGGTCGAAAAGTACCTGGCGGAAAAAAATCTAATCTACGAATTCCAATCTGGCTTCAGAACGTCCCACTCCACTGACACATGCCTCCTCTATTTGAACGACCACATCAAACAAGAGGTGGACGCGGGCAAATACTGTGGCATGGTCATGCTGGACCTACAAAAGGCCTTCGACACTGTCAATCACTCCATTCTGATTGACAAGTGTGGTAAATTCCCACAGAACTCTACAATAATTTGAGGTTATTGTAGTACAGTACAAATGAGATTGATTATCTGGAAGGAGGAGAAAGGGATCATACGTGATAGAATTGTTGGTCTCCTCATCTGACTTAAGCAGATGAGGAATAAACGTGTACGCCAGACAAACCATGAACTTTAGTCCAATTCAACATTTATTTGATCAGAGCCAGGAGACCAAGGTGAATAGGACAAAAGATTATCAGAAAACATTAACAGGGCTATCTGTGTACAGAAATTACAATCAGGTTTGCATCTCAAACCCCAACATGTACATAAAACAGTCACTCGTTAACATAATTTGAACATACATAGTTTACTGTAGGCCCCTTTTTATATGAGTAAGCCTGGTTTCTAAGATAAGTATCTTTACATTCTATTTTAACCAACCAAGGGTCCATGATTTACTCACATAAAAAGCAGCACAGTCTCTCTGGTGGAAGGAGCGGTGGAGCCCAACAGACCCCTGGGGTCGGTCTGGTCTGAGGGCTCCCGAATTACCATTTAGGGTCCTCCTATATACTATAATTTCTAGCCAATAATAGAATACAGTTGGTCCGTGGGCGTCTTCTGTGAGCGGTCTCCTGTGGGCGATCTCCTGTGGGGGCTGGCAGCCCCCCCCCTGGGTTGTGGCGACGTGATGGGACAGAGATGGAGGGGGCCTGTCGGTGGCCCCCGTCGGTGTGGTCCCCCGCTGAGCACAGAGGGGTTCCGCCGGTGGCCCCCGTCCGTGTGGTCGCTGTGTTGGGTCTTGTCTCACGAGTGGGGGCTGGCATGATGTCCTCTGGTGGGGGGGGGGGGGGGTGTGAATACTCTTTGACCTTTTGGGCCATTACCATACAGTACTAATCTGGTCACATTAGGTGTGACCTTTGTCTATCCAACTGTCCCTACGTCTCATTCCTCATTTAGCCCTGCAACCACTTCTGCTAAACAGTATACAAGGTTATTTATGAAATTCAACTCAATATTTACCACATTTCCCCGTTTTGACGATTCTTATCGTCACATATGATATATTGACTTGATTTTCTATACATACTAACCATTCAAAGGATTCATTTTTTCTAAAATTAAAATTCATTTTTTCAAAATGTCTAACAACAATTAAAAATTATTTTAATCTACACATCACAAATTGAATCTAAAAATCACAAATTTAAAACCCAATTATCTTAATCTACAGGAAAGTTTGTTCCCACACTCTTTTAGATGATCTGGTTGAGAGAAAACATACATTAGTATCACAATATTTTCATTTTTACATTCATTCAATAATCTCTTCTTTCTGCTAATTTTCCTTAAGATAGTACAATCACATCTGCATAATCAACTCAGTTGGTCTTCTCACCTCTCCCCCCTTTATGAACATACCTATGGACATAATACCTACCACCTCAGCGCACAGTCGGACAGGGAGGGCGGAGCATCACTCAAGGGGAAAAAAAATTTCACCACCTCTTCTCGGCCACAATCTACACCTAATATTCTACCTATGTGCATGTGTTTAGTACTCTTGCGTTGTGTCATAATCCATACCAGTTGTTACCGTTCAGTCACCTCCCGTTCAACATACCAATCAATCACACAGAGGCCCTTGTTCAACGCTTTGGTTGCACAGTCTCTGACCGTTTTCGCCCCCCCCCCCCACCACCCCATGTCGGCCAGCCTCAGCTGAAGCCAATGTTTGTAGGCCTGTGACCTCGTCATATTTTGACCCATGACTGTATTTCCATGGATCTACAGACGACTCTGTCAGTCTGGAGGTTTGTCCCAAACCTCCGGCCTCTGTACTCGGGGCCAGCGTCTACAAGCAACCTCTCTTCACAATCCAACAATCTCCCACAGGAACTGACTGAACGGGTTCACACCATTGTGTCATAATCTAATGAAATGTATTCCTACACATCTTCCATGATTCCTCCACCTGTGACGGTCCGTCCTCCCCCTCGACTAAACCTGCGAGGGAACAAAACACAAAACAAATTTTCCTTACACAACATGTCAAATATTCTCAAGAGAAGCCAAATGTTTAACCATTATGCAAACGTAATGGGACCACTTAACTGTCCTCGATCTGATCCAATGCACCCCAGCCTTGATCTGTTCCAACGCATCCCAGCCTTCAACAGCCCTCTCACCAGATCATAACAGAGTTTTGGGAAAAAACAAAAACCAAACAATTAACCAAATATTTAAACATAACACATCCCCCGACCACATGCCTTGCAATTCTTACACAAAAAAATTACCATTCATACCTAAAACAGTAAATCAATGAAATAAAATAAAAAAACAGGTTTTCCAAAACCACCCATTCAACATCTTATCACCTCCAAGCCAGCACAGACACCCTCTACAGCAGGGGTCAGCAACCTTTTTGACATGGAGTGCCTATTTGAAATATAGTTGTAACTAGTGTGCCTCAACAATATTCCATGCATCGTATTTTTTTTCTCTCATAATCAGGTCTTTTTAATGATAATTCTTACATTATTACATCATTATTGTTATTGTTATTATTAACAATATTATTATGATGGTTGTATCAACCCTAAATCTGAGTTGGGGAGGGGGGGGGGGGGTGCAATGCAGACAAACAGCTGCATACAGTGCGACCATTTCACTCACATTTGCCCATTCATTTTTGGA
This sequence comes from Notolepis coatsorum, assembly GCF_963971535.1. NCBI lineage: Eukaryota > Metazoa > Chordata > Actinopteri > Aulopiformes > Paralepididae > Notolepis > Notolepis coatsorum. The sequence goes on from NC_140171.1 coordinate 92,543,353, forward strand.
CACAGCACACACCATAGCTCCACCTACAGGCCTAATGGAGAACTGTACACAAATAAATAATAATAAGTTACCCAAACTTAAAAATATTGAGTTCAGTTACTGTGCTCAGTTTTCAATCCATAATAAGTTAACAGAAAAATAAGTACACAACCACATTATTTCAACCTAATAAAACTATGTTTATTGTCATTGTTTTAAGAACACAAGTTGACTTGGTAATACTCACATTTTGAGTAAGAAAAATGGCTTTTAACATGTGCAATGTTCAATGAAATAATAGAAAAATAAATAATAAAATGTGTTGATTAAGCACTGGTCACAATGGTGACCGTAATAATGTTTTTGTTATAAGGCTCTGCAAATGTTACTGAATGATGTAGCAATGTATTTCCAGCTAAATTGAAATAATAAACAAATAAAGGGTTTCAATTAAATATGTGTACTATTGTCACATGACACAGCTCAGAAGCTCAGAACACCTCAGAACACAGCTTCATCTAACGAGGCGTCGCAAGGTTTAAGTTTAACTGAGGCTAACGTTAACATGATGGCACACACACAGTGCACACGCAAAGCACACTGTGCTCCACGAGAGAGAGAGAGAGAGAGAGAGAGAGAGAGAGAGAGAGAGAGAGAGAGAGAGAGAGAGAGAGAGAGAGAGAGAGAGAGAGAGAGAGGGGGGTTCAGCACCACATGCACAGTGGACAGCTCCCCTACACATACACATGCCGCGTAATAATAATAATAATAATATATGCGCGATTGTGCGTATGATCTATTATGCGTAGAGCCCTGCATATGCACGTTCAAGTTCAAGTTAACATGCAAACCGATGTACAGGAAAATAAACAGCAGCCTACCTGTCGCGTCAGTGTTTTGCCTGGCTGAGCTCCGGTTATTTGGGGGGTGTAATTAGTCACTTTAAGCTGGACACATGCTTCGGAGTGGTCGGTTGTCAATCGACTCCGGGAGGGGTTGAGCACGTACTTCATGTGCGAAAAGATCTGCTCACAGAGGTATGTTGACCCGAAGACCGTCAGCAAAGCCATTGCAACGTTCCGTTGACATGGTGGGGATATCTTTTATCCTTGCTTTTATTGTCTCTTTATTTGGCAAGCCTTCAAACAAAACATATGAGGTACAGATAAAAGCCTATATACGTCGCCATCCGTGAATGGCTTTCCACGTTTTGCAATGCAATGAGCAATGCGATAGCAATTGCTTCAGTTGCGTGTTTTTTAGCGCTTGTGAACACTTTGAGGGTGCTGGCTTGCTTCCCATACCTGGCGACGGCACGTGGATTCTGCCTTATCCGCCTGATCCTTGAAACTTGTTTTATGCTTAGTCTCGAAATGGCGTTTCACAGATGATGTTTGGCAAACTACATTTTCCAAACAGAAAGAACACATAGCACGGTCCTTCTGACGGTCCACAAACCCGTAATCGTCTGTCCACGAGGGCTGGAATGTGCGAATTTGCTTTGATTTCTTAGCGGGGGTTGATCATGACACTGCACAGAATGCAACCTCAGCACTGTGTGTTACCTGGCGCGACTGCTGCGGGAGGCCGGCGGGAGGCCGGCTACAGCGGAGCACATGGGAACAGCTGATTGCTGTCATAATATAGGGGTGTGCAGAACAGTCGACTTACAAAAAAGAACCTGTGGGAGGATTTCAACAAGAGATATGCGACAACAGTGCAAAACATTTCACAATAATATTTCAAAGCGAAGTAAAAAAAATAAAAAAAATAATAATAATATATATATATATTTTTTTTTTATGCTGCCCCCCCCCCCCCCCCCCCCCGCGTGCCTATGGAAATGGTCCCGCGTGCCTAAGCAGGCACGCGTGCCTAGGGTTGCCGACCCCTGCTCTACAGGCTCAGGCCACACAATCATAGAAAAAATAGAAAAGAAATCTAAAAATCTAAATTTAAAGACCAAAAATAGAAAAGAAATCTCATCCATACAAGACATTCAAAAGAAATCAAATCAAAATGAAAGTAATAAAAACAAACTCCTTTAGTAAAACAAATTATATGAAACAAATGATAAGCGACAATAATTCCCAGGTCTATTTGTGGTATAACCCAAGTGGTTTAATACGCTCCTTATTCTGATAGACAGGATAACAGCCCTACTACTTATTAACGTCATTATTGTTTTATTTTACCTAGATATGACTTATACTAAAAGTGGTCTGCTGGCTCACCCAGCTGACAATCTAACACCCTGTCTATTGTTAGGCCTTAACTAGATAACAGAATCGGTCTATGACGTCATCAACAGCTCAACCACTCACTGAAATCAAAAGGACATACATATATTACACATATCATAAACAAATACTAAAAGAAATCTCTCTCATACACTCGTTAATCAACCACAGACAGACACACAATGTTAGTTCTTCTGCGCTCAACTCTTCTGCTCTCAATTTTCTGCTCTGATCTCAGGCTACTCTGATCTCAGGCTACTACAGCCTCTCCTCACATCAGCTCCTCTACTCTCACTTCAAAGACGGACTGGAATCCATCTTTAATTCAGACCTATCCATGCCTTCCAGTGCACAGACAGATCCAAATATTCCCTTATCAAAACAGTTAACATTCATAAGTCATAACCCCAAATGAATGCCTACTTTCTTGATTGTCTCACTCACTAACCCAGCTGTTCCCTGACAAACCTTCCCCTGTCTCACCTTCCTGTCCCTTCCTGGCCCCCTGGCCCATTACCCCCACTTCCTGTCCTCTGCTCTAAAAATAACGCCATCTGTTATCTCACTTTGACTGTTCTCTCCTATCTCCACCTGTGGCCTCTTTCCTGTTGCATCTAATCTCACGCCATCCTGTCATAAAAAGAACAGCCATTGTAAGCAGCTGTACATCTCGACCCCCCTTGGGCATTTTGACCTGCCTCAAAAGGATTCCTACCCCCCGGGCTATATAACCTCTCAACTTTTGTCTCTTTCATGCTCCATGCATACAGTCTCCCCTGAGCATAAAGGCTTTTGACACAAAGACCCTATCTCCTCACTTCATGAAATAACTCCATCTGTAAATCATTAAATGGTTAATCACACTTCTCATCTCCCAGAGGCAAGCCGCCCCCAGGTTTTTGAATTAATCACACATTCCCAGGGAGAAGGCTAACCCCCTCCCCAGCGTATAACATTATTAAGGATTAATAAAAACAATCATTTCGATCACTGTAAACACAACCATATCAAAATTTGTCATTACAGCAATAAAAGTGTATTCCAACACAGCAAGCCTCCATCAATAAATTATAATCTCCTACAAGTCGGAGGCTTGTGTCAACATTTTAACAGTGTATTAAAGATTTAACAATCTAAAACAAGCATCAGTAAATTATCCTGCTTCACAACTGGGCTTGTATCAAATTCCACTATAAAACATTTAGCTTATGCAAATCAACAGTGTTATAAAGATTTAACCAATTACACAAGCATCAACAGATTCCAACATAGCAATGCAACAAAATATACCCCAACAAGCCTACATCATTAAATTATCATCCCCATGATCTAAAGACTTGCAGCAAACATTAATATAAACATTATCCTATTTAAATCAACAGTGTCATTAAAGCAAGCATCAACAGATTCCAACATCACGGTTTTACACAACAATATTCATGCACATTACAAATATAACCATCACTCATCTAGAAAAACATTATTAGTGGTTAGTTCCAAATGCTCCTTTCTTCATACACCTGTGATAAATTGATTTTACTGCAAGCAACATGTAATTCTAGTGTAGAGCATCTTTCCAAATTCAGCCTATAGCTACTCTCAAACTCCCCCCTTTGGTCAAGATTATACACCTGTGTCCAATGTGTATATGTATGTTCCTAATATTAATAATACAATCACCCAGAGTAGCTAGTTTGTGAACTCCAGATTTATCATAGGCAATGTATCCATTATTTAATTTCTCCTCAATAGGCTCACTGTATTGTTTGCAGCCTAAGTAAACCCTTATTGACTATCTCCCCTAATCTAACCACCATACATGTTACATCTCTTCCCCTGTTTACACAAAAATACAATGTACAATATACAAATACAACCATATAACACAAAGCTAAATATAAACTCTCCCGTTTTCCCTGGCCCCTGAGCGAATTACCACGAATGAAAATAGACCCAATCCACGCTGTACCGCGCATGCGCAGTGGCCAACGTTGCTCCCCGGACGATGTATTACGGCAAAGCATAACAACTATCATAAACGCCTTGTTCCAACATAACACACTGCCACGACATTCATCACGTTCTCTAACCCTCCCCAAACATCATTCTCAAAACTCGAAACGTAACATATGTCGCCCGCAAACGCCACACAACAACGGCACGCAAGCTAACTAGCTTAGCCAGCTCTAATGCGACGTTCAAGGCCCTCACGGGAGCCGTGCCTTTCAAGATCCGTTCATCCACGCAATTCGCTCAGTACCAATCAAAGCATAAACAACTCACACAAGCTTACAATACCCAACCACTCTAACAGAAAATAATTTTTAAAACATTCACACCAACCAATGCCGCACACATAGTCCAACACGAATCCTTTCTCCTACCTATTCCGCCTCACTTCATAGCACCGCGAACGTTACACACTCTCCACAACACCATGACGTCATCAAGCAGCGACTTCTTAATATCATACACTATCGCTACCGCATCAATAATAACCCTCAAAACGGCCACAATCTCGCCACCCTACGTCTCGATTCGCTTCTTACCTGCAATCGCCGCCACAGTGTTTAATCAATCCTCTTATAACGCCATCGTAACGTCCCCAGTTTCACCGCGGACTCTTCCACAGAGCTAAGCTAGCTAGCCCCAACCACCAGTAGGACTCGCCTCAAACCTATGTTCGTTGGTCATTAAAATATCATAACAAAACAACAATAAGCTCCTACGTTTCGCCAATCATTCCTAACCACAGCCATAGTCCCCCATACAATTCCTAACCATAGCCATAGTCCCCCATACAACCATTAAGTACTTATCAGTCATTTCGACCGAATTGTTTTTGTATCATAACGAACGTAATCGAATCAACAGGCCGGTTTCGCTCAAGATTAAAAAGGACCCCCCGATCCGTTCGATACTATGCCTAAGGACGACATATATACCTTCATTTAAATTAGGCCGACTGGTCCCTGACTTCAGTTCGTCCATCCGAGCCTTCTTGAACACGCCGGCACCCTTATCTTCTATTAATTACTACGTTTTAATCCTGCAATCGCACAGACCCCCTGCGCTGATCATGCCAGGTTCCACTCATCTTTACCATACCTGACTTGCAAGTTCTGAATATTAACAGAGCTCTTCTTTACATCGAGCCCGACGCATTTATGCCCATACTGTTCCCACTCACGGTCCCCGTCCCGCTATCTGTGACTATAAGCAGGGTCATAATGCTCATCGGACACAGCTCTCTTTCCATTTCAGAACAACCAAATCTCCCCAACTTACCCGCGCCCCCTTCCTGAGAATAATTTTAGGGCAATTATATACTCAGAACGCGCCCCTGTCGTACACACCAGATAACCGTGCTTCCTAGCCAGAAAAGCCTTTTATCTGCCGTCATGCGACGCCACCACCATTACATCATGATCAGATAGTCTGTGCGCCACCAATACGCAATCCCATTACATGCCGTCTCTTCTTGGTGCAACCCCCCCTGTATAGTTCATAAAGTATATTCCATACGAGTCCCAACTCAACCCCCGTGGCCCGCATAGGCCGGGACCGGCCTCCTGTGTCTGAACAAACACACAAACATAAAAAGCCCACGTTTGCATGTTTACTGCACAACAAGCGCGATCTTCATACCTCCGGAGATCCTAACCTAGGTCACCGCTCCCCCATCCCTGCATGCAAAAGCCATATTCACCGTGGGTCCCAACAAGTGGCGTACACAACCAACCTTCATCCTGTCCCTCTCTCCTTCATTCAGACAACAAGCCCCTCATCTATAACTTCAAACGCAGCAACCCCCCAGCTCTTTGCCCCGTGTCCCCAACACACAGCAAGGTCCAGATTTGTTATGACAAGACCCTACCGCACCTTTTCAGGGGGAGACACAATAGGGTGGGAAGAACGGCACCATTTCTGTGGTAAATTCCCACAGAACTCTACAATAATTTGAGGTTATTGTAGTACAGTACAAATGAGATTGATTATCTGGAAGGAGGAGAAAGGGATCATACGTGATAGAATTGTTGGTCTCCTCATCTGACTTAAGCAGATGAGGAATAAACGTGTACGCCATACAAACCATGAACTTTAGTCCAATTCAACATTTATTTGATCAGAGCCAGGAGACCAAGGTGAATAGGACAAAAGATTATCAGAAAACATTAACAGGGCTATCTGTGTACAGAAATTACAATCAGGTTTGCATCTCAAACCCCAACATGTACATAAAACAGTCACTCGTTAACATAATTTGAACATACATAGTTTACTGTAGGCCCCTTTTTATATGAGTAAGCCTGGTTTCTAAGATAAGTATCTTTACATTCTATTTTAACCAACCAAGGGTCCATGATTTACTCACATAAAAAGCAGCACAGTCTCTCTGGTGGAAGGAGCGGTGGAGCCCAACAGACCCCTGGGGTCGGTCTGGTCTGAGGGCTCCCGAATTACCATTTAGGGTCCTCCTATATACTATAATTTCTAGCCAATAATAGAATACAGTTGGTCCGTGGGCGTCTTCTGTGAGCGGTCTCCTGTGGGCGATCTCCTGTGGGGGCTGGCAGCCCCCCCCCTGGGTTGTGGCGACGTGATGGGACAGAGATGGAGGGGGCCTGTCGGTGGCCCCCGTCGGTGTGGTCCCCCGCTGAGCACAGAGGGGTTCCGCCGGTGGCCCCCGTCCGTGTGGTCGCTGTGTTGGGTCTTGTCTCACGAGTGGGGGCTGGCATGATGTCCTCTGGTGGGGGGGGGGGTGTGAATACTCTTTGACCTTTTGGGCCATTACCATACAGTACTAATCTGGTCACATTAGGTGTGACCTTTGTCTATCCAACTGTCCCTACGTCTCATTCCTCATTTAGCCCTGCAACCACTTCTGCTAAACAGTATACAAGGTTATTTATGAAATTCAACTCAATATTTACCACACAAGCTAAAAGCAATTGGTTTTGATAGCTTATCAGTGAGCTGGATGCAATCCTACCTGGAGGGGAGAGAACAGATGGTAGAGGTAAACGGTACTCTATCCCCCCCCCTCACAGTGAGCTGTGGTGTTCGACAAGGAAGCATACTAGGACCGCTACTCTTCCTAATTTATGCAAATGACATGTCGTCAGCCTGTGACTGCAACTTGTTCCTGTTTGCGGACGACTCAGCCCTGCTGGTCTCTGACAAGAACAAGTTGCAGGTTGAAAAAACCCTCAGCTCGGAACTAGGCAAAATCTGCATATGGCTCGCTGATAACAAACTATCATTACACATGGGCAAAACAGAGTCCATTCTCTTCGGTTCAAATAACAAACTCAGCAAGACCGACGGCTTCTCAGTTGCAGTGGGTGACAATATTGTCACAAGGAAAGACGAAATTACCTACCTGGGTTCCATCCTAGAGGCAAATCTTTCCTGTGACAAAATGGCATCCAATGTAATAAAAAAAGTCAACCAACGAACTAGATTCTTGTACCGGATCTCCTCTCTGGTAAACAAGAATACCCTGAAGACTCTGGCAGGAGCACTCATTCAAGGGTACTACGACTATGCGTGCACCTCATGGTACCAAAGCACCTCAAAGGCGCTTAAAACAAAATTACAAACATCACAAAACAAACTGGTCAGACTACTACTTGACCTTACCCCCAGAACCCACCTCACCCCTGCCCACTTTGACAACCTAGGATGGCTTAGAGTAGACGACTGAGTACAGCAACTTGCAATGGGCCTGGTCTACAAGATACACTATATGACTATGGTACCCATGTACATGTCAAAATACTTCCCAAAGGTCAGTGAATACCACAACCACTACACCAGAGGAAGCTCAACAAATCATGTTAAACCCAGATTCGGCTAAAACAAGGGACTAAACACGTTTCGCAATTATGCCACATCAATGTGGAACGCCCTACCCAAAGCTGTAAAGGAATGTGAATCCCTACCCACATTCAAAACTGCTCTTAAAGAGCACCTACGGGAGGCTGCAATTCGAAACTGGCCACCGTAAATGCCCAAAACCCCCACCACCTCCTAATAGACAGTCTCCTCCCCACCGCATGTATATATTCCCTCCCCGCCGTATTGATATTTCTCTCCCACCCACCCCCTCCAAATGTACAGTCCCCTCCCCATCATATGTATATACTCTGTCAGCAGTGGTGCAGTGCTGGTATAACTCGGTATAACGGCGTTATACCTCGCTCACTGAGGCTGAAGTACGCGCAATCGCTTTTTACATGGCATTATCCAACCGGACTCCCGGAGAAGCATGCAGCTGCAGAGCCGCAGAGCCAGCGGCGCTCTCTGGGCCGCGCGCTGACGGCCGCGCTGTGAGGCAATAGTATCCAGCTGCAGGACGAGAGCAGCCAAAAAAAACTGTGCATGCGCGCGCACGCGCACGCGCGTGGAGCGTTTGACCTACTGTCAATTTGCCACTGCACCACTGTCTGTCAGGATCTAGGGGTAACAGTACTGTATATTTGAATACCGTTTATGTCACAAATGTATCAGTACTAAATACCTATATGTCCCTATGCCATAAATGTCATGTATGTTGTGTATGTCATAAATGTCTATATGAATTGAAAATGGGGGACCCTGATGGAAACAAGACAAACGTCTTTTTCAGGTCTGCATCCCCTTAACAATTGTGTGTATTGAGCCGTACTGTATTGTACCCATTCTGCAATCTGTTAAATAAAGTTTTCATTCATTCATTCATTCACACGTGTCTGTTCCAGGGGTGTAAAAATTACCCAGAAATTATACTTAAGTAAAATATACTGTCTCAAAATCTGACTCAAGTAAAAGTCAAAGTATCTGGCTAAAAACACACTTGAGTAAAAGTAAAAAAGTCCTACTTTTAAATGTACTTAAGTACTAAAAAGTAAAAGTACATTTCTTTTTAAAGGGATAGACCAGGGGTCTCAAACTCATTCCATCATCGGCCAAGTTTTTATTTTAACTATACATTGCACCAGGTGAGTTAGTTGAAGAGTTTAGCCAATTAGTGAAATCATCAGCTGGTGTTTAGGCAAGGCTAACCAAGCATACACTCTGCCCACAATGGAATGTGTTCTGTGATAGACCATGCTGAAATGAAAGAACAGTGGACACTTTTTTTTGCATAAAAATTATTTAATGCACTTCTCCATTGAAGGTAAACTAACATGGACGGCATTCACATCACAGCTTGAATAATATCACAATATTAAAGACCGAATACTGTAGTATCCTGAATAATATGACAATATTAAAAACAGAATGGTGTATCCTGAATAATATCACAATATTAACCACAGCATACTGGATTATCCTGAATAATATCACAATATTAAAGGCAGAATACTGGAGTAACCTGAATAATATCACAATATTAAAGACAGAATACTGGCGTATACCCTGAATAATATCACAATATTAAAGGCAGAATACTGGAGTACCCTGAATGATATCACAATATTAAAGGCAGAATACTGGAGTACCCTGAATAATATCACAATATTAACCACAGCATACTGGATTATCCTGAATAATATCACAATATTAAAGGCAGAATACTGGAGTATACCCTGAATAATATCACAATATTAAAGACAGAATACTGGAGTACCCTGAATAATATCACAATATTAACCACAGATACTGGAGTATACCCTGAATAATATCACAATATTAAAGACAGAATACTGGAGTATACCCTGAATAATATCACAATATTAACCACAGCATAATGCTGATTTTGTACTCCAAGTGAATGTCATTTAAGGCACTGGCCAAAACATTGAAAGTATGGGAGCCCTTCATTCTTCTGCAGCAGAACACCTTTCAAAGCTTTCAGTGTCGATCCAGTGAGCGGTTACCCCAATGAAACTTCTTCGTCGGGCTGTCCAGCAATCTGTTGTTGTCGCGATCCATTCAACTTCACTCATAGCAGCAGTGACTTTCTCTTTCATGGTTTGAGCAGCTTTGCTGATATTCGAGCGGACAGTGGGCCTTGTAATGACGTTAGTGCTTGGTCGCAAACCATTTATCAGGTTTTTGAATGATGGCAACTCAACAACACTATAAGGTTGGAGTCCTTGAATTATGTATTTTTTATGTAGATAGGGCCATGGATGCTCGTCTTGTCCATCCACGCCGTTGCCGACCGTTTCGTCCTCTTCATCACTCATTGTGGCCATCTTCTATGGCTTGTCACTCTGACTCTATTCTTCTGATAGCAGGTGTTTAATTAAAGATCCCCGCTTTCTAGTCTTGCACAAGGACCAATCAGCATGGGTATGGGCGGGTTCATTTTCCATTGATGGGGATTTGATTGGCTGTTTACCTGCGGTCGCAGGATTAATAATGTTAACGTTAGTTTGGTCCGATAAACTATTCAAAAACACTAATTAAAATGGTTGGACCTGCGAGATTTGTACTTTGTACTTTGTAGGTCTGCATTTTAAAGAGAGAGAGAGAGAGAGAGAGAGAGAGAGAGAGAGAGAGAGAGAGAGAGAGAGAGAGAGAGAGAGAGAGAGAGAGAGAGAGAGAGAGAGAGAGAGAGAGAGAGAGAGAGAGAGAGAGAGAGAGAGAGAGAGAGAGAGAGAGAGAGAGAGAGAGAGAGCAAGATCTGGGGGGGGGGGGGGGGGGGGGGAATGGCCTTACAGGTGCTGGGTAAGGTAAATGCCCGCACCAGGTTTTTGGCTAGAAAGGCCAATCTTCTTGACAGGGAAAGCCTTAGGGGGCTTTCACACTCAGCCTTTTGTATCGAATCACCGTCCCGGAGCACGGGGGGGGAGTGTTCTCACTCACCCCTTTTGGGGTGCGAAACGGCGCTGAATCGTTTCACCCCCCGCTGAACGGGATCAGCTGGCAGAGGTGGTCTCAGGGTCGGCCCCGGGAGAACGGGGGGTGTGGCTTTGCGAGCTTGTACCTTTTCACGGGCGTGGCGCCTGGTGCTGACATAACGTCATAAATTTTGTTTGCCATTGCTATGTCTATACATTGTTCAAATGCATTTATTTCTATTAGACCAGTGGTGCCCAACCAGTCGGCCGTGGTCGACCAGTAGATCTCTCAAAACGCTCAAAAGCGGACTCTACAACACCATCCATTCGTGATAAAATGGGGTGGGTTATATTGACAAGGCTTGACAACAGAGGTTCAAATATAACTTCATATTTATTGGCAATTTGTTCATTTTATATCAACATCCAGAGTCCGCAGTCGTGTTAAGACATTCCCGTTTACATTTTCGGTCGACCAGTAGATCAATGACATTCAATATAATCGATGCGAGCAATGTTACTAGTAGGGCTGTCAGTTTATCGCGTTAATTAGATTAATTAATTACACAGCAAATAATCGCGTTATGAAAATTAACTCAAAATTAATTACATTTTTTTTTTTTTTTTTAATAATAATATTTTTTTTGTATCTCATTCATTCCATAAGCATGTAGAATACACATTTACAGATTTTTTTGTAATATGGTCCATTTGCATGTTCTTGGTATCTGATTCTAGGGACATCTATGAATCTCAGGGAATGTATTCCCAGTGTCAGAAATACTGTGGGCGGAATCCACAGAGAATGGATTGCACGGTGCAAGTTGCACCCTTATTTACAATTCATTATGAATTGAAAATGGGGGACCCTGATGTAAACAAGACGAAAGTCTTTCTCTGGTCTGCATTCCCTTAACAATTGTGTGTATTGAGCCGTACTGTATTGTACCCATTCTGCAATCTGTTAATAACATTTTCATTCAATCAATCAATCTGCGCGGTGATTGATTTAATGAACATTTTATTTTGAGTAAATTGTAATGAACCAAATGAGAATATCAATACATTTTTTTTTTATCTTTGACTGTGAATAACACCATGCTCAAATTGACCAGACCTGAAAAATCTAAGCAAATTAATAGATGGAAGATGATTAAACAGAAGGTTTTGTAGATACAGTACTGAATTCTGCCATCCGGACACATGCAATTTGAAATATGATTATAGAATATAGAATATGAGGCATAAAATGGTAATGCGATTAAAATGCGATTAATTAGATTAATTAATTACAAATCCTGTAATTAATTAGATTAATTTTTTTAATCGCCTGACAGCACTAGTTACTAGTAAAAGGTTATAAAGCTAACTAGCGGTAGCCGTTAGCTTAGCGTTATTGTTAACGCTGCAAAACGATCAAAAGCGGACTCTACAACAGAGTTCCATTCGTGAGAAAAGGGGGGTGGGTTATATTGACAAGGCTTGACAACAGAGGTTCAAATATAACTTCATATTTATTAGTTATTTGTTTCTTTATATCAACATCCATTCTCCAGTCTCCGTGTTAACACTTCCTGTGTTTACATTTCAAGCGTGACATCATCAACTACGGCAAGCTTACAAGCTCAAAACGCAAACCGTAAACAAAACCCAGAGCGCACCCAGACTGAAGTGTGTACACAAACTAGAGGGGGGAGAGGGGGGGGGGGGTTTCGGATCAGATCTAGGAACGGGCAGAACGGAACGAAATAGAAACGAATAGAGTGAGTGAGAAAGGGCCCTTAGACTACTGGCCAACAGCCTGGTGCAGTGTCATTTTGATTATGCTAGTGTAGCCTGGTTTGAGGGACTGTCAGCTTCATTAAAGAAGAAACTACAGGTGTCACAGAATAAGCTGATCAGGGTTGTGATGGGCCTAGGACCTTGTGATCATGTTGGGAGGAGACATTTTCAGGAGCTCAACTGGCTACCAGTTGAGGCCAGAGTAGCCCAGCTTAGGCTCAACATGGTACACACAATAATAAATAACAGGGCCCCCAAATATTTTAGTAACTATTTTCCTAGTGTTAGTGAATCACACATTGGCGGTGGGTGGGGGGTGGGGGGGGGGGGGTAGGGGGGGGGCACTGTATACACTGTACATTGGAATACTGGCAAAGCCATACTTCGTCATTTACTGTGCAACTGGGTTAGGACATTTGTAGGGGCCTGTTTCGAAATGCAGTCTCCCGTAGGTGTTTTTTGAGAGTGTTGATGGTCCTTTAACGTTTCCAGATGCAGTTCTTATGGCATCACTTATACGTCACACACTATAAATAAACTACATCATTTGAATATGTCTGTACTCTTTAGAAGACAATACATCAATACATACACGAATACACCAATACCAGTGTGGTAATCTAATTCAACAGTTTGTCAGCATATAATTGTACTCAGAATCCAGGCACACAAACACCTGTTTTACGGAGGTCCGTGCTTCCCCTTCTGCCTTAGATAAACTACATACAGTACATTTAGTAATTTACGGTATTTCACATTATGGTTCCTCCCTCTGTATTTTAAATATATGCTGACAAACTGTGTTGAATTACATTACCATATAATTTCAGAACTGGACATTGGAATGCACTGATGTTGCAATTTCGACCCTCGACTTTGAATGGAGCTCTGCGTCGGCCTGTGTGTGTGACGTAAGGACGCAGTGGCAGTTATACGGCCAATCACAGTGCACCATACTCAACAGTATACTGGCACTGTCCAATCACAGCATTTTAGGACAGGCTCCATTCCGTGGGTTAGCTTCGGAGCTAACGTTCGCTAAGCTAGCTAATAGCTATTTCTCCTATTTCTACTCGTTGAAAATGTCTAGAAAACAAATGCTGAGGTCGTTAGTGAACGAGCGACTAACTGCAGCTGTCGGGGAGTTATTTGGAGTATTTCAAAGAACCATAGAAGAATATGAAGCGGAGATCGATCGCCAGCAAAAACTGCTGGATGCCATGAAGCCTGAGATTAGAACAGGTTTGTAAAATCAGAACTTCATTCGGTATTATTCTTACACTACTGGTCTCATTGAACTGACGAGACCGACCAGTGTATACGTTATCACTATCAAAGTAGTTATTCCTAACAACGGTGACCTATTATTTTATTCTACCTTAATTGTCTTAAATTCGCACCAACATTTTCCAAATCAAATAAATACCTCGTAAATTGATTGATTGATTGAAAATTGTATCAACAGATTGCAGAATGGGTACAATACAGTACAGCTCAATACACACAATTGTTAAGGGAATGCAGACCAGAGAAAGACTTTCGTCTTGTTTACATCAGGGTCCCCCATTTTCAATTCATCGTAACATATATGACATACAGATAGACAGTACTGCTACATCTAGACATTTATGACATACCAGATATACAAATACAGTACTGTTTGTGATACAAAAATAGTCTAAAAAGAGAGTATACATTTGAGGGGGAAGAAACTGTACATCATGGAGGAGGTTTGGTAGGTGGGGTGGGGGTGGGGGGACTGTACATTGGATGGGGTTGAGTTTGGACATTTACAGGGGCCAGTTTCGGATTGCAGTTTCCCGTAGGAGAGGTTTTGAAGGTGGGTAGTGATTCACGTTCCTTTACAGCTGTCGGTAACGTGTTTACTCCCTTGTTTGAGCCGAATCTGGGTTTAACATGATTTGTGGAGCTCCCTCTGGTGTTGTGTTAGTGGTATTCACTGACCTTTGGGAAGTATTTTGACATGTACATGGGTACCTTAGTGGTGTAGTGTATCTTGTAGACCAGGCCCATTGCAAGTTGCTGTACTCTGTCGTCTACTCTAAGCCATCCTAGGTTGTCAAAGTGGGCAGGGGTGAGGTGGGTTCTAGTAGTAAGGTCAGGCAGTAGTCTGACCAGTTTGTTTTGTGATGTTTGTAATTTTGTATTTAGCGCCTTTGAGGTGCTTTGGTACCATGAGGTGCAAGCATAGCCGTAGTACCCTTGAATGAGTGCTCCTGAATGAGTCTTCAGGGTATTCTTTAGGGATGCCCCGATCACGTTTTTTGCCACCGATACCGATCACCGATCGTCGTGAGCCATATCGGCCGATACCGATCCGATACCGATTGTTTTTGATTAAAAATAAATTAAAAATTATTTTATATAAATTTATTTTAATTTTTTTTATATAAAATATATATATTATATAATTAGACTTGTACTTGTATTATCTGCGAGACATCGCCACCACGCAACAAGTCAAAATACTCGCTATCTGCAAACAGCTCCACTGTCTGTGTACTCTAGTAGCCTCCAGCTCAAAAGGATTCTCCGGCGCTGCAGCTGGACCCTATTGGTAACGTTACGGTTCTTTGGTCATTTCACATTCAGCAAGCCCTCAGCTCCAATACGCATTGAATCAATGTTATAAGACATTGATATCAAGAGCTATCTGTAGCTACTGCTAGCCGGCTAGATGACGTTAAGACAGAACTTTAGTTCAATGGGACATTTAGTTTTGAACAGAGAACTAACATCAGCTAACGCAAGCTAACGGAGGTATGAACATGGACTACTAGACTTTCTGGATCATTTGTTGATATCAGGAGCTATCAGTAGCTAGCCGGCTAAATACCGTTAGACAATGCCTACTAAACGTGAATAGTTGACTGGGTAATTTTGTTTAAACAGTAACATAGCTAGGTAGCTAACGTTAGCTCAGGTCGAATGCACTACAGACTCGAGCAGGGGAGCCTCCTCTCAGTCCTCAGTGTTTACAAACTCTACACGGGGGCAGGCGGGGCTAGGGAGGAGGAGCAGCGGCAGTTTGCAGGTCGTGTGTGTCTGAGACAGACAGCGAGTGAGACCTTCGCTTGATCGGTTTCCGCGATCGGCGAAAATGACTCATTATCGGAATTCACAGATTGCATATTTATACTGAGTATCGGCCGATAACGATCGGTGGCCGATCGATCGGGGCATCCCTAGTATTCTTGTTTACCAGAGAGGAGATCTGGTACAAGAATCTAATTAGTTGGTTGACTTTTTTGATTACATTGGATGCCATTTTGTCACAGGAAAGATTTGCCTCTAGGATGGAACCCAGGTATGTAATTTCATCTTTCCTTGTGACAATATTGTCACCCACTGCAACTGAGAAGCCGTTGGTCTTGCTGAGTTAGTTTTTTTAACCAAAGAGAATGGACTCTGTTTTACGATGATAGTTTGTTATCAGCGAGCCAGGTGCAGATTCTGCAGAGTTCCGAGCTGAGGGTTTTTTCAACCTGTAACTTGTTCCTGTCAGAGACCAGCAGGGCTGAGTCGTCCGCGAACAAGAACAAGTTGCAGTCACAAGCTGACGACATGTCATTTGCATAAATTAGGAACAGTAACGGTCCTAGTATCCTTCCTTGTGGAACACCACAGCTCACTGGGAGGGCGGGGGGGGATAGAGTACCATTTACCTCCACCATAGTCTCTCCCCTCCAGGTAGGATTGCATCCAGCTCACTGATTGACAAGCTAAAAGCAATTGGTTTTGATAGTCTATCAGAATGGAGTGATTGACAGTGTCGAAGGCCTTTTGTAGGTCCAGCATGACCATGCCGCGGTATTTGCCCGCGTCCACCTCTTGTTTGATGTGGTCGTTCAAATAGAGAAGGCATGTGTCAGTGGAGTGGGATGTTCTGAATAGTGGTCTGCAAGGGCCTTGAAATAAAGCCCGAGCCCTGCCCGAGCCCTTGAACTTCAGGCCCTGCCCGAAAATAAGCCCGACTGTAAATAATATTTTAAGCCCTAGCCCGCGTGAAAACCAGAAAAAAATTATTATTATTATTATTATTATTATTATTATTATTATTATTATTATTATTATTATTATTATTATTATTATTATTATTATTATTATTATTATTATTATTAAAATATAATTTTTTTTTGTATTTGTTTTAAATATTCGAAACACGGTTTTATATGAACGTAATAAATAAACAAAACTAAGAAGCATTTACATAGCCTGTTTCGCAATGCCGTCTCTCCCAGTGCTCGCTTATATAGACTGACTCACACTGTCACACATCAGCCTCGTAAAACGTATTGAAGGCTATAGAATCTTCTTTGACACACGCACACACACACACACACACGACATACAATAGCCTACTCAGTCAAACAAACAAACAGAAAACAGAAATCAGATTTCGAGCAGAGCAACGTAATGAAAATCACAACAAAACAAGTAGCAGTCGCGACCCAGCAAATAGTAAACATCACTCACCAGACGTCAGCAACGCGTTGAACACCGTTAACAAAACCGGCTACATACATCCCAAGAACAAATTAAAACGTTCGCCAACTGGCTATATTCCAACACAACCAATCGAGTTGAACTTGTCCCCTGAGTTCTCTCTGCGCGCTGCAGTAATTACATCCAAATGTTTCTCTGGCGCAAAAGAGAAAGCGAATCTTAAAACGAAGGTTATCAAGGCCGAGTCCGAATTATTTATTAAAAAAAAAGCCCTACCCAGCCCGAACCCGCCGGGCCGGGCCGGGCCCCGTCGGGCCTGGGCAAGGTTGCAGTGCACTAGTTCTGAAGCCAGATTGGAATTCGTAGATTAGATTTTTTCCCCGTAAGGTAGAAATACTTTTTTTTATTATCCCGAGGGAATACCTGTTCGTAAACTATTTTTTCCATGACTTTCGAGATGGAGGTAAGAATAGAAACAGGGTGGTAGTTGCCTGAGTCCAATTTGCTGCCCTTTTTGTGCAGGGGGGGTTACTCTCGCAATTTTGAAGTCTTTGGTACGTGTCCCTGTTTTATGGAGAGGTTTATTATGTGTGTGATGACTGGGGTGATGGTGGCTGCTGAGTCTCTGAGTAATTTGGAGGGGATATTGTCATGGCCAGTGGCCTTGTTAGGTTGGAGGGCGCTCAGTTTTTTGTGCACCTCAGCTGTTACCTTTTCTAGTTTGAAATCGTCTTTGCGGACCCCTAGGTTATTGTAGTAGGCTAGGATGTGTTCTACCCCAAAATGCCCTGAGTGGGAGGGTAGTTTATTTACCAGTGTTGTGGCTAATGTTTGTGATTTTTTTTTTTAAGTAATTTGCCACATCCAGCTTGTCTGTGATGAAACTATTTTTTCCATGACTTTCGAGATGGAGGTAAGAATAGAAACAGGGCGGTAGTTGCCTGGGTCCAATTTGCTGCCCTTTTTGTGCAGGGGGGGGTTACTCTCGCAATTTTGAAGTCTTTGGTACGTGTCCCTGTTTTATGGAGAGGTTTATTATGTGTGTGATGAGTTGACTGGGGTGATGGTGGCTGCTGAGTCTCTGAGTAATTTGGAGGGGATATTGTCATGGCCAGTGGCCTTGTTAGGTTGGAGGGCGCTCAGTTTTTTGTGCACCTCAGCTGTTACCTTTTCTAGTTTGAAATCGTCTTTGCGGACCCCTAGGTTATTGTAGTAGGCTAGGATGTGTTCTACCCCAAAATGCCCTGAGTGGGAGGGTAGTTTATTTACCAGTGTTGTGGCTAATGTTTGTGATTTTTTTTTAAGTAATTTGCCACATCCAGCTTGTCTGTGTTATCTGTCTTTATGTTTGAAAGTCTGGTTTTAAGTTTTTTTTACTGCAGCCTAGTTGATTATTGAGTAATATCCAAAGTTCACAGGGTTTATTTTTGTTTTCCTCTGTTTTGTCATTGATGAAATTCTTTTTTGCAGTTTTGATCATGGAGTTTACATCATTTCTTAGTCTATTTCTTTCCAGTTTGAGTTCAGTCCAGTTTGAGTTCAGTCATGTGGGCTTGGAGTTCACGGCTCGAGCTTTTGGTAAGCTTTGACTGACTTTTACGAAACTCTGAGCATTTTTTGTCTCTGGTTTTCATAGCGGTCAATATTTCGGAGTGCATCCACGGCTAGGCCTGCCACGATAACACATTTGGCTGGGCGATTAATTGCCCCTGAAAATATCGCGATAAGCGTTATTATTGCGACCTTTTCTTTGGAGAAATTTATTTCCCAAAAGTTCTCAATTTTCTTTTAAAAATTCACTAATATAATGATAATAGCATAATAATGCAAGGACACCGTTTCAAAGTGCAATAGACTTTTATTTAACATTGGAAGACATTTTAAATATCCTAAATAAAAAAATGCTCAGTTTGATTGTTTATTATAAAACAAACTGAAACTGGAAACAAGCCCTCTGTCTGTAGGGGACTGTAGGGAACTTCAGGGTAAAGGTCTGACCCACTTCCAGTGATGAAGCTAAGCTAAGCTAACGGTGCGGGCGTTCCCTAAGCCTAATGCATGCAGAGAGACAAAAAAGGTATGTATCTTCTTGTCTAACTCCAGTGAAGATGTTAAATAAGCTAATTTCCCAAAATGTTGGAGTTTTCCTTTTAAAGGCCTTGCTAGAGTAGGTTTTGAGGTCTCTAGATGTGACTGTTTTGTGACAGCCGGCCTTTTGTTTTAGCTTTTTGCGGGTACAGAATATCAAGTTCAAGTTTCTTTATTAGTTGTCATACAAAAATACAGAATACTTTTATATGAAATGCTTTTTTCTGTTCTGCCCCAGAGTGTGCTAGATAAAAATAGATAAGTATAAAATAGAAAGTCAAGTACGTAAACAAGTGTAAACAAAAGTGTTCAATATACATATATACAATATACAATGCAGAGTAGAAAAAAAGTAACTGAGTTACAATACAATATATACAGTACAATGCAGAAATGGGATGAGGTACAACTTTAGGCTATGAGTTTGGAGGGGACTATGGTATTGAATGCTGAGCTGTAGTCGATGAACAGCATTCTCACATAGTTCCCCTGCCTCTTGTTCAGGTGTGATGCTGCTGTGTGCAGCACATGGGCTATGGTGTCCTCCGTGGACCTCTTGGGGCAATATGCAAATTGCAGGGGGTCCAGGTTGATGGGGAGGGAGGAACAGATGTAGCCCTTCACAAGCTTCTCAAAGCACTTCATGGCTATGGAGGTGAGAGCTACAGGGCGGTAGTCGTTGAGGCAAGCGGGCATGGATTTTTTGGGTACAGGGATAATGGTGGACTTCTTCAGACAGGTGGGGATGACCGCCTGTTCTAAGGACAGGTTAAATACGTCAGTGGGCCAATTGGTCGGCACAGACTTTTAAGACGCGGCCGGGGATACCGTCCGGTCCTGCTGCCTTCCTGATATTCACTTTCTTAAAGGTCCTCCTCACCTCATGTTCTGTTATCCTGAACACTGAGTCTCCATCGGCAGTGCCCCCACCCCCGCCATTGCAGTGGCTTGTAGGTTGGTGTTGTTATTCACAGCCTCAAACCTCGCATTGAAGGTATTGAGATCATTTGCCAAGGAGATGTCACTGTTCAGCTTGAGGTGCCTTTGTAATCTGTCATCGTTCTGAGGCCCTGCCACATACCTTTGGAATCAGCCTGAAGTTCAACCTTATCCCTGTAGCGCTGTTTTGCCTCTATTACTGCCCTCCTTACGTTGTATCTCGCCGCCTTGTATATCATATAATGATTGCTTAACCCGCATGCTATAACCCCTTTACTGGAGATCTTGGACTTGTTGTCAGAGGTCAGAATGAGATCAATGGTAGTCTCAGTCTGTGTTGATTCACATACCCGGGTGGGTTGGGTGATTAGCTGGCTGAGGCCGTGCAGATCACAAAACCTACTGAAGGACTTGAAGACGGTGCATCTTTTCGTTGCATATCCGTGTTCCAGTCTCCAATAAGAATTGTTTCTACATCCTCAACTCCAGCTAAACATCCAGTGTATCATAAAAGCCACTCTGTTCTGGCGGTCTGTAGATTGTGCCGACTAATACTGATTTAGCCCGTTTGAAAATAATTTCAACCCATACAGTTCCAATTAGGGATGTCCCGATCACGTGATCGGGATCAGGGCCGATCACGTGATTTTCCGAAGATCGGGATCGGCAAAAAAAAGAAATCTGCAACTTTTTTTAATTTATTTAATTTATTTTTTTACTTTCTTTTTTTTATTCAACAAACATGACCATGTTCACGTCTTAAACTCATACTGAGGCCTTAGTTTTGGTTTTAAATTGCATGTCATCATTAATTTATTTATTGTCACACAGAGCAGAAGAATATTGCCAAAACAAACCAATAGTATCCAGCTGCAGAACGGCAGACCAGCCACACTTTCAGACCCAAAAAATAAATAATAAAAATGTAAAATTTAATCCCAATTTCTCACATTACATTCACCCTGAATGTTGCCGTTATCCAGGTGAAAAGTTAACTTCATTCAAGCGAGGCATTGCAATCCTTGACATAAATAATTTGATGTATAATTAAATCAAAGGCGTTTGGGTCTGAGATTGGCTGGTCTGCCGTTCTGCAGCTGGATACTATAGTTTGTTTTGGCAAATTTCTTCTGCTCTGTGTGACAATAAATAAATGAATGATGATATGTAATTTAAAACCAAAACTACGGCCTCAGTATGAGTTTAAGACGTGAACATGGTCATGTTTGTTGAATATATATATATATATATATATATATATATATATTAAAAAATTTGATCGGATCGGGAAAGATCGGTATCGGTAGATACTCAAAATCACATGATCGGGATCGGATCGGGAGCAAAGAAACGTGATCGGGACATCCCTAGTTCCAATAGTCTCGTGATTCAGGTCCGTACGGATAATGAATTTGGTGTCTTTATGTATGTACATGCAGACACCACCTCCATACATGTTCCTGTCATTTCTGACTTGAGTAGTTCTCAATTTCAATTTCTGGGTCTGTCACAGAATTGTCAAGTTTTGTTTCTGAGAAACATAATATGTTAGCCTAGGGCTGGGCGATAAAACGATAACGATAACTATCGCGATAAATTATTTCCTCGAAATAAACATGAAACGTGGTCGCAAAGTTTCGATATATCGATTTTCCAAGCTTGGCTCCGTTCAGCCTCGGCTCAGCACACTCACTAACAACAACCAACCTTACGTGATGACGTGCTACGCACAACAGCTAACAACCAATCAGTGAAGGAGATGGCCGAGATCGACGGAGACCCGGAAGGAGACCCAGAGCGGTAGGACTCACTCAACAACAAGGCTTGCTAGGCTAATTAGCTTGCACTGCGTTGTTTTATATATTTACGTGCCGAGTATGTGTGTGTGTGTAGAGCTGCCGCGATTACCGCATTACCGCGGTATCGCTGTTACATCACGGCCACCGCAGAGTAGGCTGAATACTGCATCACCGCTGGATAATAATAATAATAAAGTACCCTCCTCTCGTTGGGCTTGCGGCTCTGCAGATATACCCTACTCCTCTATCGAGGTTCCAAGCGACCCTATTGGGTACCAGAAAAGTCACGTGAAACATTGCAGACCACTGATTTGTCAGAAGAGAGACGCGTCACACGTTGGGAGCGTCCTGCAGTTTTTTACGTCCTGAATGTCAGCCATTGATCAGAGCTCATCACAATACGGCTAATAACGTTAGCTTTAGCTCCCCGCCGGAGTGGACTACCATCGCTCCTCAGGAGTACTAAACGAGACATAATGATTTTACTGTCTGCAACGAATGTTATAATAAAAGCCCTTCGTTCTATACACTTGTCTGATTGAAAACTTTATTAACAGACCGCAGAATGGGACAACTCGGCACGCTCTGAGCAAAGAAAGGAACTGAGATGGTCCGGTAAATACGCTGATATAACATTATATAACTATATAATGTTAATGCCACAAAACGAATGCCTTTATTATAAAGTAGTAACTTTATAGTAATAATAAGAAGAAAGGGTCGGGGGGGTAACCACCCCTGCCCGTGACACCGAGTGAACGGCGCACGACCATAGGGGAAACTTCGAATCCGTGTTTCACTATCAATAACTAATGCGTGCTTGCCGAATCCCAAACAATATTATTCATGCTGCAAAGTCATCCTCTAAAGATAGACATTTAGACTAGAGGCAGGCTATATGCTATAAAGAGTAGACTACTACTAAAAAAAAAAAATGCATTAAAACTTTTTATTTTTTGTGTGTGCGTGCGGTAATAACCGCGGCGGTAGGAAATATTTAGCAAATTTGTGCGGTAAGGAAAACATCAATACCGCGGCAGCTCTATGTGTGTGGTGAATTCTGAGGCCACGTTTATAGTAGTGGGGGTATACAGTGGAAGTCGTTTCAATATATTGTGGCGGAAGAGAGTATTTTAGTGTGATATTTAGCACATTGTCATGGAATACACCGCATAGAAGCAACAGGCTGGCTAGGTTAACTAGCTTGCACGGCACTGTTTTATATATTTACGTGCCGAGTATGTGTGTGTTTTGAATTCTGAGGCCACGTTTATAGTAGTGTGGGAGTGGACGTCGTTTCAATATATTGTGGCGGAAGAGAGTATTTTAGTGTCATATTTATTGTCATGAGATACTCCGCTTGTCGGCTAACTGCTAACGTGCGAGGACTGATGACGACATCAACTCGACTTGAGACATTCGCAGCAGCATATTAGAAGTTAATTAAACTTGACAGACATTATATCGACGATAATTATCGATATCGAATTATATGAAAATAATTTTATAATTTTATCGCGATAACGTTTTTGGTCATATCGCCCAGCCCTATGTTAGCCTTAGGCTTGGGCGGTATTACGGTATACCAGGATATTTTGAAATCCCGCCGGTATGATTCTCAATACCACGACGTCACAGACTGCTATTACACTGACACAGAGTTGATTGTAGTGCACAGCACGCGCCAGCAGAGGGTAGAGCCATATGAAATCCGTTTTATTATTTTCCAAATTCCATTAAATTTTTTCCCAAATTCTGTTTTTTCCGTTTTAATATTTCAGAATTCTGTATTTTGCTTTTTATGCTCATTTTACCATCAGAAATAGTGTCTAATAAGTGGGAATGAATAAATGTCCACAATTGAATATGATATAACAGTCCATTTAATGTTTTTAAGTGCTGCAACTCAGAAATACAGTTACATTTTACACAATACTTTTCAAATAATATTGTGACAAAATAAAAATACACATTTCAAGTGTAAACAATAGATACAGCTAGCTACTACTGACATTATCACAATGACAATGTCAGTAGCCTAGCTATATCTATTATATTGTGATGAAATATAGTAATGCATAATTTAGGCACCTTTAGTTTAGTTTATTTCGTTTATAAAGGACAGTGTATAATGACAATCGTTTGCATTAAACAAATGGATGAGTGCACCAGATTTAGCAAGAAGCTATCATTTCCATTTATAGTCCTATGTACTGTAACGTTTCATAGCTATTTAAGTTTATTTAGATTATAAAGGGCAGTGTATAATGACAATTGTTTGCATTAGACAAATGGATGGGTGCACTAGATTTAGCAAGAAGCTATCATGTCCTAACGTTATAGCTATTTAATCACAATAGTGTCGCAAGTGTTTTTGTGGCTCCAGTCCACGAAACGTTGACAGAATTTGCAAAACACCTTATCGCCGAGGCATAAAAGTCATTAGGATACTGCTCTGCTCTGAATTGAGGGCTTATTGGGGAATTTCTTAGCTTCTTGACGATGTTAACACCGAAGCAGCGAGACGCTTGGAGATAGGGCTGGGCGATATGGCCTAAATATGATATCACGATATTTTCTGACCTTTCGGCGATACACGATACACATCACAATGTTTTTATTTTTTACCCCAAACAATTCATTATGAGGCTTACCAAGACAGTATTTGAGTTTGCAAGCTAACATTAAAGACAAAATAAAATACCCATGCATTTAGCATTTTTATATTATATATTAGATTTAGATTATATATTGCATATATTTAGCAATGAGAGATTATATGATTTAGATATGAAATATAATGAATTGAAAATGGGGGACCCTGATGTAAACAAGACTAAAGTCTTTCTCTGGTCTGCATCCCCTTAACAATTGTATGTATTGAGCTGTACTGTACCCATTCTGCAATATGTTAATTAGGGCTGGGCGATATGGCCTAAATATGATATCACGATATTTTCTGACCTTTCGGCGATACACGATACACATCACGATGTTTTTCTTTTTTTCCCCAAACAATTCATTATGAGGCTTACCAAGACAGTATTTGAGTTTGCAAGCTAACATTAAAGACTAAATAAAATACCCATGCATTTAGCATTTTTATATTATATATTAGATTTAGATTATTGGATTATTAGATTATATATTGCATATATTTAGCAATGAGATATTATATGATTTAGATATGAAATATGATTAATTGAAAATGGGGGACCCTGATGTAAACAAGACGAAAGACTTTCTCTGGTCTGCATCCCCTTAACAATTGTATGTATTGAGCTGTACTGTACCCATTCTGCAATATGTTAATAAAGTTTTAAATCAATCAATCAATCAATAAATAGCATTTTAGCATTTTTATGAAACTACTGTATATTTGTATGTCTCTAAATGTTTTGATTAATTGAGGACCCTTATGTAAAAAAGCCGAAAGTCTTTTTCTGGTCTTCATCCCCCAGTCCACTGTTGTTGTATTGAGCTGTACTGTATTGTACCCATTCTGCAATCGTTAATAACGTTTGCATTCATTCGATCATTCAGCCGGCAACAGCATAATTTTGATTGACAGTCGAGTCTGCCAATTACGTCACACCGATTGAACCCGCCCTGCTGTTCTTAGCACCAATCGGCAAGCTCTATGCGTTTTTTACTTCCGCAATTGATTTTGACGAGAGCTGAGCTCAGCTCAACGACAACAACAGCTCCCTGCGGCAGACGAGTGATTACCAGCGCACCGCAGCATGACTAAACAAGCCATAATGATTTTATTGCAACGAATGTTATAATAAAAGCCTTTCCATACATCTGTCTGATTGAAAACTTTATTAACAGACCGCAGAATGGGCATGCACAACTCCGCACGGGCTGAGATATGAACAGTAACGCTTGCTATCTATGTCGTCATCGGACGTTGCTATGTTTGGGTAAATACGCTAATGTTATTGAACGTGTAACTAACTATATAACGTTAATGCCACAAAACGAATGCCTTTGTTAATAATAATTAGTAACTTTGATGCAGTAGTGTGTGTGGGGGCGGCGTTGTTCAAAAGTTTGAACGGGTGTGGACCAGATTGACGCGACACAATCCTCTTGGGCAAAACATCACGATATCCACAATACGTTAAAAAAGTGTATCGTTAATGAACTGTACCCGATATTTATATAATATCGTCATATCGCCCAGCCCTAATGTTAATAAAGTTTTAAATCAATCAATCAATCAATAGCATTTTAGCATTTTTATGAAACTACTGTATATGTATGTCTCTAAATGTTTTGATGAATTGAAAATGGAGGACCCTTATGTAAAAAAGCCGAAAGTTTTTTTCTGGTCTTCATCCTCCTGTACTGTATTGTACCCATTCTGCAACCTTTTAATAAAGTTTTCATTCATTCATTCTGACGGAAACATAATCATTTTGATTGACAGTCGAGTCTGCCAATTTCGTCACATCGCTTGCACCCGCCCTGCTGTTCTTAGCACCAATCGGCAAGCGCTATTAGTTTTGACTTCCTGAATGTCCTGTGTGCTGAACAACAACAAAGCTACTAACGTTAGCTCCCCGCGGCCGTCGAGTAGGAGACCAGTGCTCCACAGGATGACTAAATGAGGCATAATGATTTTACTACAACGAATGTTATAATAAAAGCCTTTCCATACATCTGTCTGATTGAAAACTTTATTAACAGACCGTGGAATGGGCATATCTCAGCACGGGCTGAGATATGAACGAGTAACGTGTGGACAGATTGACGCGACACAATCCTCTTGGGCAAAACATCACGATATCCACGATACGTTGAAAAAGTGTATCGTTAATGAACTGTACCCGATATTTATATAATATCGTCATATCGCCCAGCCCTACTTGGAGACTGCTGTGTTGTGTGTAACCCGCTCTAGCGTCCGCCTCCCCGGTCGCGTGTGCACCAAGCGTTCCACCCAAAAACGGAATTTCAGTCCAGATTAGGCCAAATTCTGCAATATTCCACGTAGGGCTGGGCGATATGGAAAAAAAATCATATCGCGATAACGATATGATGATTTTATTTTATTTCTCGATATCGATAATTATCGAATTGTTATAAGTATAATTTTTTTTTATTTAAAAAAAAAAAAAAAATTTAACAACAGATGTATGTTTATTTTGCAGCAATTCTTTGTCATTGCCGCCATCTTTAGTGTTACATCCCCTCACACTCCAGTTCTCAGGCTGCAGCTGGTTTAAAAGCTAAAGTAAACCGGCTTCTCTGCTGGCTGTGGCTCCAGAGGAGTTGAACAGTTCTGGCTCTGCTAGTTTATTTTCGATCTTTTGGCGCTTTTTTGGTGGACAAACCACCGCACATGTGCACTGTGACTCGTGACTGGAGTCTAGTTCTGCTAGCACACATAGCCTACTGTGTACAGACGGTTTCAAAATGTATTTTAAATTAGAAAGCAAACAAAATAAATGGACAAGAGAAAAAGAAATCTGAATTTGGTCAGTATTGTCATTTGGACAAGCAAAGCCATTACTTTAAGTTGCAGGCAAGAAAGACAAGTCTGTCCACTGTCTCTGGTTTTAAAACTGCCCTGTTGCAGGTTAAAAAAAAAAAAAAAAAAAAAAAATGATTTTTCGATTTTTTTTATTTCGATATTCGATATCGATTATTAAAATATATCGCGATATTTATCGTTATATCGCCCAGCCCTAATTCCACGTTTTGCAGTGGATTCCATTTTTATTGGTTAATTCCGCGATTCCGTGAACGCGGATTTCATATGGCTCTAGCAGAGGGTTACGTGGCTATCGTTCTGTGAGCTAGCATTAGGCTGGTGCTGGCTAACTGGCTATCGTTCTGAGAGCTAACGTTAGTACTAGGCTGGTTCTGGCTAACTGGCTATCGTTCTGGGAGCTGGCCTTAGTACTAGGCTGGTGCTGGCTAACTGGCTATCGTTCTGGGAGCTAACGTTAGTACTAGGGATGCCCCGATCGATTGGCCGCCGATCGTTATCGGCCGATAATCAGTATAAATATGCGATCGGTGAATTCCGATAATGAGTCATATTCGCTGATCGCGGAAACCGATCAAGCGGAGATCTCACTCGCTGTCTGTCTCAGACACACAGGACCTGCAAACTGCCGCTGCTCCTCCCTAGCTCCGCCCGCACCTGTGTAAAGTTTGTAAACACAGAGGACTGAGAGGAGGCTCCTCTGCTCGAGTCTATAGTGCATTCGACCATGAGCTAACGTTAGCTACCTAGCTATCGTTACTGTTTAAACAAAATTACCCAGTCAACTATTCACTTTTAGTAGGCATTGTCTAACGGTATTTAGCCGGCTAGCTCCTGATAGTTCCTGATATCAACAAATGCTCCAGCAAGTCTAGTAGTCCATGTTGATACCTCCGTTAGCTCGCGTTAGCTGACGTTAGTTCACTGTTCAAAACGAAATGTCCCATTGAACTAAATAGTTCACTGAGGCGTTGTCTTAACGTCATCTAGCCGGCTAGCAGTAGCTACAGATAGCTCCTGATATCAATGTCTTATAACATTGATTCAATGCGTATTCGGGCTGAGGGCTTGCTGAATGTGATATGACCAAAGCACAGTAACGTTATACCAATAGGGTCCAGCTGCAGCGCAGGAGAATCCTTGCTGGAGCTGGAGGCTACTAGAGTACACACAGACAGTGGAGCTGTTTGCAGATAGCGAGCATTTTGACTTGTTGCGTGGTGGCGATGTCTCGCAGATAATACAAGTACAAGTCTAATTATATAATATCTATTTTATTAAAAAAAAATTATATAAAAAAATCTTAAATATTTCTTTAATCAAAAACGATCGGTATCGGCCGATATGGCTCACGACGATCGGTGATCGGTATCGGTGGCAACAAACGTGATCGGGGCATCCCTAGTTAGTACCTGGCTGATGCTGGCTAACTGGCTATCGTTCTGGGAGCTGGCGTTAGTACTAGGCTGGTGCTGGCTAACTGGCTATCGTTCTGTGATTTGTTTACTTGGTAACACGGGTTGCTAAGGAATTTAGGTTCGAGGTTGAAGAAAGTGCACTTTTAGGTTGAAAGAACGGCCCTAATGTCAACGTGTTTCAATATAAGCGCTATGTATGGTGACAACGAGTATATTGTTAGCTCCCCCCCACCCCCGCTGATGAAAATGAAAGTCATACCGTCATAATACCCATACCGGGGTATTATGTCATACCGGGGTATTATGTCAGCAAGGTATGACGGTATGAAGAAAATGATGGGTTGTTTTTTCCGCGAAAACGAGCGATTTTCAAAATGCTATCAAACGGAAATGAAGCGATAAAAAAACAATCTGCCTTGACAATGTTGACTGGAAAATGAGTCTTTGATAAGCGACGGGCAGATTAGACACATAGCCATAATTTAAAACATAGATTAGGCGATATTAAGTTAACATTGGAGTGGGTTTGGGCATCAAGGGGGTAAAAAGGAAAACACGGAGTGGCATCCAAAGTGTTAAGGTAGTGACGGTCAACTGAAGCGCGGGTAAACTCAGAGTAACAATGACTCTTAAGGTGAAATATATGTAGTCCATTTGCATTGGTTATCTGATTGATGTCGTCAGGCTGGAGGTATTTCTGTTCATCCGTGTCCGGTCCTGCGGTGGGGGGAGGGGGGGCTTTGTTGTTATTATTTGGTCCGTAAATGCAAACTACTTTGCAACAAAGACCTTTCTTCTGCTTCTGATATCTTGCTAAGACCAACGTTGCCGAACGGCCAAGCATCCCTGCAACAACTACACAAGATTCTAGCCAACCAGCCGAACCAGGGTGGGGGAATTCAATCATATGTCCGAAGCAGGGCTGGACTGGGACAAAATAAATGGCCCTGGCATTTTTGGCCCAGACCTGCCCACCACAATCGGTCGGACACCACCCACCAGTACACCATCCTTGCGGGTCCTTAAATATGCCTACTGTAACTGTACTATTCCCCCAAACCACTACAAAGCTGGGTAGTAAGTGCCATGACAAGTGGACCAGTGTCCACTCACTCGCTCTTGGCTGAATCTTGTTTTGGGTGGTGATGTAAAACACCTTCATCATAGCAGGCTCAGGATGGACAAAGTAGTCTACAGCCTTTTCCTCCCAGTCTCTCTCCTCCACAACCTGGCTTGACATAAGGAGAGAGAGATGATTACAATTAACTGGTACATTCAGGTCCAGAATAGTTGGAAAGATGTGCAAAAAGCTGTACAATTGAAACAATACCATACTGGTAATGAGCACATTGTTGTTTATTCAATTAATGCAGGGAGCTGTTCCATCTAATATATTTTGATACTCACTGTCCAATTATCTAGCAGTCTCAGTCAATGAGTCAACTAGATGTCCCCCTTGGAAGGGTGTGGGCGAAATGACCTTTACTTAAACCATTGAAACAATTCTGACTTATTCGTTTATTAGGACTTTGATGTCCAGCATCCAATTCATCCTTGTTATAATAATCACCAGGTGGTCAATTAAACAAGTGGTTAGCTTGTAGCTGATAGTTAGTAGCAGTTTACATCCAAGCATTAGTGGATAATGTTAGTAGAGGTCGATATGGTATTGGTATTGGCAGGGCGGGTGCATGTTCAACCAAGTCGACTCTGATGATAGTTCGTTGATAGTTAGGTTGCAATTTAGCAACCGGTACTTGATAGTGTAGCCAGACATTAGTTGGTCTGCATGTAGTTGGTCTATAGTCAGCATGTACATTCAGTCAGCGTTTAGTCAGTCAGCATACAATCAGACGTTAGTCAGCATGTAGTCAGATTATTTACCTATACAAAGGAAAGGAAATAAACAGCATTAATTAATAACTAGATATATGAATTAAAGAGAAATGCGGATATTAACGGCGCATCCAATGCAACGTACCGTTGGCCAGTCAAGAGTTCGCCCACAGGGCTTTTCACCTTACAGGCTGAGAGTGTCACTTAAATAGCGCGACGCGCCGGCGCAGAGACAGCTTACCTGCTCAGAGTCGCAATACGTACTCCAAAGTGCGTCCACTAGGCGGCACCAGATAATAATTAACTCATGCAATAAATGTATACAATAAATGTTACTCATGATAATAATGAAGCATAATAATGATAAATATATTGGGAAAAACGTCGGATAATTCTCCACCTCCCACTTAGTTTTCTGAACGTCAGGCTCATAAAACTATTCAAACTATACAAGTGATCCCGGTCTATATTAATTATTATTTCTTTACAGGGGCACGAAGAATTAAACTATGCCGCATTTACGGTGGTAGCACAAGTGGCTCCCGCGAAAACTACTCAGGTTTTGCAGCATCGGCATCGGGTGATACTTCACGTCCTCAATCCTGCCAGAAACAGGCGACTTTCGACGTCCTTCTTTGTGCCAGAAACAGGCGACTTTCGACGTCCTTTGCGCCAGAAACAGGCGACTTTCGATGTCCTTCTTTGTGCCAGAAACAGGCGACTTTCGACGTCCTTTGTGCCAGAAACAGGCGACTTTCGACGTCCTTCGTTGTGCCAGAAACGGGCGACTTTCGACGTCATTTGTGCCAGAAAGAAGTAGGGATGCACGATAATTATCGGGCCGATAATTATCGGGCCGATATCAGCAATTATGACGTCATCCCGATAAACTCGATAACGTTATTGATAGCTCCGATAACATATAATACATTTTTTGGTTAAAAGAAATCCGGTGTGGGTGGATTTGGATGAAGGGCGCTTGTTTTTATTATAGCCTCCTCCCGTTTTGCCAGTACTGTGGTAAAACTGATAGCGTGTGGTTTAGGAACAGGGAGTTTTTCACAAATTCAGCGCTCCCCTTCTTGGCTGTGACGTAGTCACGTTACATTCGGAGACAGACAGTCGATCTGCCAATTACGTCCCACGGCTTGCACCCACCTCTTCTTCTTACCACCAATCAGAAGCTCTTGTTCGTTTATTTACCTCCGGATTGTCAGCCATTACTCTACTCGGAGCTAACGTTATCTCCCCGCCAGCCACATTGACAAGTACCAGCGCTTATACATTACTGGCAAATGTCTTGTTGCACTTGTGGCAACGAGCGTTGTCAGCATCGACTTTAGTAAAATAGACCCAGACTTTTGAACATTTCGTTCTGTCCATTATGAGAGCAGAGCTGTCTGTGGCAGCGCAGCACCCGTGTCTGTGTGAGTGAGTGAGTGTGTGTGTGTGGGAGGGAGGGGAAGAGAGGAGAGCACAGCAGGCAGAGACACAGGCAGGAGAGATAATAGACAACTGCCAACAAGATTAGTTTGCGACGTTTAAATTCCTAAAAAAAAAACTCCATAATTTCTCGAGTACCGAGTATATATATATCGAGTATATATATATATATATACAGTTAAAAAAAATATTATAATACAATAAATATCGGTTATCGGTATCGGCCCGAGGAGCATAAAGTTATCGTGCATCCCTAGAAACAAGGCGACTTTCGACGTCCTTTTTTGGTCATAGTTCCTCGAATGGTAGAAGTACCACCAACCTCCTGACGTCCCTGTGGAGGACGGTGGTGGGGCACACCCCGACGTGACGATCACGCTTGGGATGACCGGCGGTAACGGGAAGGCTATGGCAAGTCCTTACTTCCACGTCCCTGATGACACCCTTTGGGTCAGGGTGAGTCTTTATCACTCGGCCCAGTCGAAACTGGCCTCTGAGTGCGTTCTGGTCCGCAAGCCAGACCAGGTCCCCTTCAGTGACATTCCTAGCGGGAGTGTGCCACTTTTTTCGGACGAAGAGTTCTGGTCCCGCCAGCTGGCTCCATCGTTTCCAGAACCTGTCCACTTCAATCTGGATTGCTCTCAGACGGACGAAGGGGTAGCTAGCGGACTCGAAACCTCTGGGGTCTCCACGGGGCCTTGCACGTCCCAGTAGGAGAGTGTTGGGGGTGATGACCTCAATGGTGCCATCCCGAAGCTGGGCATTGGCGCCAATAGGCCTCTCATTTGATAGATTGGCAGCTAGGTATAGGAGGGTTTGGAACTCCAGGGCCGTAAGGATCCCTTCTTCGCCTATGCTGCTTAGTGCTCTTTTCAATACTCTCACAGCTGCTTCAGCCGCACCATTCCTATGAGGAGAGTCAGCGGGGTGGAACACCCAAGTCCAATCTGTACCACACTCTGCGGCTTTCTTCTGTACTTTGTTATTGTCGATATTTGCTAGGAACTTATAAAGTTCTTCCAGCGCTGGCTTTGCTCCCACGAAATTAGTCCCGTTATCGGACCAGAGCTTCCTAGGATGGCCTCTCAATGCAGTGAAGCGTTGGAATGTTTTTAGGAAACCTTCAGTCGAGAGGTCTTCCACTATGTCTGCATGTATTGCTCTGGATGCCATGCAGCAGAAAACTACGCCCCAGGCTTTCTTACTTGTTCTCTTTTTCACTGAGTCTTTGATCGTGTAGGGACCAAAGAGGTCCAACGTGGTATACTCGAATGGTGCGGCCGGCTCTGTGCGCTCCGGGGGGAGTTCGCTCATGATTTGACGGCACATTTTTGCCTTGTTCTTTCGGCAGTGTATACATGAGTCAATTGTGCTTCGGGCTACTCTTGGCCCCTGCACAACCCAGGCTTTATCTCTCATGCGCAAGAGGGTTCCTGCAATGCCCTCATGGTTTGCCCTGTGAGCTTCCTCTGCCAGGAGGATGCTCACCCATTTCCTGTAGGGAAGTAAGGGCACCCCAGGCCATTCTTTGGCCATGGCTTGAACTCTGCCGTGGCACAGCAAGAGTTTGGAGTCCTCCTCTTTGTGGACCACAAGTCTGTCTAGTGTGGTCACAGGGAATTCTGCGCCTTCCTGTGCGGCCAGGCATAGTTCTCTGAATGCGCTTTGCAGTTCGTTTACAGTTAATGCCTCCCACTTTAACAATGTGTGGGTTGGCAAACATGCTTTTGTCGTTTGGGCCTTCCGGGTTTTTACTGTCGCCCAGAACTTCAGTGCCCTTCGGATGAAGCCGACGACGTTGCAGAGTGTCTTGAGAGAACTGTATCTCCTTGGGTTTATCTAGCCTACGAGAGCCCCGCCCCAAAGTTTGTCAGGGCTTCTGTTTGGCGAGATAATGATATCTGATTCTTCTTTTGTGGCTGTTTTCTTCTCTTCCCCTGAGCTGGCAAGGGGAAGCATTGTCTTTGCTTGCGCTCTTGTGATAGCAACTGTGAAGGCCTTTCTTTGAAGCCTACTTACTGCGTCTCTCGCAGCGGTAGATAACTCTGAGGCTGATTTCTTTGGCCATTCCTCTTCGGGGTAGGCGAGGAAGTCAGGGCCGCACTGCAACGCAGAATCCTCTCCGAGTAGCTCTGGGGAACAGTGGCCTCTTGTGACCAGGTCAGCAATATTGCGTTCTCCTGGTACCCACCACCAATCAGTGACGGGACCAGCCTTCTGGATCTCTCCGACCCGATTTGCGAAGAATGTCTGAAAGCCATAGCTTTCTCTTTGGATGGCTCCCAGCACCGTCTGACTGTCGACGAAGTGGAACCATCTTTCGATTTTGATTCTTCCATGTTTAAGCACATACTTCTTTAGACGGGATTCGAACACCGCCCCGCAGATTTCCGCCTTTACTGGATCACCTCTAAGGTCAAGAGGGGCCAGCTTCGCCTTTGACTCCACTAGCCGGGCAACTGCTCCCCCAGACGTCTCCCATCGTAGATACAGTACTGCGCCATAGGAATCACAGCTCCCGTCTGAGAACGTGATCCCCCATGGCTTGCCCAACCAGCCGGCGGGCGTGATACTTCTTGGGAATGTGACGCGGCTCAGGCGAGCATATTCCTTGAACAACTCCACTGCTTTCTCTCAGAGCTCCTCTTATAGTGGCTGGTCCCAAGTGTCCTTGGTAATTTTTCCAGCCTCCTGGAATGCTCTTCTCACTAGGATCACTCCTTGGCTTCTGCTTGAGTGGAGTTGCGAGACCAATCGGGTCATACAGTCCTGCGACTTGGCTGAGTAGGACTCTGCGTGTCAGAGGGTTAGGCGTCCTCTCTATGATATTTTCTTCGGCTAGATCTGCTTCCATCCTCATCTTTTGCCTTCTCCGGGAAAAGTTGAGGGATGCCATTACGAAGAGCTTATCTTCCTGAACAAGGTAGCCGACTCCCAAAGCCTTGTTATCTTCATCCTTAAGTTGGTTCGGTAGAACTAGTGTCTGTGCCTTGGTCTCCGGGGTGTCATGCCTCCCACTGTGACCAGATCGGACCCAGGGTTTGAGGTGGAAGCCGCCTGCCTTCAAGATGACTTCGACCCCCTTAAGGATCTCTTCCAGTCTGTGAGAGTCATTGTGTGATACGAGGAGATCGTCCACGTAGCTGTTGTCCACGATGACAGATCTTTCCTCTGTTAGATGGGAGAACCGAGGGAGGTATGCGGTCTCTCGCATAGCGACTTGGGCAATACATCCGGCCGGCTTGTCTCCCATGTTCACCCTGACGACGGCGTAATCTTCTATCTCGTCTTGCGGTGAGTCTCTCCATAGAAAGCGGTGTACATGAACTTCCTCCTCTTCAAGCCACACTTGAGTTATACATCTTTTTGATGTCACCGATGGCTGCATGTTCTCCCTCTTGGAATCTGAGGAGTACTGCACGGATTTGGTTCAGCACATCAGGACCTTTCAGTAGGATATTGTTCATGCTTACACCTCTGTATTCTTGGCTGCTGTCCCAGACGATTCGTACTGGAGTGGTGACGGAGTGTGGGTTCGGTGCGGTCAAGTGACTCACGTACCATACTGCTCCTTTCCATTGGTCCATCATAGACCTAGTTAGTTTCACGGCAGCTTCTCTCTCCACCATTTCGTGGATTTGCCTGGTATAGGCTACTTTCCATGAAAGATCCTTCTCAAGGCGTTTCTCTGTCCTGAGGAAGGTCGACTCCACAGCTCGGCGATTGTTAGGGAGAGATGCTGGTTGTTCCTTCCAGGGGTACTTTGCATCCCAGTGGGAGTCCCCACAGTGCGAGTCTTTCTCCTTGAAGGTCAAGCCAGCCTTGATGATCTCTAGCTCCCGCTCGTCAGCCAGTGTCATCTCCTTTCCTCCAGGAGGACAGTTGCCACAGCGACATCCCCCACAGACGGGGTCACAGGCTGCTCCGATGCTGTCCCATTTCAGCCAGTCGAAGACTTCCTTGTTGCTTGTGGCAGTTACTGCTTCTTTCATGCTTTTCCTCTTGGTTAAGTCTACCGTGAGGTTTTTGCATTCTCTCGTGATGGTTGTTCCCATGGAGCGTGCGAAGTGGGTCAACGAATGACTCGTGGTCATTTTTACTTCTTCGAAGAGGTCCGGATGCGCACCGCTCACAGTTTTGCCCAGTGGGCCGTCCCCAGGGGAGGAAACTAACTTTTTGGCTTACCAGCCAACTGGCGAGTATCTGATTTTTTTTACCAGCCAAACAGATTTTTTACCAGACAAAAAAAATCGCTAATTGTGATAATTACTTCTTTGTACGTCTTCGTCTAAATTGATTTTCAATCATAGTAAATTAATCACACTGTCTCTACTCTTCAAAATATTACATCATTAAATCACATATTAACATGAAAGAGGGAACTATTCTGGACTGGGTTGGGCTGAACTGGGCAGTGAAAGATGCTGGGTTGGGCTGGTCTAGGTTATACTGAATGATGAATTGAAAATGGGGGACCCTGATGTAAACAAGACGAAAGTCTTTCTCTGGTCTGCATCCCCTTAACAATTGCATGTATTGAGCCGTACTGTACTGTACCCATTCTGCAATCTGTTAAATAAAGTTTTCATTCATTCATTCATCACAGCTCAACTACTAGGAATGTGTGTCTGACTCTTAAGTGCAGGAAATATTCATCAGAAAGCGGGGACATGATGGAGGGAATGGAAAGAGCAGGTTTGACAGGAGCAGGGTTGAAGGGCATATTGGAGTGTGGAGGAAGTGGACAAGGCATTAAGCAAACAGGACTGAAATGGGGGACCCTGATGTAAACAAGACGAAAGTCCTTCTCTGGTCTGCATCCCCTTAACAATTGTTTGTATTGAGCCGTACTGTATTGTACCCATTCTGCAATCTGTTAATAAAGTTTTCATCAATCAATACTGGGTTGGGCGTTTAGGTTGGACTGAGTTGGGCAGTGAAAGAACCAAGCATTTCACTGTAATGTAATAGCTAAATAAAACAACTTGAACTTGACTTGTTACATTTGCACTCTGGTTGTATGCCAAATGTATTCTGGTTGTACTGTACTTGTGCTGTAAGATGACAATACATTGGAACCGAATCGACAACGCTAGGGGTTCAGCAGGTGTATTCTGAATGCCAAGTATGACAACATCACCGTTGTGAAGGGCATATGGGCGAGTGGTGATATGGGGGGAACCCCGGTAAAAATATAATGTCACTTGGCTGCATTTAAGCAAAGC
Source organism: Notolepis coatsorum (assembly GCF_963971535.1). NCBI lineage: Eukaryota > Metazoa > Chordata > Actinopteri > Aulopiformes > Paralepididae > Notolepis > Notolepis coatsorum. The sequence goes on from NC_140171.1 coordinate 92,580,843, forward strand.
CGCTCAGTATAGTCGTCCACTATGTTGAATGCGCGTTATGGTAGCTTGTTACATGCTAGGTAGCTAGCCGGCTAATGCTGGTTAGCCTCACGTCCACTTGTCATTCTCATCCGACTCGAAGGAGACGCGTCGCGTGCTGTTGTTCGCCCCCATGTCAGACCGCACTGATATCCGAAAGCGACGACTCTACATGCAATTATTTTCATCCACTGATGTGTTTTTGTAAGTTTGTCTACGTTGTCAAGCCGGCTGCCGGTGGCAGGAGTTTGTAGGTCTGCGCGCAGTGGTCTGTCCACTTCCCCTAGATGGGCGGCATCTTCTAGAAAATGAGTGTTCATTGGAGGAGCTTAGAGCGCATCTGTACAACGATGATGTTCATTGGTTATGGTCTGATTATTATGTGGCGCAAATGGGAGGAATCAAGGGGGGAGTCAGAGTTCGGTTTGTGCCAGTGAGCGAATCAGCAGATTGCAGAATGATTTTTTTGTTTTGTTTTGTAATTACTAATACTCGCCAGACTGGCGAGTGCTCTTCATGAATTACTCGCCAAACGTAAAAAATACTCGCAATTGGCGAGTAAAGTGGCCTAATTTCCTCCCCTGGCCGTCCCATAGCACCAGATCACCGGCTCTCTCCATTCTTTGTGGGGCCAGGCGACCTTCCCAGGTGCTAATGAGCAGATCAATTGTATCAGGCCGGGTCAATTCTCCTGGCTTGACACATGGGAAAAACTTTTCTAGTCTCTCGGAGCTCACCACTCTATCTACTTTGGCGATGTCCTCAAGGCCGTAGCAGAGCATCTCGTGGGCTCTCAAGGTCCCCTTCGGGGTCCATACTTTTATTGCCACCACATACCTCTTGGTATCGACTCTTACTGCCATCTTCCCAACACCGTACACGACCAGTGTGATAGGTTCGCCGGCCAGCCCGAGCCTCTTGGCGGCTCTGTGTGTGATATAGTTGGTGTCGGAGGCGAGGTCCATCAACGCTCCAACACAGTCTCCTCCTCTTGTCGTGACGTCCATTAGGGGTGGACGGTATAAACGGTATACGGTATAAACGGTATGAATTTGCTCTACGGTATGGATTTTGACTATACCGTATAACCGGTAGTGCAGCTCTAAAATAGCAATGACGTCATGTAACCACAGCGCGACTATTTCACTCGCATTTGCCCCTAAAAATAGATAGAATTAGTCATAGATAATAGATATGTGCGAACTAGAAAAAGTTATTTAGGAGGCTTCGCGCAGTGGGCGTGCCAGCCCCTCCCGCACGCATGTAAACACGGGTCTACTAGTAGTCTAGTGGGACGGGACGTCTCCCTGAGCTAACGTTAGCTTAGCTACCGTTACAAAATGACCCAGTCAACTATTCACTTTTAGTTTAATACATGATGAGGCATTGTCTAACCGAACGGTATCTAGTCGGCCAGCTACCGATAGCTCCTGACATCAACAAACGCTCCATCAAGTCTAGTAGAGTAGACGTGTATGATAGCTCCGTTAGCCGTTAGCTCACGTTAACGCAAATTAGTTCACCGTTCAAAACGAAATGTCCCATTGAACTAAATAATTCACTGAGGCGTTGTATTAACGTTATATATCCGGCTAGCAGTAGCTACAGATAGCTCCTGATATCAATGTCTTATAACACTGATTCGATGCGTATTCGAGCTGAGGGCTTGCTAACGTTATAGTACCAATACAATAGGGTCCAGGTGCAGCGCCGGAGAATCCTGGCCGTAGCTCTGCTCGAGGCTACTAGAGTATAGGTCCAGGTGCAGCTCTGGAGAATCCTGGCCGTAGCTGGAGGCTACTAGAGTACACACAGACAGTGGAGCTTGTTGCGTGGTGGCGATGTCTCGCAGATAATACAAGTACAAGTCTAATTATATAATATATATATTTTATAAAAAAAAAAAAAAAAATTATATAAAATAAATTTTTTTTTTATCAAAAACGATGATACCGTGATATATACCGTTACCGTCTATGCTTCAAATTATACCGTGATATAAATTTTAGACCATACCGTCCACCCCTAACGTCCATGAGCATCATGAGGACTGGGTATTCTTTTATGCCACTCTTGTCCAACAGGCTCTTTCTGGCCTACACTTGGGAGGTCGCTTTGTTCGTGAAGGCTTTCTTGAATGCTTCCATTTGGAGCGTTGACAATTTTAACTCTGTGACCACCTTCTCCTGCTCAGCCGTAAGGCCTCGGAGCCCTTTACGAGCGCCGGGCTCATTGGTTGTTTCGTTCCTGCTCTGTGTCTTGGAGCAGAGGAGAAAATGATGGTTGACAGGGCCGCCCCCCTTTACACACATCTTTTTTACAGAGGAACCTTTTCTCGCATAGGCTGTTGGCCCCGTGATAAGCGAGGCATTTGATGCAAGCTCCAGCTTTCTTCACCTGGGCTCGTTTTTCCAGTAGTTTAGCCTTCTTGAAGGCCGGGCAGAAGTACAGTCTTTTCCCATGTGCTTCCTCTCCACACATGGTGCACGAGTCCCTCTGGGGCTCCCTTCTTACTTCGCTCGCTGTCGTTCTTGTAAATGACCGTCTATCACCTCCCCTGTCGCTCAGCCTTTCATGCTGGGTTGGTCTTTCGCCAGCGTGGGTGGCTCCGATCTCCAACTGTGCTAGCCTCTCGAGGATCCTTTCTTGTCCTTTCAGAAATGACAAGAGTCTGTCAAAGTAACTTGCGGGAGTGACGCCATTCGCGGGGTCACGCTCATAGGAGATCCACTTCTCTCTCATGCCTATAGGCAGTTTTCTCTCTATTGTGGCAACAGTTAGGTGGTTTTTGATCACGTCCTCCATCCCAAGGTCTTTTAAGTCGTACAGTGCGGTTTCCACTGCCTGGACCAGGTAAATCATTGGCCTAGGCTGGTTACTCCGTACTGGAGGCACGTCTTCCAGACCTTTGAGGATCAGACTTGCGGTTGTGCTCCTGTCTCCAAAGCGGTTGTCCAGGAGCCTGAAAACGTTGTCCGCTGTTCTGCAGCGATCCAGCCCGAGTTTCTTTCTCAGTGGCTCTTCTACGCTGTCAAGAAGGTGATATAATTTACATACAGGCAATCCTGATGGTTCGGTCAAAGCCTGGAGGTTCTCCCAATTATCCCGCCAGCGCCAATAGGTCCTTCTGTCACCACAGAATCTGGGCAGATTGATGGCGGCGAGCTTTATCTTTGGTCGGGCCCCCTGGTGGGCTCTGTGGTGAGCGAGACCTTGCCCGCGTTGCGCCCTCATCGCCTGATGGTGTGGCGTGGTCACCTCGTAACTGAGGCATGATAGCGAGGTCAGCGCTCTGGTAAAGATAGGGTTCGCTGCCGGGTTGTCTTACCCGTGGGAGCGAACTCCTGTCGGTATACTCATGAGGTCCACTTCTTGTGGTCTTTGCTCCAAGCTGGAGATGGGTTGCTTTCGGGGGCCCCCTCGTGGCTCCCGAAAGGTAAGGGAGAGTCTTTGGAAGCGCCCTCTGTTTGACTACTGACAAGCTGAGGAGATGACGAGTGGATGTGAAGGACTTCACTTTTGCCGTTGGTGGACGGGGACGGTTTAGCTTCCGCGGCACGTTGCAGAACATCGGTTGAAATATCAAGTGGGCTGGTTACTTCACTGCCTCTTTCAATGTTGTGTGTCCTTATATCCTCTTCACCCTCATAAGCACATCCAGTGTCACCCTTTCCACCAGGCTCTAGGAGGGTCGACCACTTGTCCATCAGTGCTGCTCTTTCCTCGTCCAAGTTCCTGTACCGCTTCTCTAATTCAGATATGTTGGGAGTTGGAAGAAGGTATCTCCACTCTCATCATTTGTTCGAAGGCGTTGAGTCTTCTCTCCAATTTGTTCCCCTCCAACGCTCTCTTGTCTTGGGGTGCCCATTGGGTGCTGAGCCTCTTTGCCTCTTCCAAGGCCTCCTTAAACTCCGCTTCAAGGGGGCCTAATTTTGGTTGAACGAAGCGGGACCATACCTCTGAGAAGATCTTCTTCTCTAGTGTCATTTTCCTCTGCTTGCTTCCGTCTTTCTTTGCTGTGGCGTCGGCCATCACGGTAGCATGCGCAGTTCCGTCTGCCTCCTCCAATGCCCAACATAGTCCCCTGTCGTGTCAACGAGCTTCGCAAACTATCTGAAGAGCTTTCTTGTCGTTGACGAGCTCCGCTAGCGATGCAGTGTCAACATTGTCAGCTACTTGGTTGGCTCTCCTTGTGAAAGCTGTTTCAGCGTTTCCGTTAGCCGGTAATTACCGGTATTTGACCGGCAAAATATGTTGAAGTCCGAATATTTAAATCTCTCCGGTCATAATGTCCGGTGAAAATAATTCCTCTAAGCACAATTTTATTATTTGAATTGTATTAAAATAGGCTAAAATTAAATAGCCTATGCGATGAACGAAACAATCATTACATTTGTTTCATTGTTGCTTCACTCTGATAAAGCGCGGATGGCGCCGCTCAGATGTGAATCTTTTTTTCTTTCTTTTTTTGAGCCTGTCTGGCCACCATAACGACAAACAGGTATACGAGCGAGAGAGAGATGGCCAAACAAGCTAAGCTTAACAAATATTTCATGAAACCAAGCACAAGCAGGTCTAATAATAATGACAACGAAGATGAGTCTTCTGAAGTCACAGAGACCGCCGATGCCGGTGGCTCCCGCAGAAAAGAAACAGAAATGTCGAGCGTTCAGGCCCGAGTGGAAAGTTTAATTCTCCTGGCTGAGGTGCGACATTATAGTCTAGTAGTCTAGCCTCTATGATGTACGAGAGATAACATTGATTGAACGTACACAAAGTACACTTTATTGATTGAACCACAAAGAGCATCCCCAGTCTGCTGCTACCATTGCGAGCCTCGCAGACGTCCACCTGTTCCAATGGGGATATCAAAGTCGAACCAACCAGACAACCCCGCTGTTCTCGCAGGTACAACGGATAGGCACAACGAGAGATGGGGTGAGTGAGTGTTGACATTTTTTAATCATATGTAACTGTTGGTTGACTGCCGCAGGGCTGTACGCTGCGATGATCTCATCGCAAATTGCCCCTTTAATTGGCCGTTGCGATTGGTAAATAATATTTGGGGGCGGGCTTGCGAGTAGGGATTTCAAGCCTTGCATTCGCATTTCACTCCTATGATCCAAGGCGTGTGATGGCGCTGAGCACTCAGGTATGATCAGCGGGGAAAATCAACTGAGCACTCACTCTGATAGACTGGCTGACTGTCTGATTTAGCTATGAAGAAAAGTAAAGTTAGTAGTAGGGATGGGATTCGATGGTTCCTAACTGGGTTTTGGCCATATGCTCCCGAAATTCTCCCGCTGTTTGGCTGCTTCTATGTGCAGTGAAAACTACTCGAAATGATGTCATTGATTTAGTTCAGGGTTAGCCGCGGAGCTAACGCTAGCTAACGTGAGCTAATCAAGCTCACAGAGAGATAAACAGCTGACAGCAGGTAGTACTACTAGTACAGGTACAAATACAATAAAACAAGGGGTGGGGGCTGTTGTGTAAACCTTGTGTCGCGTCAATCTGGTCCACACGTTACTCGTTCATATCTCAGCCTGTGCTGAGATATGCCCTTTCCGCGGTCTGTTAATAAAGTTTTCAATCAGACAGATGTATGGAAAGGCTTTTATTATAACATTCGTTGAGGTAAAATCATTATGCCTCATTTAGTCATCCTGCAGAGCACTGGTCTCCTACTCGTGGGCCGCGGGGAGCTAATGTAAGTAGCTTTGTTGATATCAGCACACGGGGCATTCAGGAAGTCAAAAACGAATGCGCTTGCCGATTGGTGCTAAGAACAGCAGGGCGGGTGCAAGCGTTGTGATGTAATTGGCAGACTCTACTGTCAATCAAAATGATTCTGTTTTCCGTCAGAATGAATGAATGAGAACTTTATTAACAGATTGCATAATGGGTACAATACAGTACAGGAGGATGAAGACCAGAGAAAGACTTTCGGCTTTTTTACATAAGGGTCCTCCATTTTCAATTCATCAAAACATTTAGAGACATACAAATATACAGTAGTTTCATAAAAATGCTAAAATGCTATTTATTGATTGATTGGTTTAAAACTTTATTAACATATTGCAGAATGGGTACAGTACAGCTCAATACATACAATTGTTAAGGGGATGCAGACCAGAGAAAGACTTTTGTCTTGTTTACATCAGGGTCCCCCATTTTCAATTCATCATATTTCATATCTAAATCATATAATATCTCATTGCTAAATATATGCAATATATAATCTAATAATCCAATCATCTAAATCTTATATATAATATAAAAATGCTAAATGCATGGGTATTTTATTTTGTCTTTAATGTTAGCTTGGAAACTCATACTGTCTTGGTAAGCCTCATAATGAATTGTTTGGGGTAAAAAAGAAAAACATTGTGATGTGTATCGTGTATCGCCGAAAGGTCAGAAAATATCGTGATATCATATTTAGGCCATATCGCCCAGCCCTAGTTGGTTCATTATAAAAGATACAAACCTGACAACAAAAGCACTTGAATGTTAAATAAAAGGACCACAGTAATGAGGCAGGAGGAACATATTTTTTTGCACTATAATGGTAAAATTGTTATTTAAAAATTTGCCCCTAAAACATATTTTTTGCCCCTAAATTTCTAATTTAGGGGCAAGTGTGCCCCTAGTGAAAAAGCTTAGCGTACAGCCCTGTGCCGTGTCACATAGTAATGCATATTATTGATTATAACTAAATGTAGGCTATAATGAAATCAACAAATGCGTTACGAGCATGTGGCTCGTCCTCTCTGCATGTGGCGACGAGCTAGCAAACGAGGCAATGTGATGATCAACTACAGTTTGCTGTGTGTGAAGTTGAACATTATGATATGTGTGACGTGTCTGATACAACGAGGTGAAGCGATGTCGACTCGAGATTCATTTGGGGGTGCGTGTGACAGCTGCTGCCGCGCAAGCCTGCGGTGCGGGAGCTTGATGCTGGATTAGCGTATCGCACTAACTTGGGAGGCGAGAGATAGTAATTTGATTCTGCAAATCAATTTCTCATTCTTCGCTTGATGTAATTAATACAAATGTCCAATATAACGGAATTCGTTAGCTCATAAAAATGTGATTATAACAGACTTCTGTTTAAAACTCTGACCGGAATTTCTCGAATATGTCCGGGGATAGAAATCTTGCAGGACACCCAGACCAGCACGAATATGTTCTAACGGAAACGCTGGCGCCGCAGTACGCCTCTTCTTTAGCTCTTCCACATCTACACCTTCCATCTTGTCCCAGTCAGCCGTTGCCCCAACTGGAGCTCCTTTTGCGGCTGAGTCACTGGTCGCAGGCAGTAGTAAACAATGGGGTTAACAGTCAGAAGCACAGTTCGTACAGTTGGCGTGTAGCAGTGTGATTACAATGACACTGCTCCAAGCAGGAGATAATGACTGGACCGAATAGTGGGTCAACGTAGTTTCGCTTCACTCACTTGAACCTGGTAATGGCCACAATGAGAGTGAACAAATAGGATAGAGTTGGTGAGCACCGCTACAGCTTCTTCACTCACTTGAAACCTGGTAATGGCCACAATGAGAGTGAACAAGTAGGATAGAGTAAATGAGCACCGTTTCAGCCTTTGGTTAATCCATTCATAATATAGTTTACGGCGTCTGGAGCAACAACGTATTTTGCACCGTTCAACACATCCAAGGCTTAGGGGTGTCAATGATAATGTTCACAGCGTTTGGAGCAACACTGTATTTGCACCGTTCAACACAGCCAAGGTAAGGGGTGTAGGGCTGACCTTCGAAGCTTTTTTTGGCAATCTGGAAAGAGAACGCATCAGACTGGAAGAGAGGCGCCTCCAGGCTGAAGAAAACATTCAGCGAGAACGCGCCAATGCACAGCGCGAAGCGGAGCGAGACCGTCTGCAGGCGCAGATGATAGAGCAATTGATCCAGAGGGCGACCCCCCCCCCCCTCCTCCACACGGAGCTCCCGGAGATCATCACGACACGGGTCGAGGGCACCTTCCCCTCCCCGACAAATCTACACGGGACCCAGCCAACAGGAAGAACCTGCCTACGTCGCTGAGCCCCCTCCCCGACCGGTCTATACGGGACCCAGCCAACGGGAAGATCCCGCCTACGTCGCCGAGAAACTAACTAGGAGACTCCAGGACCTAGCGGAGGACGAGGGAGGACATCAAGCCCACCAGCACGAACCTATTTTGGACCAGGAGGCCCAGTACAGCCCCGACCTCAGCCCCGAGCCACTGCGTTACAAACCCCCGACCCAACCCATGGGTGAGTTTAATACACAGTCAGCACCGAGGAGCAGCACCTGGGGGCCCGGCCTCTGGTACCCACCCAGTACTAACCCACGACCACCCGTACGGGGAGACTCGCCCAGGAGGCCTCTCCCCCTACGCGCATCTGTGTCCCAGCCATCCATGGCATCTTACCTTGGAACACCCACATTCCCAGAGTTTACGCGTGAGGACAGAGCACAGTATACGGAACTACGCATGTGTTTAGAGACTATCATGTCCGATGTACACGACGAGTCTTATAAATATGCCATCCTCCTCAAGCACCTTAAAGTGCCCAGAGCGCATAACATAGCGCTGGCATATTCGAACTCAAGAACCCCCTACTCAGATGCTGTGGTGGCCCTCGACGCGCGCTATGGACGCATATGGGATTACGTGATCCAAGAAATACGAGATATCGACCGCCTCCCCCCAGCCAAAGACAATAGAGCACTAGATGACCTCTCTATCAAGGTACAATCCCTTGTGGGGATGCTGGGGTCACAAAAGGAGAAGGGGAGATATGAACTATATGCAAATTCCAACGTGGAGCGGATACTGGAGAAGCTCCCTCCAGCCCGTCAAGAGCGTTTTCGGCGGCAGAAAGACCACCGTGACCCCCACGGCCCAGAACCATCCCTCCTAGACCTGGCTGATTTCCTCGCCAGGGAAGTCAGTCTACGATTAGTAGGGGTGGGACGATACATCGATCCAGATCGATATATCGATCTATTATAAATAATCAAATAGGATCGATGCCACGTAAAAAGATCGATTCATATTGCGATACTCTTATTTTGAAAATCCGGCGACGTCATCGCCCCGCGCCCAGTGTTGTGAAACTCAAACTCCGTTTAACATCAACAGCAGTAGCGTCTAGAGCGTCACTAGAGCAAGACTAGTGTGCCTATTCTGTGACCCAAAACATGTCCCTGCTGTTTTATTCCACAACGGGTCCAATGCATCTAACCTGCTTTGCAATCCTCGTCACTCCATTATGCCCACGTCGCGTTAAAGATCGAAGATAACGTTACTTTAGCGTGAGCTAACAAGCTAACCCAGAGCCATAGGCAGAGAGAAGTGGGGACTGGGAGGGTGCATTCTCGGGGATAGCCCCACTAACAGGATATGGCCGGTACTGCACCTTGGGACTCCCAATATGCTTTTCCAGCCAAAATACAGCTCTGTGACAGTGAATAGGATATTAATATCGAGAAAAAAAAGAAAAATGAACCAAAAAGGAGGTCTATTTGTATTAAAAACAATAGATTGTTTTTCATTTAAATGTCTGGAAGAGCTCAAAAATAAAAATGTCATGATATTTCCATTGCCTTTTTTTTTGTTGATTTAAATGTTACTGATTGTATTAAATGGGCACATAATATCGTCTCATATCGATCGCAGGCACCTGAATCGAATCGTATCGTATTGTATCGTGGCAGACTGTGTGATATCGGATAATATCGTATCGTTGTCCAAAGAATCGATATCGTATCGTATCGTGATTAAACTGGTGATTCCCACCCCTAACGATTAGACACATTCGTGTGGGGTGGCTCTAACCCTAAAGATGGACCATGAACATGAACATTGGCTGTCTCAATGTGACACTTTTAAGAAGTTGACTGCTGACGAAGTGAGTCAGTGGATCAAAGCGAACCGCCGCTGCTTCCGCTGCGCGCGTAGCCACATGGCAGCTGAGTGCCGCCTGAAGAAAAGATGCAGCAAGTGCGACAGCGCCCACCTGGATGTCCTGCACGACAGCAACAAGAGGAGACCCGTACCACAAAGCAGCTCGATAGTAGATGTCATGTATATAGACCCTGCGAAGAGCGGGAGCTCCCGAGTGCTCTTGAAGGTGGTCCGAGTGCTCCTAAGCTACGAGGACAAGGTCCTGGACACTTACGCCGTCCTCGACGATGGGTCTGAAAAGACTCTCCTCCTCGCTTCCGCCGCAGCCCAGTTGGGCCTGCGGGGTACCGAAGAAACAATGACAATCCGTACTATTCGGCGAGACCTAAAGACCATAAAGGGCGAAAACGTCTCATTCACAATAGCAGCGGTCGAGCAGCCCGAGAAGCGGTACAGCATCACTAATGCCTTCACAAGCCATGACATAGGTCTGTCACGTTATACCTACCCCATCCCACAACTGATGGAGAAATACGTGCACCTACGCCGACTGCCTATACCGTTCATCGACGGCGCCACCCCGACCCTGCTCATAGGCTCCGACCACGCAGACCTCATCGTCCCAACGGACGCGGTCCACATCGGACCCAGAGGCTGCCCAGCCGCGGTCAAGACCCGCCTGGGTTGGACGCTACAAGGCCCCCTCTCCGGGTCTTCCAACCGACCGACGGCCACACGCTGCCTCTACACGAGGGTAAGCGACAACGACACCACCCTCTTGCAGCACGTCGAGAGACTATGGACATTAGACTCGATGCCCTTCAAGAACGAACGGAAACTAGTTTTCTCCAAGGAAGACAAGTATGCCATAGCTCTCCTCGAGCAGAAGACAAAGATGGTCGAGGTCGACGGAGTGATGAGATACACAACTCCACTCTTGAGGCGAGAGGGGATGCCCACCCTCCACGCATCAAAAGAAGCGACACAACGCTATCTACTGAACACCGAGCGGCGTCTAGCTAAAGACCCCCCTCAAGCAACGATATACCGCGCTGAGATCGACAAACTGATCACAGCGGGACATATAAAGAAAATCGACAATCAAGAGGCAGACCAGACGGCTGAATCCTGGTACGTGCCCCATCACAAGGTCCACCACAACGGCAAGAACCGCATTGTATTCAACTGCAGTTATCAGATCGGACTACAGAACCTGAATAACTTGCTCCTACCCGGCCCGACACTCGGCCCCTCCCTCCTCGGCGTACTACTACGTTTCCGCCAGGACAAAGTAGCCATCAGCGGCGACATCAAAGGGATGTTCCTACAAGTGCGACTGATGGAGGAAGACAAGCCCATGCTGCGGTTCCTGTGTAGAGAGAGGATCGACGATGAACAACCCTCCATCTATCAATGGGAGGTCCTCCCCTTCGGCACCACCTGCAGCCCATGCTGCGCCACGTTCGCACTACAAAAGCACGTGACCGAAGACCCTGGAGCCGATGAGGAGGTCAGACAAAGCGTAGAGAGGAGTTTCTACGTGGACAACTGCCTACAAAGCGTATCAACGCCAGAAAAAGCCGAAGCCATCCTGCTTAAGCTCCGAGCCTCCCTGATCAAAGGCGGCTTCGACCTTAGGCAATGGGCCAGCAGTGACCCTCAAGTACTTCGCAGCCTCTCCCCAGAGACAAAGGCAGCAAGCAGCGAGACCTGGATGGCGACCACCCCAGGTGAAGCACAGGAAATGACATTGGGCCTCGTCTGGCGCTCCAAAACAGACTCGCTCCATTATAAGCACACACCCCTGACCAAGGAGCAGGGAAGGTCGACCCCTCTACCGACCACTCGACGGAGCGTATACAGAACACTCGCAAGCCAATACGACCCGCTGGGGTGTATCCTACCTTACACCACTTGGGCGAAGATGCTGGTGCGAGAACTGTGGGACAAGGAGCAGGGCTGGGACGACCCCATACCTGAGCACCTGGCTTCCACCTGGAGAGAGTGGGAGGGAGAACTCAACTCGCTCCAAAATGTGAACATTCGCGGGAGCTACTTCCCACCCACCGTGCGGCTGGAGACGTGTCAGATGGACCTGCACGTCTTCAGTGACGCCTCAGAAGTAGCTTACGGTTCGGTGGCTTACTTGAGAGCCCGAGAGGAGGGAGGAGAAGTACACACAGCCTTCGTCCTGGCTCGCTCAAGAATAGCCCCCCGCAAGCAACAATCTATCCCGCGTCTAGAGCTCTGCGCAGCTCTGGTAGGCGCGCAACTCGCCACGCTGATACAACGTGAACTCACCATAACGGTGCGAAAGACAATCCTGTGGTCAGACTCCATGACTGTGCTCACATGGATCCAGTCCGATTCTTGACGATACAAAGTCTTCGTCGGAGTCCGAGTCACCGAGATTCAAGACTTGGTAGGATCAGCGTGCTGGAGGTACGTTGACACCAAGCAGAACCCAGCAGATGTCATCACACGGGGGATGTCCCTAGACGACCTCACACGTCCCAACATTTACAGTGACGGTCCTGAGTTCCTCAAGCTCCCGGAGGAGGAGTGGCCTACCCCCACACCACGGGAGGCGAGTCAAGAGGAGGCAGAGATCAAGAAGTCTATGTTCTGCGGGCTGACGCACGCCCCAGCTCCAACGGACCCTAACATAGACGACTGCTTAACCCTTGAGAGTGCTCAGAAAAGGACATTCTTGTGGCACCACCCTGAGGTTCCCCCCACCACAGACATTGACGCATCGAACTACGCAGAGGCAGCACTCCTTCTGCTACAGAGAGCCCAAAGAGACTCATTTCCAGACGAGCTAGACTGCCTGCAAGGGGGAAAGCCAATCCCCTCAGACAGCCGACTGCTCACTTTGGCCCCCGAGCTCGACACCCAGCACCTCATCAGGGTGGGTGGTCGTTTGAGACGGGCCCCGGACTTGACGGATGATGTCAAGCATCCTATCGTCCTCAACAGCAGACACAAGATAACCGAGCTGATCATACAGAAGTACGACGAGGATGTGTACCACGCGGGGGCAGAGAGTCTTCGCTGAGATCCGACGACGCTACTGGATACTCCAAGGGAGAGAAGCAGTACGTCGCTTCCAACGGACTTGCTTAAACTGTCGCAAGTGGCGAGCACAGCCCAGTATACCTATGATGGCCGACCTGCCTCCCTGCCGCCTCCGACTCGCCGAGAAGGCCTTCCACTCCACGGGCGTGGACTGCTCCGGCCCATTCAACGTCAAGAAAGGAAGAGGGACAGAGAAGAGGTGGGGCATTGTGTACAAGTGTATGACCACCCGAGCTGTTCACATAGAAATCCTTCAGACCATGAGTACGGATTCATTCCTCATGTCCTTCCGGAGATTTCAAGCCCGAAGAGGAATCCCGTCTGTGTTGTTGTCCGATCAAGGGACAAACTTCAAAGGCGGAGAAAGAGAATTGAGAGAGAGCTTCCAGGCTATGGGTGAAGGACTTAAGACCCGCCTCGCTCCCTCTCAGATCAAATTCCAGTTCAACCCCCCGAACGCCCCTCATTTCGGGGGAGCCTGGGAAAGAGAAGTCCGTTCTATAAAGACTGCTCTGTACACCGTGCTTGGGGCCCAGACCGTGGCGGAAGAAGTCCTCACGACAGTCCTCACGGAGATCGAGGGAGTCTTGAACTCGAAGCCCCTCGGCTACGTCTCAAGTGATGTAGCAGACTTCGACCCAGTCACCCCAAACTATCTCTTGATGGGGCGGCTGGACCCTGCCCTTCCACAGGCGGTGTACAGACCTGAGGAGGTGAACGGCCGAAGAATGTGGAGATACAGTCAGGTATTGGCTGACCAGTTTTGGACCAGTTTCCTCCTCCACTATCTACCATCCCTCCAAGCCCGTCAGAAGTGGGTAAAGGACAGGGACAACCTGAAGGTGGACACAGTCGTTATGATCATAGACCAGTCACTACCCCGAGCTACGTGGCCGGCCGGACGCGTAAGCAAAGTCATTACTGGTGCCGATGGGAAAGTCAGAGTGGCAGAAGTCATAGTCCAAGGGCGGACTTACACCCGACCCGTGGCGAAGCTGATAGAGTTGCCGGAGCTCCCTGACTCCCCTGTAAGGCTGAGCCCGAACCCTGTTTTTAGGGTTCGAACGTTCGCCAGGGTTACCGAACGAACGTTCGAACGTTCGTTTTTAGTAAATATTTGAATTAAAAAAAAAATTTATAAAAAAATTTTTTTATATAATTTTTTTTTTTTTTTATTATTATAGATCCTACGGAGGGCGGCATTGCATAATCTATTGGTGAAAAAACATGTTGTTTACAGTGGTGGCTGTTCATGTAAACATGTAATTAAACAAAGCACTCAGAAGAAAATAAACAAGCTACTGAGTACTGCATAAAGTTCCTACTTATGATAAACAATAGCCCTTGCACACCGCAGTCACGTAAGAGGCTAGATAAACAAATGCATTCGTTTTGTGGCATTAGCGTTATATAGTTAGTGTTACACATTCAATAACAGGTATTCACTCTTGGTCGACGGGAAGGAGAGAGGCGCGCGCCTCAGCTCCTTCCACCGTCTACCTAGGAACGGGGGACGACAGAGAGACACCGGCGGGGTGCCGCCGGGCTCCCAACACGCCTGCCGCCCGTCCGCCCTCTGCCAGAGTTGTTTACAACGCAACCACCTCCCGCCATGAAGCTCGCGCTTCATTCATTCATTCATTTATTAATGATCCTTCCTCAGCGGGGAGCTACGGAGTCTGTTCACACTCTGTTGTGCTTCTCGGTCTCGCAAGCAGATAAATGTATTGCCGGAAGTAAAAAAATATATAAACGTTTGCCGATTGGTGGTAACAGCAGAGGCGGGTGCAAGCGGTGTGACGTAATTGGCAGAATCGCCTGTCAATCAAAATGGTTCTATTGCATTGGTTGAGACAATAGTATCCAGCTACAGCCCGGCAGAGACCACACTGGTTGAGCCGAGCGCACTCGGGGGACGCGCCGCTTCACATCGCCTCAACGTCGCGCGCCTGCTTTTTTTTTTTTTTCACCGAACGTTCGAACCTATTAATTAAAGTCCGAATGTCAACGTAACGAACGAACGTTCGAACGTTCGGGCTCAGCCTTACTCCCCTGATGACGACCATGACCCACTGACTTTGTAGATTGCCCTACTCCTCACAACAAGTATTGAGCAGTTGACTGGACTATTAATCTGTCTCCCTTAAACTAATTAGGTGCGGACTAATTAGGAGGCGGCTGTTGTGAAGGGCCAGATTAAAAGCTGAGAATCTACGTTTATTGTTTTATATACCTTGTATATTATTTATATATACAATTTATATCCCTTTAAGCCTGCGTTTGAATCCTAGTAATATTCACTTTCCTCATTGGATAACGTTCTCGGCGCCAGACGCCGCGCCCCTAAAGTCAGGTTCAAAGGCGAGCCCAGGCATGTTGGAGCATGCCTGGAGACGGCGCATTGATTCGAGACGAGAACTGAGGTTTGGCACTAGAAAGCCACTTAAGTATATATATCGCGGCAGGTGCGAACAGCAGTGTGCGTTCGTTCGGTAAAACAGTGAAGTGCAAGCAGTTCGTCTAAACAGAGTGTTGAGAACCACGTGCGAAGTGAATAGTGCATTCGACCTGAGCTAACGTTAGCTATCTAGCTATCGTTACTGTTTAAACAAAATTACCCAGTCAACTATTCACTTTTAGTAGGCATTGTCTAACGGTATTGGAGGTGTTAGCTGACGTTAGTTCACTGTTCAAAACGAAATGTCCCATTCAACTAAGGCTGCGGTTAGACTTTCGTTTCATTTTCGTTTCATTTTCTGGTGAGTTTCGCCGCAACGTATGGGTGGTGGGTCACACTTTCGTTTTGTCACCTGAGCACAGTGATGTAGTACACTGCCAAAGCAGTAGGTGGCAGTAGGTGGCGAACATGAAGGCAATTTTCAACCAATCAGAACTTTAATGTGCCAATACACTTCCTGCAAAGAAAATGTCAACAAGCGGGCGCCGTCATCTTTTGCCTATTTACCCAATGCAGCACTTCTTTTTCAGCAAAGTGTAATAAAAGTGCAATAAACAAAACGGATACATTCACTGTGTGTTCTGCCTAGGGCTGTCTTAAATGCTTCGAAGCTTCGAACGTTCGATTCGATGGCACAAGCTTCGAACATTAAAAAAAAAATCGAAGTTAAAAAATAATAATAATATATATTTTTTTTTTTTCAAAATTTTTTTTTTAATTTTTTTTTACTTCGATTTGTGTGTGTGTGTGTGTGTGTGTGTGTGTGTGTGTGTGTGTGTGTGTGTGTGTGTGTGTGTGTGTGTGTGTGTGTGTGTGTGTGTGTGTGTGTGTGTGTGTGTGTGTGTGTGTGTGTGTGTGTGTGTGTGTGTGTGTGTGTGTGTGTGTGTGTGTGTGTGTGTGTGTGTGTGTGTGTGTGTGTGTGTGTGTGTGTGTGTGTGTGTGTGTGTGTGTGTGTGTGTGTGTGTGTGTGTGTGAACTACCCATCCCAGTTAGGACAGCCGAATCCCGTCCAATCTTTCGCCGTCGACTAAAGACTCACTTCTTCAACCATTATCTGAAATGATAAAAAAAAAAAAAAAATCTAACCGTGACTAACCTTACTGTCATGCACTTGTCCTAATAAACTAACCTACACTGTAACACACAACACTTTGATGAACATTGTTACTCAGCTGATAGAGTTGTACCCTTCTTGCTGTCTTGTCGTACAGAACTTGTAAGTCGCTTTGGATAAAAACGTCAGCTAAATGTGTGTGTGTGTAGGTGTGTGTGTGTGTGTGTGTGTGTGTGCGCGCACCTTGTAGAATTCCACACATAAGAAAGAAAGATACTGGGATGAATAAACAAAATAGGAAATAAAATGTAGAAATGCATGCAATACATAAATAAATATGAATCTCCATATATGAAATATAACATTTAGATAAGGTGCTACTGAGATGTTTTGGTGAGTTCTTTGTTTTTTTGTGGAAGTTGCCCTTCTTAAAAATGCATGAACATTCACTGATAATTGGTCTGTAGTGGAGTCTACAAGGTCTACATTGCCGGACCATGTAGAATCCGGACCTTGTAGACTGACATAATTCTGTGCATAGTTTAGTCTACACAGGCCATATTTCAAATAATCTAAATCTTACTTCATTCATCTTAAACATTCTTGATTTGGGGGATTGGTAGTTCCCATGAAATCTGAAGTTGTTCAAACGACAACAGCGATCCACCTTGAATTAAATCACACAGCCGAGTGAAACCTTGTTGGATGCGTCAGTCACGAAAGGGGCTACTTAATTAATTAATCCAACCCACTTTATTTATAGAGCACATTTAAAAACAACAACGTTTACGAAAGTGCTGTACAAGTCCCACAACATAAGATACAAAAAAAAATTAAATTAAAAAAAAAATATTAAAAAAAAACTTCTTTTATTTTTTTTTTATTTTTTTTCGAAGCTTCGAATTAAAATCGAAGCTCGGCCCCGAAGCTTCGATTGCCAAAAAAAGCTTCGAAGGTCAGCCCTAGTTCTGCCTCTCATTTTGTTGATGAAACAAAACTAACATCAACACAAGTGACCACCAAGAGAGGATAGTTTAGTCTCAAAAAAGATCGGTGACATTTGTTAGCTACATTGTTAGCTGCATGCTAACGTGAATGGGATATGCCATTATAACAGTATAGCATTGTGGCTAGAAGCTAACGTTAGCTCACGCTAGTTAGCCAGCACCAAACTGATGATATCGGGAGCTATCAGTAGCTAGATAACATTAGAGACAACACCGTCCGTGTGTATTAAACAAAGGTGAATAGATGACTGGGCCATTTTGTTTAATGCTTGTTAAGATTGAAAGAGGAGCTTTGAGCTAACAGGGTCTGATAGCTAACGCTAGCTCATGTTAGCCAGTGGCAGTGCTCGTGCAATCGGTAATGCTAGCAGAATGAATGGATGTAAACTTTATTTAACATATTGCATAATGGGTACAATACAATACGGCTCAATACAAACAATTGTTAAGGGAATGCAGACTGTTGTAGCTTGGACTGGGGTCCTTATAACAATAACTTGACAACACATGGTAGCTGCAGCTATTTGGGACAGCTCTGCTGTCACCGGAAGGGCACGCAGATGGTATCTACTGCGCATGGGCGTTTTCGCAACAATGGCTCCGTGCAGATTACACGTCTGTTGTCGGCGAGTTTTGGCGCTACTCCAAAACGGAAAACACAATTTAGCGTTTTTAGTAGGGCCACAACGTATCCGCCAAAAAACGCATTTCTGTGTAAAAGGGACAGCAAACGTATTCAAAAACGTATAAAAACGAGCACAAAAACAGTGTGTGTAACAAGGGCCTAAATAGTTCACTGAGGCGTCGTCTTAACGTTATATATCCGGCTAGCAGTAGCTACAGATGGCTCCTGATATCAATGTCTTATAACATTGACTCGATGCGTATTCGAGCTTAGGGCTTGCTGAATGTGATTTAACGTTATACCAATACTAGGGTCCAGCTGCAGCGCCGGAGGGTCCAGCTGCAGCGCCGGTGAATCCTGGCCGTAGCTGGAGGCCAATAGTACACACAGACAGTGGAGCTGTTTGCAGATAGCGAGCATTTTGACTTGTTTTGTGGTGGCGATGTCTCGCAGATAATACAAGTACAAGTCTAATTATATAATATATATATTTTATAAAAAAAAATTGTTTTATATAAAATAATTTAAAAAAATTTTTAATCAAAAATGATCGGTATCGGATCGGTAATCGGCCGATATGGCTCACGACGATCTGTGATCGGTATCGGTGGCAAAAAACATGATCGGGGCATCCCTAATTTTCATAGCCTAATAATTGATCAAAAAGATGCACATGCTACTGTTTCTGTTTGTTAATTAAAGCTGGTTGATAGGCCAATGCAATGCTATTATAGGCTACAATGGTGAATGGTGTCATTTTGATTTATTGTCGGTCAGCTGATAAAAAATAAAAATAAAAAAGAATTATACAAATAATATATTTTTTTTTATATAAATCTTTTTTTGGGGGGGGGGGGCAGAGTATTCGATATTATGAAACACGAATTTTCGGATAGCACTTTTGCTAGAAAGTCCCATCCCTAATAGTCAGCAGAGCATAAAGATAAGATAAGATAAGATATTCCTTTATTAATCCCCTTGGGGAAATTCCAGTGACACACATACAGCTCATCGTCTCATTAATAACAACATATCCACATGTGAGTGGAGCGCGAGCGGAGCGTGAGCTGAGCGGGTGGATTTTCAAGTGAGCGCGAGTGGGCTTTAAAATGGGTCAGAGTGACTCCGTAGCGAGAGCTCTCCTCCGCTCCTAGCCGCTCCCAGCCGCTCAGTGCACACACGATCACACAATGGTTTAAACTGATGTAATATACATGCAGTACAATGCCAAAGCAATAGGTGGCGATGTAGTTCAAACATGAAGGCCATTTTCAACCAATCAGAAGGGTGAACGAGTCACTCCACATCCTGCTAAGTCAAAACAGAAATCCGCCATCTTTAAATCACCTCTGTGAACTATTTAGCAACATTTATTTTCAGGAAGAAACAAACAAAGTGCAATAAAAAAAAGCATAGTAGAATGGATGAAAACGTTATTTAACAGATTGCAGAATGGGTACAATACAATACGGCTCAATACAAACAATTGTTAAGGGGCCCAGGGGGTGCAGACTGTTGTAGTTTGGTCAAATCAAGACAATTTACATCATGCTCCAAAAAGATATATATAATAATTCTGCTGAGCGGGCCGGAGCGAGAAGCGCTTGATGCGCAAATGAAGGTGAGTGCTGAGCGAGCGTAGAGCGGCTTGGGGGGGGGGGGGGGGGGGGGGGCAACATGAGCGAATGAGAGCGGAACTAAGCCGTCCAGAATATTTATTTTTTAATCCACTTTTTCTCCCATTTTTCTATTTTTTTCCCATCCCAATTTCGTATAGTCCAATTCAACCCTCCCCTGTCTCGAACGCTGTTTCTTGCCTCCCACAAGCCGGCTGCAATGTGGACGAAGCCATTACATAGCACGAGTCCCCTCCGATACTCGAGGTAGCAGCCGTCGCATCTTTTCACCTGCACGGCACGATCTTTCAGCATCGGGTCTGCGCTTTGGAGGGACGCCGCCCCCATCGCTTCTTGATTCTACTGCGCAGGCGCACCAACCGACCTGTAGGAGTCGCTGTCCACAACGTCCGATCCCCACCCCTCAGTTTTCCCTCCCCCTAATACTGCCAATTGTATTAGTACGGACGACCAGCCAAACTGAAAACAATGTGGAGAGCTGGGCTCGAATCCAGCGTCTCCAGCATTGGTGGTGAGGTGAGTGCCTTGCCCACTGCACCACCTAGCCGCCCATCCAGAACATTTAACGTTATTTTTCTTTTGATATTTTTCTCCCATCCCAATTTAGTCGTTATGCCAATCCCCCCCTCCCCTTCCTGGTCGTTGCGTGCATTTGCCCCCCACTTGCCGGTCTAGCTAGTTAAATATCACAACTTGTCATTGTTGATCAAACTAGCCAATAGCTAGCCTATAGCTAACGTTATAGATAGCTAGCCTATAGCTAACGTTATAGATAGAGAACGTTAACTAATGTTTACAAACAAAGCTAACGTTTTCCAGTTGACATTACAGTAGGGATGCCCCGTTCGATCGGCCAGCGATCGGTATCGGCCGATATTCAGTATAAATACGAGATCGGTGAATTCCGATAATGCTTTAATTTCGCCGATCGTGAAAACCGATCCATGACACGGAAAACATGATCCAATTCTCTGCGGAGTTCTCACTCGCTCACAGCACACTCTGCTGCTGCACATCTTGCCCCTCCTCCTCCTCCTCCTTCTCCCCCTCCCAGACCCATCTCATGTCAACAAACAAACCCTTCGACAAGAGTCAAGTGCATGAGCACCGCAGAGCTTAGGGCTGGGCGATATGGCCAAAAACGTTATTGCGATAAAATGATAAAATTATTTTCATATAACTCGATATCGATAATTATCGTCGATATAATGTCTGTCAAGTTTAATTAACTTCTTATGCCCGGCGGCGATGGACGGGCTATTAATAGCATAGATATATATAATAGACTTGTTTTGCTGCTGCGAATGTTGATGTCGTCATTAGTCCGCGCACGTTAGCAGTTAGCCGACAAGCGGAGTATCTCATGACAATGTACTAAATATTACCCTAAAATACTCTCTTCCGCCCCAATATATTGAAACGACGTCCACTGTATACCCCACACTACTATAAACGTGGCCTCAGAATTCACGCCACACACATACTCGGCACGTAAATATATAAAACAGCGCCGTGCAAGCTAGTTATCCTAGCCAGCCTGTTGTTTCTAAGCGTGTATTCCATGACAATGTACTAAATATTACCCTAAAATACTCTCTTCCGCCCCAATATATTGAAACGATGTCCACTGTATACCCCACACTCAGGGAGCGAAATTAACTTTTTGACTCACCGGCCAGTGGCGGGTAGATGGGAAGAATCTACCCGCCAAGCATATTTCTTACCCGCCAACTTCTTTTTGATACATTTTTTTAAATTATTTTATATAGATTTTTTTTTAATAAAATATATATATTATATAATCATACTTGTGATTGTGTTATCTGTGAGACATCGCCACCTCGCTGTCTGCAAACAGCTCCACTGTCTGTGTGTATACTCGAGTGGCCTCCAGCTCCAGCAAGGATTCTCCGGGGGTGCAGCTGGACCCTAAACGCTACATTCAGCATGCAAAAGAATTCTCCGGCGCTGCACCTGGACCCTAGTCAGCAGCCCTCACTCATGCAATGTAAACCAGGGACTCGAATACGCATGTTGTTGTTGTAGGATTGATGCCAAGAGCTATCTGTAGCTACTGCTGGATGGCGTTGGGACAACGCCTCAGTGAACTATTTAGTTTACTGCGACATTTCGTAGTGACTAGTTACCTAGCCAACGGAGGTATTATGCACTGGACTATTGCTGGAGGATTTGTTGATGTCGGGAGCTATCCGTAGCTAGCTGGCTGGATAACGTTACACAATGCCTTGTGTATTAAACTAAGTGAATAGTTGACTGGGTCATTTTGTAACGGTAGCTAACGTTATCTCACGAAGGTCCCACACTGACTAGACTAACGTCACGGTGAGGCAATAGCCTCTGTTTACATGCAGGCATACAGGGGTAGGAGCAGCAGTGCTAACTAACGTCACGGTGACTCGGAGGCAATAGCCTCTGTTTACATGCAGCATACAGAAACAGGTGGGGACTGGGAGGGGGTAGCAGCAGCAGTGCGCGGTGCGCGCTTCATGTCTGCTGAGACAGCGAGTGAGAACTCCGCTAAAGAATTGGATCATGATTTTCGGTTTTCACATGACTATTTGATTGCCCGTCACACGGCGCTCAGACGTCTCAGTGGGAGGCGCCAAACGTAAAAACTGAGCGCAAATGGCGGGTGGCGCTCTCTAGTTTCGGTCCCTGCCCACACTACTATAAACGTGGCCTCAGAATTCACGCCACACACATACTCGGCACGTAAATATATAAAACAGCGCCGTGCAAGCTAGTTATCCTAGCCAGCCTTGTTTACTACTAGAGTCCATAGCTGTCAACATTTCGATTTGAGAAAACGTGCACGTTTTAGCCCCGCCCCTTCTCCTGGCCCCGCCCCCTCCCACCCGGCCCCGCCCCCTCCCAATGGAGCTGCCTCGTCGCTGCCATCTGCTGGTCAAAACCTGTATGTACCCAGCCATTCGTTGTAGGGTAAACTTTTCCTACTTAGAGT
This sequence comes from Notolepis coatsorum, assembly GCF_963971535.1. Taxonomy (NCBI): domain Eukaryota; kingdom Metazoa; phylum Chordata; class Actinopteri; order Aulopiformes; family Paralepididae; genus Notolepis; species Notolepis coatsorum. The sequence continues at coordinate 92,603,618 of NC_140171.1, forward strand.
GTAAATGCTATGTAAATTATGGTTTTGTTGAACATTTGTATTTCACAGGAGAGAAACTGTATTCAAAGAAAGCTATTAAAATAGTCTTTGAATCTAAATATACTTTTTGTGTTGATTTTACATTAATTCCATGATTTTACTCAAGTAAATATCTGTTACAGGCTTTGGTTTTATGTAGAAAAATGCTGTTTTTAATCTAGATTAATCTAGATTGATTACAGAAAATTGTGAGATTGATTAGTTAATTTTTTTTATCTATTGGCGGCGCTGGTGTATATATTATATATATATATATGTGTATGTGTATATATGTAATGTGTGTATATATGTCAGAGAATTAGCCCCTTGCGTCCTTAGTGTAAAGCATATGACATGGTGTATGTTTGTTCATTGATGTGACAGTGTCTGGCAACATACTATTGTTCTTTTTATTTCTTTGTGTTTGTGATTTGTCTTGATGTGTTTGTGAAACTATAAAAGCAATCAATGTATTACCATAGTGTCTTTATACCTTCATCACTGTAGGCTACATATTAATACTACAACTCGTTAAAGCTATAAAAAAATACCTATGGTCATTAATTTAGCAGTGGGAATATCATTTTGTCTACAGAGAAATGTGAGATAGAAAAAAAGCCAATGCGATTTTGTGTTTTCCTCAATATCTCTGCAATGCCTGCGAGTTACCAGTAACTGTATTTGTCATACCATAACAATTCACGACAACTTTTAAAACGGATCAATTATTATTTATAAATCGCATTCAGGAAATTGGGCGTCAGAGTGAAGGAGGGGGACGCCGAGGCGCAGAGCAAACGGCTGTTCACCAAGACATTTACACATCACATACACAGTAACTTTGTATTGTTTTATCCACAGAAGATTTGCAAACCCTTTGTTCCAGAGACAAAAGCCACAGAGTGGGCAATCAAGAGACACTGGCTAAGTTGATTTGACACCCTCGGTGCCGCATCAGTCTCTCCCCTGAGCTCTGAGCAAATCCGCTCGCTGTTCTGTTCTTATTCTTCTTCGGCTCGCAACCGTCTCCCGGTCTGACTTCCTGTGATAACGGTCTAATCTACACTGCTGCCACCTGTCGTCACGGAGGAGAATTGCACCCATTTTGTAAAAAAAAAAATAATAATAATTAGTACAAAATACGTACCAATCCGTGCGCCGTAAAGAGGCCGTGCAGAGGGTCGAAATACAGGAGAATCCCGGTAAAACCGTGCGTGTTGACAGCTATGCTAGAGTCCTACCTCTCTACCCAGAGGTGCACCGCGGGTCTCCCTCACTGTCGGCCATCTCCTTCACTGATTGGTTGTTAGTGCGTGTGCTCATATCCAAGCTTGGAAAATCGATATATCGAAACTTTACGACCACGTTTCATGTTTATTTCGAGGAAATAATTTATCGCGATAGTTATCGTTATCGTTTTATCGCCCAGCCCTAGCAGAGCTCCTCTTTCAACATAACTGAAGCATTAAACAAAATGGCCCAGTCATCTATTCACTTTTGTTTAATACATGAGGCGTTGTCTAATGTTATCTAGCTACTGATGGCTCCTGCTATCAACGTGACAGTTTGGCATTCGTTTTCGCAAGCGCTGGCTAGCGTTGGCTAACTAGCTATCGCTTGTGAGCTAACGTTAGCTACCGAGCTAGCGTTACTGTTTAAACAAAACTACACAGTCAACTATTCACTTTAGTTTAATACATGATGAGGCGTTGTCTAACTGGCTAGCTACTGATGGCTCCTGATATCAACAAATGTGCATTTCAGTTTAAGAATGATAGGGATGCACCAGCATGAAACCTCCGTTAGCTAGGTAGCTCACGTTAGTGAGCTAAATAGTTCACTTTATTTTAATACAACGTCATCTAGCCGGCTAGCAGTAGCTACAGATAGCTCCTGATATCAATGTCTTATAACATAATTGACCTTATTCGTTTTTGCAGCTGAACATTGGCTAATTAGCTATCATGCTTCATAACACGTTTCAGACCCTGTTGAACTATCGCTCTGACTCAATAGTATCCATCTGCAGAACGTCAGCCCCAGCACTCTCAGGCCCCACGCTGAATGTGATTTGACAAAAGCGGAGTATACACACAGACAGTGGAGCTGTTTGCAGATAGCAACAATACAACTACAAGTATAATTATATAATATATATATTTTAGGGCGGCTATGTGGCGTAGTGGGCAAGGCGCTCGCCACGAAATCTGGAGACGCTGGGCTTGCCTGTTCGAGCCCAGCGCTCCACATTTGCTTTCAGTTTAGCTGGTCGTCCGTACTAATACACATTGGCCGTATTAGGGGGTGGGAAACTGATGGGTGGGGATCGGGCGTTGTGGACAGCGACTCCTACAGGTCGGTTGGTGCGCCTGCGCAGTGGAATCAGGAAGTGTCGGGGGCAGCGTGAGCCTCCCACTCGTTACTCCTCGCCACTGAGAGATCGAGCTGCGCAGGTGAAAAGATGCGACTGCTGTTACCTCAAGTACCGGAGGGGACTTGTGCTATGTATGACTTAGTCCACATTGCAGCCGGCTTGTGGGAGGCAAGAAACAGCGTTCGTGACAGGGGAGGGTTGAATTGGATGATACGAAATTGGGATGGGAGAAAAATATAGAAAATGGGAGAAAAAGTGGATAAAAAAAAAAGATATATATATATATATATATTTTATAATAAATTTATTTTTTATTTTTTATAAACCCAAACGATATCGGTATCGGCCGATATGGCTCATAGACTATCTGTGATCGGTATCGGTGGCAAAAAACGTGATCGGGGCATCCCTATTACAGATCATAATAAGGGATAGGTGTTAGGTAGGAAGGGGGGATGGTACAGGTTAGGGATGGGTACCTTTCACATTTGAACCGGTACCGGTACCTGTGAATCAATACCGGTACCCAACGGTACCTTTTTTCGGTACTTTAGTCTCAAGAAATTTTATTTACCTACCTCAGTCGTAAAAAAAAAATCCAAACTTCAAATAACTACAATTTCGACAGTTTTCGGCTTGTCATTGCTCCGACTGCTTTGTTGTTGAATCAAGTCAAATCCTAGGTAAGTATATATTGTGCGTGTGAACGTTGACATGAAAAGAAAAAAGTAAAAAAAGTAAAAAAAAAAAAGTAAATTTTTCTCACTTGATTCGATACTCGGTAGTACCGACGTGTTTCGGTTCGGTGCCTCAAAAGTACCGAATTTGCCGGACCATGTAGAATCCGGACATTGTAGACTGACATAATTCTGTGCATAGTTTAGTCTACACAGGCCATATTTCAAATAATCAAAATCTTACTTCATTCATCTTAAACATTCTTGATTTGGGGGATTGGTAGTTCCCATGAAATCTGAAGTTGTTCAAACGACAACAGCGATCCACCTTGAATTAAATCACACAGCCGTGTTGGCTGCGTCACAGTCACGAAAGGGGCTACTTAATTCATTAATCCAATCCACTTTATTTATAGCAGTGGTTCTCAACTGGTCTAGCCTCGGGACCCAACATTTTCCTTAGTCATTAAGTCGCGACCCAAAATGTTGAACCACTATGATTTATGTAAAAAAAAAATATTTGCAGTTATACGCAATCTTTCAAAACATGAAATAAACACAAAAAAGTGCAACAAAAGTGCAACTATTGCTAAAAACCCAATGAAATAAAAGAATAATAAATAATATATGCTTCTTAGCAGATTTCTTAGCTTAAAATAACAGACCTAAATTTGGGGGAACTAATGGGATAACTGAGTTTTCAACAAAAGTGCAACTAGGGCTAAAACCCAATGAAATAAAATAATAATAAATAATATGCTTCTTAGCAGATTTCTTAGCTTATCATAACAGACCTAAGTTTGGGGGAACTAATGGTAAATGGCTGCTTTTTTATATAGCGCTTTTATCCAAAGCGCTTTACAATTTGTTACTCACATTTGATTTTACCCATTCACACACCGATGGCGGAGGCAACCATGCAAGGTGCCAACCTGCTCATCGGGAGCAATTAGGGGTTAAGTGTCTTGCTCAAGGACACATCGACACGCTGCCTGGGAGGAGCAGGAATCGAACCGGGAACCTCCGGATTGCCAGACGACTGCTCTACCTCCTGAGCCACTGTCGCCCCTAATGGGATAACTGGGGTTGCAACAAAAGTGCAACTAGGGCTAAAAACCCAATGAAATAAAATAATAATAAATAATATGCTTCTTAGCAGATTTCTTAGCTTAACATAACAGACCTACGTTTGGGGGAACTAATGGGATAACTGGGGTTGCAACAAAAGTGCAACTAAGGGCTAAAAACACAATGAAATAAAATAATAATAATAATAATAAATAATATATCCTTCTTAGCAGACTTCTTAGCTTAACATGCAGGAAACTAATGGGATAACTGGGGATGATGTTTGCTCCTGACAAGAGTCTCAAAGTCTGGGGTGATGGTAGACAAAGCAACTCTGAGGTCATGCTCAATGTCCAATCTGTTCCCCCGCTTTGTCTTCAGCTGGACCAGAGCTGAGAAGCCACTTTCACAAAGATAGGTAGTGAAAAAAAAAAAAAACGTTACTTTTTTTTTTTTTTTTTACACACACATCCGCGACCCACTCAAAATGGCCCCGCGACCCACCAGTTGAGAAACACTGATTTATAGAGCACATTTAAAAACAACAAAGTTTACCAAAGTGCTGTACAAGTCCCACAACATAAGATAAAAAAAATATATATATTAAAATAATTTTTTTTTATTAAATTAAAAAAAAAATTATTCGAAGCTTCGAATTAAAATTGAAGCTCGGTTCCGAAGCTTCGATTGCCAAAAAAAAAATCGAATGTTAGCCCTACTGAATAGCTAGATGTCATAGCTTCTCAAATTGAAGGTCTGCGCTGGTCTGTGTCTATTATGAAATGACAATTACATAATTGCATTATTTCATTATCTGTTCTTATGCACGCCTGGTGATACTAAATCAAAATTGAACTCGGGCATTTGAGCTCACGTGTACAAAAAAATCGAAGGAAATTAATAAAGGGAAGATGATTAAACAGAAGGTTTTGTAGATACAGTACTGAATTCTCCCATCAGAATATAGAAGAGCAGGCTTATAAATTACCTTATTATAGCCAATTTGCACATTTATGGATTGTGCCAAATCTTATTATTTCAAATGAGTTCAATTTGGATTTAGTATCACCAGGCGTGCATAAGAACAGATAATGAAATCGACTGTATGTACAGTAGCTTTAAAAATGTTGCCAGGGTGCCACCATTTTGAAACAAATTTCAAATCTGATTGTTGCTACATGCTAGAAATAGGGGATACAGGGCGGCCGGGTAGCGCAGCGTACTAAGCATCCGTCTACCACCACAGAGACAGTGGGATCGAATCCAGCTGTGGTGCATCCGGGTTGGCCGACCGTCCATACTAACACAATTGGCAGTGTTAGCGGGTGGGAAACCCGGCGAGGGTGGGTCCTGGTCGTTGTAAACAGCGACTCCTATAGTTCGGTCGGGGCGCCTGCACAGCAAGGGAAGGATCTAGGAGAGGTAGTGTGACCTTCCACACGTTACACTCTCCCAGTGAGAGTCCACGCTGCCAGGTGAAAAGAAGTGGTGGAGTCAAAACATGTGTCGGCGGAAGCATGTGATAGTCTCCGGCCCCTCCCGGACCGACGGTAGGGGGTAGAGTGCGCAACGACCAGGAAGGGGGTTGGGAATTGGCATAACGACTAACATTGGGAGGGGAGAAAAACGGAAAAAGAAGGGGGAAAAAGATAATAATAAAAAAAATAAAAATAAATAGGGGATACAAACTAGCTGCGCTCCCATATATGCCAATAACGTTACGTTTTGTGGTTTATTATCCCGAGTAATAAGAGATATAAAAAATATTCATACCGAAGTAATTTGCTTGAAACCTATAGGCCTTTGGGAAGTGTCGTTCGGAAAAATTCCAACACTCATCGAAAGCTCTCGATGTCCTCTTCAAAATGGCGTCAAAGAAACTACAGTTCCCGACGTAAATTTTTTCCAAAATGGCAGACTTTCACGACCAAAACAATAGAAAAACAAAAATCTATCGAATAATACTTTAACCTATTGGTAAACGAACGTATTGATGATAATGTACATTATAACTGCTGTTGTGACATAGTTATGATGTGAATACGTTTGAAAAATAAAACGATACTTTTGTCAGACAGTCTAGACAAATTGATTTATGACGTGATGTCATTTGCAGTCTGGCCCCGGACCGCATGGGTGGAAGAGGTTAATCTATCTGCTCTCAAGGTACCAAAATGTGGCACCGATTGATCCAACGTGAAACGGTACTCGGTAGTACCGACGTAATTTGGTCGGTAACATTAACTCTTTAAGCGCCACCCACTTTCCCCATCTGTACCGCCTGGCGCCAGCGTTATTGACCATTTTAGCGATGTTTTGCAGACCCATCATGTGTTCTGTATTATAGCTATGGAGACAATAGTATGGCTCATTTGACAGGCATTTTTCATAGTCCATTACTGACTAATCAGTTAATTTCTACACACTGTAGTTTGTTACACACTACACGCTAAACATTGCCCCTTTCCAAAATAATCCAGTATTTTTTCATAGATTGTGAAAAAAATTATAAATTTTTTCATGTATATGTTTGCGTGTTATCCCGTTGTGAATATTGTATAGTTTCAGAGTGATCCTGGCTAGGGATGGGTATCGTTAGGATTTTATCGATACTACTACTCTTATCGATACTGCTTAACGGTTCGATACTCTTATCGGTTCTTTTTGATTATTTTGCAAGATTTTCTTTTTTTATTAAGAACAGAATCGACATTGCTTTATTCTTTCTTTATATAACTATATAAATATAAATAAATATTATTTCTTCAGCAGCAACAGCAGCAGCAATGTTTTAAATGTGTCTGAATTATAGACTTTTTATAATTAACAACAAATGTAAGATAAAAAAGTTGGAGTCATACAATACTATTTTGATTGACAGTCGATCTGCCAATTACGTCACACCGCTTGCACCCACCTCTTCTTCTTATCACCAATCGGAAGCTCTCGTTCGTTTATTTACTTCCGGATTGTCAGCCATTATTCTACTCGGAGCCAGCTCAGGCTAATAACGTTAGCTCCCCGCCAGCCACATTGACAAGTACCAGCGCTTATACATTACTGGCAAATGTCTTGTTGCACTTGTGACAACGAGCGTTGTCCGCATCGACTTTAGTAAAATAGACCCAGACTTTTGAATGTTTCATTCTGTCCGCCATCCATGATGAGAGCAGAGCTGTCTGTACTCTGTAGCCTACAACAGCACCCCCGTGCGTGCGTGTGCGTGTGTGTGTGAGTGTGAGTGTGAGAGAGAGAGAGAGACCGAGGGAGGAGAGATATAGAAAACGGCCAACAAGATTAGTTTGCGACGTTTAAATTCCTCAAAAAAAAACTCCATAATTTCTCGAGTACCGATTAGAGATGTTCCGATACCATTTTTTCCTTTCCGATCCGATTCCGATACCTAAGCTTTGGGTATCGGCCGATACCGATATTTATCCGATACCAGTGCATACATAAAAAAAAAAAAAAAAAAAAACGATATTATATAATTTTTTTATAAATATAATTTTTTTTTTTTTTTTTTAACAAATACTGTTTTATATATACTGTTTTTTAGTCATAACTAGAAAGTAATGGTATTTATTCAACAACAGGTGATTGTATAGATTTGTATTAGTATCATTAATCAATGAGTATGGGGCTTCAGCACTGCAGATATACCCTACTCCAATGATCCACACGGACATTATACGTTGCTGCACTCGCTACCCACTGGCTCTGCAGATATACCCTACTCAGTCTGTCTACAAGGCTCCGTTCAGTAGCAGTCGCATCTGTTGTGATTTTTGCACAATAAATATTCAACATTCTCTTTTGAGACTCCGCCTCAGACTCTTATCATTTGGCACTAAAAGCTAAACATTGTCGCCGATATGGCTGTCCGCAACATGTCATTAATTGTGTACGCGACGTGCAATTGTGCAATGACGACGTTACCGTTAGCTAGCATGAGCTACCGGTATATGGGAAGACCATAGAAGACTGTAACGTTACTGGTGACATTGTGATTTAACTTGGAATACTCCTTTGCCAACTTGCTGTACTTTGCTTGCAGGTCTGCAGCCATTATTGCTGGATTATATGAATAGCCCCAACTTTAGCCAAGGTAATGTTAAAGCTAGCTTTCGGTTAGCTGTTCAATGCTAATAGTAATAACACCAGCCACCAAGCGAACCCATGAGCTCTCCGTCAACACCGCTCTGTCGGGACGATGACATTTAAGAAAGTATCTGCTGTTAAAATGACAAATGGCATTGACACTTTAATCGATTAAGCACACGTTTGTTTTATAATGCTTACTCAACAGACCACAGTGTTGTTGATAAATTACGTCATATGGTATCGGAGCGCAGCATTAGAGGGTACTCGCCGATACCGATACCAGCATTTTAGCCAGTATCGGCGGCTTTTCCGATACTCGTATCGGTATCGGAACAACTCTAGTACCGATAGCAGTACCGATGACGTCGGAGCTTATAAATACTCCGGTCTTTTCTAATATATTACCGGTTCAAGTTCTTTAATAGTTGTCATACAGAAGTACAGAATACTTTCATACAAAATGCTTCTTACTGTTACGCTCCAGAGACTGTGCTAGACAAGATAGTATCAAATAACATAATAACATAATATAGCATGAATTTAGAAGAAGAAAATGAGGTCACAGTGTTCGGTATAGACATATGTACAATGTTCTGAGTTACCATATAATATACAATACACAATACTATGCAGTGTACTAATGTACAGTACTATCTAGTGCAAAGCAGAAATGGGATGAGGTACAATTTTAGGTACAATTTACAGTAAGGTGTACGAGTTGTAGTGCAATCCTTCATCCATAAATATAAAGTGTGGGGAGTGGGTGCTACAGTGTGTTTGTTTAAAGTGGGTGTGTGCTATAAGTGTGTGGAGTGGGTGCTACAGTGTGTTTGTTTAAAGTGAGTGTGTGCGTGTGGATGTGTGTGCTATGTGCGTTTGGTGGTTGTTGTTGTTGTGTAGTGTTCATTCATTGTTCGTTTAGCAGCCTGATGGCCTGGGGATAGAAGCTTCTTCTGAGTCTTTCTGTGCTCGCCTTTAGACTCCTGTATCGCTTGCCTGACCGCAGCAGTTCAAAGAGGCAGTTGTTCGGGTGACTGGAGTCTTTAATGATTCTCTTAGCCTTGCCCTTGCAACGCTTGTAGTAAATGTTCTGGAGGGTGGGGAGCCCCCCTCCAATTGTGCGTTCGGCTGAACATGTCACTCTTTGTAGTGTGCTTTGGTCTTGTGCAGTGCTATTCCCAAACCAGGAGGTGATGTTGCCGGTCAAGATGCTCTCTATTGTACATGAGTAGAAGTTCTTAAGGATCTTCTGGCTGACTTGGAACTTCCTTAGGCGCCTGAGGAAGTAGAGGCGTTGTCGTGCCTTCTTCACAACACTGTTAATGTGTGTGGTCCATGTCAAGTCCTCGGATATGTAGGCTCCGAGGTACTTAAAGCTGTTGACTCTCTCAACCGGTGCCCCGTCGATGCTGAGGGGGCTGTAGTCCTTGACCCCCGACCTCCTGAAGTCCACAATCATCTCCTTTGTTTTGCTGACGTTCAGGGAGAGGCTGTTTTCCTGGCACCATCCCGCCAGGACCTTGACCTCTTCCAGGTAGGCCCTCTCGTCGTTGGCAGAGATCAGGCCCACCACCACTGTGTCGTCAGCAAATTTGACGATTGTATTGCTACTCCGCTGAGCCACACAGTCGTGTGTGTACAGGGAGTAGAGGAGGGGACTCAGAACACACCCCTGGGGGGCCCCTATGTTGAGGGTGATGGATGAGGAGGTGCAGTTGCCTGCTCTCACCACCTGGGGTCTGCCAGTCAGGAAGTCCAAGACCCACTGGCAGAGGTCATAGCCCAAGCCCAGGTCCCTGAGCTTGGCTATGAGTATGGAGGGGACTATGGTATTGAATGCCGAGCTGTAGTCGATGAATAGCATTCTCACATAGTTCCCCTTCCTCTTGTCCAGGTGTGATGCTGCTGTGTGCAGCACATGGGATATGGCGTCCTCCGTGGACCTGTTGGGGCGGTATGCAAATTGCAGGGGGTCCATGTTGATGGGGAGGGAGGAGCAGATGTAGCCCTTTACTAGCTTCTCGAAGCACTTCATGGCTATGGAGGTGAGAGCTACAGGGCGGTAGTCGTTGAGGCAAGCAGGCTTGGATTTTTTGGGTACAGGGATAATAGTGGACTTCTTCAGGCAGGTGGGGATGACAGCCTGTTCTAAGGACAGGTTAAATATGTCAGTGAATACTGGGGCCAGTTGGTCGGCACAGACTTTTAGGACGCGGCCGGGGATGCCGTCTGGACCTGCTGCCTTCCTGATATTCACTTTTTTAAAGGTCCGCCTCACCTCATGCTCTGTTACCCTGAACACTGCGCCTCCATCAGCAGCCGACCCCCCCCCCCCATTGCTGAGGCTTGTGAGCTGGTGTTGTTATTACCAGCATCAAACCTCGCATAGAAGGTATTGAGGTCATTTGCTAAGGAGATGTCACTGTTCAGTTTGAGGGAGGCGCCTTTGTAGTCTGTCATCGTTGTGAGCCCCTGCCACATAGCTCTAGAGTCAGCTTGTTCAAACTGGAGTTCAATTTTATCCCTGTAGCGTCGTTTGGCCTCTGACACTGTCCTCCTTACGTTGTATCGCGCCACCTTGTGGTCATTCATGTTGCCTGCCTCTAGGCCGTCGTTGTATGCTTTGGTGCGCTCTCTCAGAGCTTCACGGACGGATTTGTCTACCCAGGGTTTTTGATTTGGGTAAACTTTCATTTTGGTAGTAGTGGTTCCCGTTTAGAACCGGGGTCCGGGGGTCATCCCTAATCCTGGCTAATTCCTGGGAACTGTGTTATGGAGCGATTACTGCGTTACTCGCCTGGACTTGCTACTGTTTCCAAATCAAAGGTATATAATAGGTATTATGTTTCATCATGAATGCATCAAAGGGGGGGTGGGTTGTTTTTTGATTATCTGATCGTCAGCAACGGCATTCATTTTGAATACTACACGTTGATCGGCTGGATCGATATGAAATCATTGTAGGATCAAGGTGGAATTGACGTCAAATAGTCCTTACCTTTGATCAGGGTTATTCCAAAAAGAATATTCCAATTGTCTGATCGCGATTTCCGGTATTGATGTCCATCGGGTCCCCGACATAATCTGGCACAACACATGCATCGAGGGGCCATGGACGCTTTCCAATGTGTTTGGGTGAGCCGCTAGACTTGCCTGGACCAAAATTCTCCGCCCGGACGACATTAGATGTGACACACCGTCTGGAACAGGGTTTCAAAGGGTGGGCGATACTGCCACCTATCAGGATCTGGCCGGTACTGCACTCTCAGAGTCTCAGTCTGGCTTTTAGCAGTAACATAGAGGTCCGTGACACTGAATAGAATATTAAAATCGGAAAAAAGGAAAACTGACCAAATAACGTATATGATTGGAGTTCAGCGGTTGGCGAGCAAACACGTATACGTGAATGGCGCAGATTGAGTTAAATGGGCAACCTAGCATTGTTGTCTTGTGTGTATTTTCCCCCAAAAATAAGAAAAAGTTTCTTCCCCTTTGCAACCCTAGTCCCCCACCTTTGACATTGGCTTTTCTTACAATGCACACATACAGTTGAATTCATGGTTATCGACACAACCTTTGTGCACCTTGCCCCAAAATGTAGCTGCATGTTGGGCGACGCAGTGAGGCACGTGTTGTTTTTATTTTATTTTATTTATCCTTTATTTATCCAGGAATGTCCCATTGAGATACAAGATCTCTTCTTCCAGGGAGTCCTGACCAACACAGCACACAACAAGTTTCAACATAAAACAGGGCATTAAACAAAAAACATACAATTCAAATATAAATACAGAGGGTCATTTGTGCAGTGGCAAGGAGCATAATCACATCAACAATAGCATCAGGTAAAACAGTTACATGTTTCATAAAGGGCTAATCGTAGCATACCTTTAAAAGCATTCACAGTAGGAAGTGCCTGTAGACAAAGTTTCACTTGCAGCGTATTCCATAAAAAGGGAGCATAGTGGGAGAATGCAGCTTTACCAAGCTCTGACTGCATCAAAGGAACATTTAACAGCATCCCATTTGCTGCTCGTCTGGTATTAAAAAAGCAAGTATAAAAGGACAGAAGTCTGGAGATATATAAGGGCAGCTTACCTAGCAATGACTTAAGGATAAAAATCAACATGTGTGATTGTCTTCTTTGGTACAGAGAGGACCATCCTAATGACTGATACAAAGTGCAGTGGTGGGTGTGAGAGCCTGCACCTGTTACAAAACGTATGGCAGTATGGTACGCAGAATCCAGCTTTGTGATTGGCCTGCGCTGTGATAGGCCTGTGCTGTGATTGGCCTGCGCTATGATTGGGCCTGTGCTGTGATTGGCCTGCTTGCCTCGAGCCGCACACTTCCTGTTCTCTCGTGAGGAGGACGGATTAGCAAAAAATTTGCATGAAACTAGAAATGCTGTTACCCTCACAACCACCGCAGATAAAAAATGTATGTGGAAGTCTAATAATTTTTTATAAAAGATAGTTCCCATCGGCAGATGTGTACCTTTTGACGAGGAACACAACGGTGGTCTTAGTTTTCCAATGTGACCCAAGGAACACCACTTGGTAGGCCAAAAATATCTGATTGGTTACTGATACAGAGAGCTGATGTTTTTGGCCAATCAGATGTCTTTACTGAAATTGATCATTTGTTACTCTTACTGTTTACCAGGAAAAGCTAATATTATTACTGTATCAATGTTACTGCCCACCGTGACCACTGGAATTGAGTAATGTTAATAAAAAGTTTTGAGTTTTACACTATCATTATAGAATATAATGTAGAATATAGACCATTTTCTCTTGGATGATGCTTATACCTTCTGGGAATTAACTAGGAAGGTCGGCCAGGGAACGCCCAGAAGATCTTGACTAGGTCCAAAGCTGTCTGCAGAATCAAATCAAATGTATTTATATAGCCCGAGATCACAAGGCATTGCCCCCATGGGCTACACAGTCAAGAAGAAACATCAACGGACCAAGAACAAAAACAAAACCACCATAAAATCCAGATATATGCAACACTCCCACACTTTCCCCAATGAAGAAAGCATAGGGAACGAGCGCTGGTATGAAAATAAGAAAAAGGCTAAAAGTGAAGAGCTCAAAGTATCAAGATTCCGTCATATTCCCCAGGGGGCAGGAGAACTGCTTGGTGCAGACAAATGCAGGATAGTGCAATTTAGCTTTTGTTTAATTTAGTAATTCGCACAGTGTGAGAATGTATCCATCCATCAGTTGTGAGGTCTGTGATCTATATATCTATGAAACATTTCAGAACCCCTTTGGATCAGGAAGCTTATTCTGAGGAGTAACATCGGGCTGGTGTTTGTGAATGGAGAGGTTGCAGGGGAGCTAATTGTTACCCAATCAATATCCAGAACAAAGCAGAAGAAGCATGGAGTCACATTTGTTCAGATTGTTATTTTGTAGTTAAAGGAACACGCCAACATTTTGGGAAATTAGCTTATCGTCTTCTCCAGAGAGAGACGATAAGTTGCCTCTGTGCGTTCAGTAGAAAGCTATCTGGCTGCATGTTAGCTTAGCTTAGCACAATGAATGGAAGCGGACATGACCGGTTAGCCTTCGGGAGAGGTGTTAGTTGGACAATGCCTAGGCTAACCGGTCATGTCCGCTTCCATTCATTGTGCTAAGCTAGGCTAACATACAGTCAGATAGCTTTCTACTTTTCTTTAAGAGAACCACCATAGATTGTGTGTAATTGGTAACTTGACCCTTTACTTTTTAATTATATTAATTATAAAAAAATATATATAATAGTAATAATTGAGATGTTTGTATTCTTTTTTTGCTCCTCCTTCTAGACTCCCTCCCTACACAGCTCCTTGTGTGTGAAGAGGAGGTCCACCCTGAGCAGCAGGAGAGGAGCCCCAGTCTCCTTCAAGGTCTGGAGCAGCCTGATATCATAGAGCTCACATCATCTCCTGACTCTGTGAAACATCAACATGATGGGAAGAAGACTCAGTCGTCACCGCTCAGCCCAACACATGACCCAGAACCCCTACAGATTAAAGAGGAACAGGAGGAACGATCTCAAGATCTAGATGATGGCTCCAAGATGGCCTTACAGCCTGTGAAATATGAAGATTATGGTGAGAATACTTTGTACTCTCAGCTCAGCCAAACCCAGGACTCAGAGCTCCTACAGATTAAAGAGGAACTACTTCAAGGGCTGGAAGAAGCGGACGGCTCCAAGATCACTCAGCCCTTCCAGGTTCTTCAAACCCAGAGGGAGAACAACAGAGATGTTTACTGTTTACCCAGCACTTCGACTGAACAGATGGAAACAGAACCTGATGGAGAGGACTGTGGGGTATCAGAAACTGATGGAGATGACTGTGGAGTATCAGAACCAGCCAGTATCTTGGAACCAACTAGATATGTCCAATTTCTCTCTTCAGACAGTTTTGGAACTGAGACTGTAAACAGGGGCGATGACTGGAAAGAGACCGGGCAATCCCAGTCAGGTTTAAAGACACTCAAATCAAAGAATACACAGAAAACACACAGCTGGACTTTAAATAGATCTATGGAATCGTCCCATGAACTCAAATCATCCAGTCACCTCATGTCCACATCTTGTTGTAAAGTGTGTGGAAAATATTTTCCTAATAAGATGTCTTTAATGTTACATATTCAAGTAGTACATTCTAGTGATAGTCAAGTGTATGGAAAACATTTAGATCCCACGGAGGGCTTGAAGCTTCACCTTGAAGCTCACAGGATACGTACTAACAATATTGAAATTGAAAGGCATATGAGAGCTCATATAGGAGATAAACCGTTTCTTTGTTCAGTTTGTGGTAAAGGGTTCAGTGATAAATGGGCCCTGAAGAGCCATATGAGAAGTCATACGGGAGAGAAACCATTCAGTTGTTCAGTTTGTGGCAAAACATTTACTCAAAAGGGAACTGTGAAGATCCATATGAGAAGTCACACTGGGGAGAAACCCTTTAGTTGTTCAATTTGTCGCAAACGATTTACTCAGAATGGAACTTTGACGGCGCACATGAGGCTGCACACGGGAGAGAGCCCCTACCTTTGCACCGTTTGCGGAAAAGGTTTCCCTCTGTCGTTATACTTAAAACGCCACAAGTGTGTTCCAGCTTTGTGAGCAGCAGCAGCTGATTCTGCAGAGGTAGAGCAGAAATGATTAGCTTTTTATTCATTTATTCCATTTATCACAACATATCAAATGACCATGTAATGGCGATGAAAACACATTTTAGGCAACAGCTTAATCACTGAAAGTTGTGGAAATTGTGCAAAATGTTGTAACATTTTCTACGGGTGTCATCTGGGCTCTCGTGGTTTCTGACTAGGCTCTTTCACATAATGCTTAACCGTGCTTTCCCCAGGATCTTCAAACAAAGTGGTGCTGAGTCTCAACTAGGGGGTGGTCCAGACGGGGGCTGTGCCCCGTCCGGGAGGCAAAACTATTTTCAATAAAGTAATTTTCTAGTTCCTGCAACTTAAAAACAAAGTGTATAATGTTGAAAATTAAAACAGTGGTGGAAAGTAACTTAAGTATTTTTTACTCAAGTACTGTACTTGAGTACAATCTCGAGCTACTTGTACTTCACATGAGTATTTTCATTTTAGGGAACTTTGTACTTTCACTCCGCTACATTTCAAAGGAAATATTGTACTTTTTACTCCACTGCATTTATCTGAACCCATCAGTTACTAGTTAGTTTGAAGAAAAGGATTTTGCATAGAAAACATGGAAAAAATATATGAAGATTATGTACTTTCAAATCTGAAGCCTGTCGACTTCAAGATGATGTAATCAGAGCAGCATAACTGGGCCACATACCACTTTAACATAACCTTCAGACATCAGTGGATGGAGGTTTGAACTCTCCCAAGCACTGGAATACACAAACGTCATGTAGAATGCATACTTTTACTTTAGATACTTAAAATCACTGTAGTACGCCGTCAGAGTTCCATTCTGAGTAAATCGTTTGCGACAAATTGTTCCCTGTTTCCCTGTGGTTCTATGTTTCTTTGCTTTTTGCCTATTGTCAGCGACTTTGTGTCCTTGAAAAGCGCTATAAATGAATTATTATTTACATTCAATTGCAAATACTTCTCTACTTTTGAATTTGAATTGAGGACTTTTACACATAGTAGTGCTCTGTAGTACATAGTACTCAGTGTATATAGTACATAATAGTACTCAATGTATATAGTATTCAGTGTGTATAGTATATAGGAATACTACTCTGTGTGTATAGTACATAGTAGAATTACTCTGTGTATATTATATAGTACTCAGTGTGTAGTGTATACAGTACATTGTTTTATTGTGGATCCCCATTAGTCTACACCAAGGTGAGACTACTCTTCCTGGGGTCCAAACATTTACACAAAACAAGTAAGAAAAAAAAAAAAAAAACACAAACAAACAAGTACTCACAAGAAAACATCACAACAAACAAAACAAGTTAATCAAAGCTCACTCAATATTCATAAGTCAAATATCACAGTTCTCCAACCATATTCCATAATCAGTCCATAAGAACAAAACAGATAAAATTGTTTATATGATTTTAACTTATAATACAGCATAACTACATACATTAGTAGTACTCTTGTGTGTATAGTACACAATAGTACTCAGTGTGTATAGGACATGGTCGTAATAGTGTAATTGGAATAGGGAGGTGTAGTGGTTACGTCATTGTTGTTTCTGGCCGGTCCACCTCGCTTGAAATCGCAATGTATTTCCCCATTGCCCATTTCTAAATCGTCTCATTTAAAACGAATAAAGCATGAACTTTTGCATGGTGTACCTTTCTGTGCGTATTCATCCACAATCTATAGCTCAACTGACTTCGTGCCAGTCAGATTCAGGAGTTGTATGGGGAAGGGGTCATTTTTATATTCTGCAGCTGTCTTCTGGAACAGTCTGCCCGGTGACCTGAAAATTGTAAATAGTGCTGTTAGATTAAAGTCCAGCCTAAAGACATGGCTCAAAAGGGACTATAATTAACCCAGATACTCAGCTAAAAGGCACCCTTACATGTTTTTATGCGTCTATGTTTATGTAATATGTGATGTGTTGTGATGTCATGTCTGTATGATGCATGTCTAAGCATTTCGTTCCCCTACAGGACCACAATGGAGATAAGCTCTGAGCTTTTTTGTGTCCATCCTTGGCAGTATTTCCTGACTGTGCTTCTGCCACATGTTATTTTATATATTGTCAAATAAAGTCATTCATTCATTCATAGCTCAACATGAAAATATTCGCAATTAATCATAAAATAATTACGTCAAATTTTATTTCAACCAAAAATGCTTAAACAATAATGTTAGTGATAGAAGGGAACTCATTTTGTGCAAAAATGGAAAGTTTGCCAATGTTCATGAGGCATAATTATTACAATAGCCGATAATCCATTTTCCCAATGATAAATCCCTAAACGGGTGGACCGCACGGGCGGTCCAAAGTGACGTCAGACTACACCTCCCTATAAGTCTGATATCAGTAGTAGTACTCAGTGTGTAGTGTAGGGATGGGAATTGATAAGATTTTATCGATACGATTCCATTATCGATACGATTCTTTATCGATTCCTGATAAATGTATTTATTATTGCATTTGGAAATGCAACAGAACTAAGCTGGTTAGAATAACAACATGCAACTTGACATTTCTGATTGTCATTTATTGTTGAGCCCCCGTGTCAGAAAAATACAAAAACTAAAAAGAAATTAACTACACACTTAAATAAAATTATGTATTTGAGATTCTCTTAAACTAATTTAATCTATTGAACTGTAGTTTCTTTCAAGTTATTGCAAAAGAGAATTCGTTATCAATAACCTACCTGTATAAATAAAGGTTAAAAGTAAAAACATAACTGACACAAATCAAACTCCTCTGAAGTCATCGGGCCCTATTCCTCGTACCTGGTTCAACTAAGTCGATCAAAAGTCCCATTATCCAGATTCAATTAACCCGATGTTTGAATCCGCGCTTTCCCTGTTCCTCGAAGGCTGATTCAGTCTCGTTAATTCGAACCAGACTTGATACTCAGGATAATTGCGCGCGGCCGCACCAGTTGAAAGGACAGCAGATGTCGATCGCAGAAATCCTGATTTTCTAACGCCATTGATTCATTGATTGATTTCAAACTTTATTAACTCTTTCAATGCCATGCCTGGTTTTCCGTTTTACCGCTTGAATGCCACCATCCGCGCCAATGTTAACGTTAATATCGCCTAATCTATGTTTTAAATTATGGCTATGTGTCTAATCTGCCCATCGCATTATCAAATACTATTTTCCAGTCAGTGCTGTGAAGGCAGATTCTTTTTTTATCGCGTCGTTTCCGTTTCAGAGCAGTTAGAAAAGCCCCCGTTTTGATATAAAAAACAGCTCATTCTGGAGCATTCTATGAAAATCGTCTTTTAGTGGAATATTCCACAACGTTGATATTCGTCGGCCTTTTTATGAATCGTTTTCAAATAAACGCTAGATGATCAATATTATACGTGCACGCACGCACATTACGGCCGCGCACTGATAATCGCCCGTTGATTTCCTCTCTGACTTTTACAATGAAACCGAAAGAAGACATTTCACAAAACAGCTTATAACTTCATCAAACTTACTCCGATTATCCTACCACTGATAACACAGAGTCCTTACCTGACATCAGATGGTATCCAACTGGTATATTCCAATTCCTGATCACCATTCGAAAAAATCGATAAGTGTATGGATCCAACGCGACACAGTAGATCTCTATGATCTGCGGGGATCTGAGGCTCCAGAATGAACTGTGGTAACCCCGGCTGGATCAGTGAACTGGAAAATGTGGAGTACCGGATTTTTTTCCCCATTCATTTTCATTGAGTCCATTCCAAAATCACTTATGTCATCTGGGAGACGACAGGGGGCGCTTTTTTCCACAGTGATCGTCGGCGCCCCTCAGCTATACTCGGGTAGGCTCGGGTGATGCAATAATTTTTCAGATCGCAAAAAAAAAAAAATCAGAAATCTCGTGAGTGGCTAGCAACCACCTATAAAAAAACACGAGAAATCTCGTGAGTGGCACTGAAAGAGTTGATTGCAGAATGGGAACAATACAGTACGGCTCAATAGCCTCACCGACAAGTTAAATGCATAATCTATAGGCTAATTTTAAATCCCTCATTACCCCAATCAATCAGATTATATTTCTTTAAATGTGCCTGCTGGCAGTAGGCTTAATGGAATGAATAATCAAATGAGATCTATTGCTAGCGAAAATAATTAGTTCAACTCTTTCAGAATAAGTAGATACAAACAAGCCCAAAGAGTATCTAATTGATACGAATTAATAGATACTTATGAGGATATCTGTACCAGGGCTGTCCCCGACTAAGGATTTGGATGGTCGACTATGATTGGCCAAAATGTGCCCAAAAAAAAAAGTATAATATTTTTACATTTTAATTTTTTTTTTTTTTTTTTTTATCATTCCATTTGGGCTGTGGGGGGGTGCTTAATGTCTGAAGGAGTCGACTGAAGGCTTCTTGTCCTCTGCAAAAGCATGCAATTGGTCCACTGATCGATACATCTTGATATTTGTCTAGTCTAGTGTGCTCATTAGATGGGTGAAATCCACTTTCAGTGCCTCTGTACCTGTTTTCGTAGGCAGTTAGCCTCTGGTATGCGTGCCATTAGCATTAGCCACGCTTCTAGGCCTCTTTTATTTTGGAAAGAATGATATAAAAAGAAAAAAATATTATCCTTTTTTATTTTTTTATATATTCGACTAAGAGGTTGGCCAGTCGACTACAGCTCCTTTCGACCGATTAGTCGACTAATCGACTTATAAGGGTCAGCCCTAATCTGTACTGTATGCGCTCGGCTTAGGTATCATGTACTTTATATATAAATACATGGTTCCCAAAATGTTCAAGGCGCGACCCAAAATAACGTGTCAGAGAGGCTTGGAGGCAGTTTCACTATTAATCAGGTTTTAATCTGTTTCGGACATCATCCATACATGCATTTAATTGATTAACCTTTGGTTTATACCAGTGACACCTCATGTTCATCATCAGATAACACTAACAGTGCTTGAACAGATAGATGCATTTTCTTTTTCTCATTAACACTTTGATCGCCATGGTTAAATTCATAATTTACCACCCCTAGCCAGCTCTATTTGTCTATGGAGAAGTTCCCCTTCTTTGCAGGGCTATAACTTTTTTAATTCTATTGCTAAATTGACATTATTATGGCCCATTCAATGTCCTATATATATTGTTCAGGGTGTAGCAACGTTATACTTTTTCATTCACATATTCATACTAAAATATGGTCTAAAGTATAAGTATGTTTTTATCGTTTTCTGCAGCTTTCTCCAGAACTTGATTTATAGCCCCAAATGCATTATATTGATGATCAAATACAGTTTGGTAGCGATCGGTGCCAGATAAAAAATGTCAACTGGAGGTACTTCTAGAAGTTACTATGTATCATCTGATGATGACCGGATGGGCGGGGGGTCGTTTATAATTCCGTGGGCAACGTTATATCATTCATCTAGTGTGGGTCATATGATCATCAGAGCAGTTTATATGGAACACGTTAGAAAATAACGCTGGATCTTACCGTATCTTCCTCGCGCCGTTGGACGATCAGCTTGGAGTAGACAGTTTTCGATTATGGGATGTTGATCTAGATTAACCATTTCCAGGTTGTATAATACTATATACGTCCAAATAACGTTCTTTATTGAGTTAGGGCGAGCGATTGATTATCCAGTGTGTCGAGATGGAGTCCGGCTAACGATCGCGAGTGCCCGGACGAAATATGGATGAGCACTTCCTGTTTGGCGCGTCACTTCCTGTTGGCCGATCTGCCGATCGGCCACCAGATGGCGCTCTTGAACCGTTAGACAGTTGAGTGGAGCTCAGCAGTATAGCTCAGGTCCCCGGAGGAGAAATATGATTTCGATCACAGATTTTTGAAATATTGATATCAAAGACGAGTTACGGCGTCTTCGGCAGAATGAGCATGGCGAGCAAAGACGAGTTACGGCGTTCCCGGCGATTAAAGTGTTAATGTCAACAGCTCATTCAATTTCTCAAATCCGTCAAACAGCGCATCTCATCAGACATTTTAATCCCAGTTACAATATCACAATAACGTGTGAGTGACAGTGATACAATTAAACAATCCACAGATTCAGATTCCTCGTAATTCATAATCCACAGTCCACACATAAAGACGGTTAAATTTATGCTTGAATGAAACACAATCCGGGAGCTCCGTTAAGCAAATACATCCACAGCCGAGAATATGAAACTAATCAGAGCCAAACGCCCATTTCATTCATTAAAAATATCCCAGCGGGATTCACATTTGCAATGCTCCGCGTTATTAAAATAACCACTTGTGTGTCGCGATGCACGAGCGCCATATCCGTATAAATATGACGTGCATTATTTAGGACAAAGTAAATCTATAGGCTGAATATGATTAATTATCAGCATTTTAGGTCTATTATTTTACATTTCAAAAGCCCCCTCTAGAAAAACTAAGCACAAAAACATAATTCAGAATAGTATAATGGGATCTAGACTGTGAGAATTATTTCAGGCAGCGAGCTACATTTCTTTGCGAGGGTGTGGCCATGCAGGTTATTGAGCTAACTGAACTAAACCCTGCCCTGTAGCAGGTTCAAACTTTCTGATCTGTTGCCATAGAGATTTAGAAAATCCGACGTCGGGGAACGGAAAGGTCTGGCTTAAGTCAAGCTATGCTGAAAATTATCCGGCTAACTCAGTTAGCCAGGTACGAGGAACAGGGCCCTGGTCTTTCAGAAGCGTGCACACACACACACACAGAAAGGGCTCCTTTGCTACGTTAATTGAACCGAGCCCCCACCCTTCCTAGCTCAGCTCAGCTGTTTTCTCTCTCTGTCTGAGCATGGTTATTTAGCTAGCGTTAGCGGCTAACATTAGTTTACCACGTAAATTACTGACTAGGATGCAAAGCACTTTCAGTTTTCACTGCACATAGAAACAGCGGGAACATTTCGGGAGCATATGCGACCAAAACGGTCGCAATTTCGAGCCCTTATAAATGTAGTGACTGGTCAAGGAATCAAATAGTCTGCTATGGCTACATGCGTGGCGCTAACATTATTGTTTTAAAATGCGCAACTGTCGGCAAAACATGGCATCGCTAAGAGGAATCGATAGTCGATTCCAGGAATCGGACCATTCCCATCCCTAGTGTAGTGTATACATAATTGTTACAAAGGATCAGATTAAACCGAATATATATATTTATTTATTGATATATATTGAATAGTATTTGTATATCGTTTGATATCCCTTGTATATTCCTTGTACATATACACGGAATATCCCTTTAGTCCAGCCCATAATATTCCATTCTCCTATTGGACAGCGGTCCACCGGCGCCAGGGACCGGCCCCCGGAGCCAAGTTCAAAGTCACCGACACGACATGTCTGTACTTGCCCCGGCCCTGCCCAGGGATACGGCGACAGAAATGAGAGTGGCACTATTTTGTGCACCGTGCGTATAAGTACGGCGCAGGTGAATGTAGAAGACCCTTAGCCCCTTACCTCCGTACCCTTCGTGCACTTAGCATGTTACCGATAAGTTGAAGCCTCACCCACGATACAACGTGCGGTGAAGTATGGCCTGTTTGGCCTCAGAATAGAGTATCGAGACCGCATGCGAATTAATAACTGAATTGTCAGAGTTTGGCACTATACCGTCGAGTGCGACATATTTCTATTGAGTCTTTAATAGTCTATTT
The DNA here is from genome assembly GCF_963971535.1 of Notolepis coatsorum. Taxonomy (NCBI): domain Eukaryota; kingdom Metazoa; phylum Chordata; class Actinopteri; order Aulopiformes; family Paralepididae; genus Notolepis; species Notolepis coatsorum. Next base: position 92,626,674 of record NC_140171.1, read on the forward strand.
GTGTATAGTGTATCGTGCGGTTAGAATTCTATAGTGACCAGCATCTCCAACGCTTTCTCGTATTAGCTAGAGTTCTTATCCAGGCTGGGCCGACCGCATGGCGCCTTCACCCGAGGAGACCTAGGCGAGAGCCGTGTGGACATGTACACTGGATTAATCTACCCGACGACTACATAGCCTTTGCGGCTGGAATATATTTGCTTTGGTCCTATGATTTATGGAGCGGATAATCGCCGACGCCTGCACGTGTTGGATTTACCCCGAGAGGAGTCAAGTCGAGTCGGCGCTCAGAGAGCCTGAGGCCGCCTAGCTTTCTTCACTGTAGAGCTACAGTCTACAAGAGAACCAAGCTGTATTCGTCTGTGGATCAAGAGACTACTGCACCGGCTTCTGTACCTGAAGTCTCCCTAGTCATCGTTGACCAGACGTCCTACTACCGACAGATCTTCTACCCCCCTTGCTGGCTTACAACCAGTGGGAACCCCTTCCAGTATCTCCCGCTATTACTAGTGTACCATAGATATAATTCCCTAAGATTCAGGTTGTATAATTACCTCCTGCGTAACCAGAGAATGGACATTCGTTATTGATTTGCCTACGCATACTCCTTTGCCTTACAAGTGCATTCAAAGAATAATGTAAAGTATCCTATGTACCTTTTGCTCCATTAAATACTTGATTAATACCTTTGACTGGAACCGATTTCATTGTGGGAAGTGTTCATCATATTCATATATCGTGTACTGTATGGCCAGTAATTAAAGTACATAAAGCGGTAGTGGTTTAATGATACCATACTTATCAATACAGTCAGGGAATTGTACCCCTCAGTTACAATTGGTCCTTCGAGCCGGATAATAACTAGTGTAATATTAATATAGTGGTATTAATATTGAAATGGCCTATGATGAACACTCCACAAAACGGTTCTCCTAAAGTAGATCGCCCGCAGCGTAGACGGCAGACACCTCAGTACTTAGAGGATTACGTTGCCAGTATACTACCTAGCCTTCTACAGACGGTAAACGCGGAAAAAGTAGAAAGTAAAATTATGTCCGACCCTATCAACCAGGCTACCCCGCCAACAGAGGCCCTAGTGGGTTCTAATGTAACTGACCAAGCTCACGGTAGGGACCAGGAGGGAACTGACACGACTTTACCCCCCGCCAAGACCGAAGAAGTAGTCCCCGGAGAGCTCCAGGAGGAAGACAACCCTCCAGAGATGGAACTCGGTACAAGAAGAGGAGAGCGCCCAGGAGATAGAGCTCCAGGACTCCCCGCAGGAGAACGCATCTCCAACGAGTACTGCCAGGAGCGGATCACCTCAACCAGCGTCTTCCCCCAGCGAGGCGGACAAGATGCTGGCACAGGCGTTCCTCGCCAGCCTAGCAGCCTCAACAGAGCGCGATCGACTCCAAGCACAGACGCTTAGTGAGCGCGAACATTCTTCCATGGAAAGAGAACGCCTCCAAGCGCAGCAACGGAGCGACGAAGATCGTATACGTCTAGAGATTAGACGCCTTCAGACGGAAGAGAATATGGTAAGAGACCACGCCGAAGCCCAGCGCGCCGCCGCCGAAGCCCAGCGCGCCGCTGCCGGTGCCCAAAGAGAAGCAGAGCGCGACATCGCTCTCACCAAGCGCGAAGCCGAGCGCGACCGATTACAAGCGCAGATAATGGAGCAGCTGATCGCCAGGGCGACACCCCCTCCCTCCACACGGGGTTCCAGGGCCTCGTCAAGACACGGGTCAAGGGCACCCTCCCCTAACCGATTAAGCGACCCTGAGCCCGACCACCAGAGAGAGCCTATACCCCCCTCCGAACTCCTTCCCCGACCGGTCCCAGTGAGACCCAGCTACAAGGAAGAGACGGTATACACCGCGGAGAGGCTAAATAGACGACTACAGGATCTAGAGGACCTGACAGAGGAAGAAGAAGAGGGAGAGGAGGAGAGTCAAGCCCGACAGCAGCACAGTACTCCACAGGACCAGGAGGTCCAGTACAGCCCAGGCTCTACCCCCGCGGCTCTGCGCTACAGACCCCCGACTCAATTCACGGGTGAGCTTGACGCACGACCAGTCCCGAGGAATAGCACCTGGATACGCGGGCCATGGTACCCTGCCGGTACCAGCCCACCGAGAGGCGTAAGAGGAGACTCGCCTAGGAGGCCTCTCTTCCAACGCTCACCGATGTGCCAGCCATCTACGGCATCATACATTGGCACACCAACGTTTCCAGACTTCACCCATGAGAACAGAGCACAGTACACGGAGCTACGGATGTGCTTAGAGACAATGATGGCTGATGTAGCTGATGAACGCCACAAGTATGCTATCCTATTGAAGCACCTCAAGGTGCCCCGAGCGCACAATATAGCGCTGGCCTATGCCACCTCTACTACCCCATACACAGCGGCTCTAGCAGCACTCGACCAAAGATATGGACGCATATGGGACTACGTAATACAAGAGATAAGGCATATTGACCGCCTACCCCCAGCAACAGACAATCGCTCACTAGACGACCTGTCTATCAAGGTACAATCCCTGGTAGGGATGCTGGGGGCGCAATGAGAAAAGGGTATGCACGAACTATACGCAAACTCTAATGTCGAGAGGATTTTAGAGAAGCTTCCGCCCGCCCGACAAGAGCGCTTCAGGCGGCAAAGAGACCACCGTGATCCTAACGGTCCCGAGCCATCCCTCCTAGACCTAGCCGACTTCCTGGCGAGAGAAGTCAGCAGCCTGCGATTGGATACGTTCGTGCGGAGCACACCAAGCTCCAGAGAGGGACCTAGGAGAGCAAACGATGGCCGAAGATTGGTGACTGTCATGCACCAATCAGAACCAGTACCGAGCAGCAAGAACCACAGTACCCCCTCGATGAAAGAGAAGTGGAAGATGGTGTGCCCGTACTGCGAGAAAGAACACTGGTTGTCACAATGTGACACATTCAAGAAGATGACCGCCGACGAAGTGGGTCAATGGATAAAGTCCAACCGACGCTGTTACCGATGTGCGCGCAGTCACATGGCAGCCGAGTGCCGCTTAAAGAAGAGGTGTAGTCGGTGTGACGGAGCCCACCTAGATGTCCTACACGACAGTAACAGAAGAAAGCCCGCACCCTCAAGCAGCACAAAGGCAAGTGTTATGTACATTGACCCCGCCAGCAGCGGGGGCGCCCGAGTGCTCTTAAAGGTGGTCCGCGTAACACTGAGTTACCAAGACAAGGTCATGGACACTTACGCCGTCCTTGACGACGGGTCAGAGAAGACCCTTCTCCTCGCATCCGCTGCGGCCCAGCTGGGGCTGCGGGGGAGCGAAAACCAGATGACGATTCGGACAATAAGAAGAGATCTAAAGACGATAAAGGGCGAGAATGTCTCCTTCACTATCGCAGCAAGCGGGCAGCCAGAGAGACGGTATAGGATTACTAATGCTTTCACCAGCCAAGAAATAGGCCTGTCGCAGTACACCTACCCCATCGCCAAGCTGATGGATAAATATGTGCACCTGCGTCAACTACCTATCCCGCTCATAGACGGTGCCACCCCGACCCTGCTGATAGGCTCCGACCATGCAGACCTCATAGTCCCGATAGACCGGGTCCACACAGGGCCCAGAGGCTGTCCTGCAGCAGTCGAGACCCGCCTAGGATGGACATTACAAGGCCCCCTCGCTAAGTCTCTTAACCGAACAGCAGCCACTAGCTGCCTCCACTCCAGAGTGACAGAAGAAGACACCACCCTCCTACAGCATGTCGAGAGGCTATGGACACTAGAGACAATGCCCTTTAAGAACGAAAAGAAAGACATTCGTTCCAAGGAAGACATTTACGCCATAGCACTCCTCGAGCAAGGGACAAAGAGAGTCAAAGTCAACGGAGTGATGAGATACACAACTCCACTCCTGAGGCGAGAGGGTATGCCTACCTTCCACGCCCCAAAAGAAGCGACGGAGCGGTATCTATTGAACACAGAGCGGCGCCTAGCCAGAGACCCCGCTCAAGAGACGGTGTACCGCGCTGAGATTAACAAGCGAATCACAGCGGGACACATAAAGAAAATTGACTGGCGACGTCGTGCGCTGCTCCGCGCCTCCCTGATCAAAGACGGCTTTGATCTCCGGCAGCGGGCCAGCAGCGACCCCCCAGTATTGCGCAGCCTCTCCCCAGAGGACAAGCCCCTGCTGCGGTTCCTATGGAGAGAGAGGATCGGGGATGAGCAACCAGCCATCTATCAATGGGAAGTCCTCCCTTTCGGAACCACATGCAGCCCATGCTGTGCTACGTTTGCACTGCAAAAACACGTCGCAGAGGACCCAGCAGCTGATGAAGAGGTCCGAAGAAGTGTAGAAAATAGTTTCTACGTGGACAACTGTCTGCAAAGCGTCTCGATGCCAGAAGAAGCCGAGGCCCTTCTACTCAAGCTCCGCGCCTCCCTGATCAAAGGCGGCTTTGATCTCAGGCAGTGGGCCAGCAGCGACCCGCAAGTATTGCGCAGCCTCTCCCCCGAGGACAAGGCAGCAAGCAGCGAGACCTGGATGGCGACCATCCCAGGAGAAGCCCAAGAAATGACACTAGGACTAGTCTGGCGCTTCAAAACAGACTCGCTCCATTATAAACACACACCCCTGACCAAGGAGCAGGGAAGGTCGACTGCACTACCGACCACCAGACGGAGTGTATACAGAACACTCGCCAGACAATATGACCCGTTGGGATGTATTCTACCTTACACCACCAGGGCAAAGATGATTGTAAGAGCGTTATGGGACAAGGACCAGGGCTGGGACGACCCCATACCCGAACACCTTGCATCCACATGGAGAGAGTGGGAGACGGAACTCAGCTCACTCCCAGGTGTTAACATACACCGCAGCTACTTCCCACCCACAGTGAGGCCGGAGACGTGCCAGATGGACCTGCACGTCTTCAGCGACGCCTCCGAAGTAGCCTACTGCTCGGTGGCCTACTTGCGTGCCCGAGAGGAGGGAGGAGAAATACATACTGCTTTCATCCTGGCTCGCTCAAGAATAGCCCCACGAAAGCAACAATCTATCCCGCGTCTGGAGCTCTGCGCAGCCCTAGCAGGAGCGCACCTCGCCACGTTAATCCAACGTGAACTCACCATTCCGGTGCAAAGAACAATCTTGTGGTCAGACTCCACGACAGTACTCACATGGATCCGGTCTGATTCGTGCAGATACAAGGTCTTCGTGGGGGTCAGAGTCACAGAGATTCAAGAGTTAACAGAAGTAGCAAGCTGGAGGTATGTGGACACAAAACACAACCCAGCTGACGTCATCACCCGGGGAATGTCCCTGGATGACCTCACCCGTCACAACCCATACAGTGACGGACCAGAGTTTCTCAAGCTCCCGGAAGAAGAGTGGCCTACACCCACCCCACGGGAGGCGAGTAAAGAGGAGGCCGAAAACAAGGAATCTGTGTTCTGTGGATTGAACACACTCGTCTCCACAGACCCCGACATAGACGATTGCCTCACCCTAGAGAGTGCGCAGCTAAAGACATTTATGTGGCACCACCCAGAGGTTCAGCCCACTACTGACATTTCAGCAGCTGACTACGAAGAAGCAGAACTTCTTCTACTACAACGAGCCCAGAGAGACTCGTTCCCCGATGAGCTAGACTGTCTACAGGGAGCAAAGCCCGTCCCATCAGACAGCAGACTGCTCCACCTAGCACCCGAGAGCGACGCCCATAGTCTCATCAGAGTGGGTGGTCGACCACGGAGAGCCCCAGACTTACCGGATGACGTCAAGTACCCGATAGTCTTGAACAGCCGACACAACGTCACAGAGCTGATCACAAAGAAATACGACGAGGATGTGCACCACGCAGGGGCAGAGAGAGTCTTCGCGGAGATCAGACGTCGTTATTGGATACTGCAAGGGAGAGAAGCAGTGCGGCGCTTCCAGCGAACCTGTCTAAACTGCCGTAAGTGGCGAGCGCAGCCCAGTATACCCCGGATGGCTGACCTACCTCCCTGTCGCCTCCGACTCGGCGACAAGCCTTTTCACTCCACCGGTATGGACTGTTTCGGCCCGCTGTATATAAAGAAAGGAAGAGGAACCGAGAAGCGGTGGGGTATTGTATTCAAATGCATGACCACCCGAGCGATACATATAGAACTCCTTCCAACCATGAGCACAGACTCATTCCTTATGGCCTTCCCAAGATTCACATCGCGGAAAGGCAAACCGTCTATATTGTTGTCTGATCACGGGACAAACTTCAAAGGCGGAGAAAGAGAGCTGAGAGAGAGCTTCCAAGCTATGGGCCCAGAACTTAAGACCCACCTCGCTCCATACCAGATTGACTTCCAGTTTAATCCCCCGAACGCACCTCACTTCGGTGGAACTTGGGAACGAGAAGTACGTTCAATAAAGACAGCCCTGTACGCCGTGCTTGGGGCCCAGACCGTGGCGGAAGGAGTCCTAATGACAGTCCTCACGGAGATCGAGGGAGTATTGAACTCAAAGCCCCTCGGTTACGTCTCAAGTGATGTAGCAGATGTCGACCCAGTCACCCCCAACACACTCTTGATGGAGCGGCTGGACCCCGCGCTACCCCAGACAATGTACAGGCCTGAAGAAGCGAACGGCCGAAGAATGTGGAGGTACAGTCAAGTATTGGCTGACAAGTTTTGGAACAGCTTCCTACTCCACTACCTACCGTCTCTACAGACCCGCCAGAAATGGGTGAAAGAGAGAGACAATTTGACAGAAGGAACAGTCGTCATGATTATCGACTAGTCACTACCCCGAGCTATGTGGCCGGCTGGCCGCGTAAGCAAAGTGATCACCGGTGCCGACGGAAAGGTCCGAGCAGCTGAAGTGCTCGTCCAAGGGCGGACCTACACCCGACCCGTGGCGAGGCTAATAGAACTGCCAAGGCTCCCCGATACTATCGATGACGACCATGACCCCATGACTTTGTGAACTGACTGACCCTCACAACAGACATTGAGTAGAGGACAGTGCGGTTAATCTGTCTCTGCTTAGCTAATTAGGTGGGACTAATTAGGGGGCGGCTGTTACAAAGGATCAGATTAAACCGAATATATATATTTATTTATTGATATATATTGAATAGTATTTGTATATCGTTTGATATCCCTTGTATATTCCTTGTACATATACACGGAATATCCCTTTAGTCCAGCCCATAATATTCCATTCTCCTATTGGACAGCGGTCCACCGGCGCCAGGGACCGGCCCCCGGAGCCAAGTTCAAAGTCACCGACACGACATGTCTGTACTTGCCCCGGCCCTGCCCAGGGATACGGCGACAGAAATGAGAGTGGCACTATTTTGTGCACCGTGCGTATAAGTACGGCGCAGGTGAATGTAGAAGACCCTTAGCCCCTTACCTCCGTACCCTTCGTGCACTTAGCATGTTACCGATAAGTTGAAGCCTCACCCACGATACAACGTGCGGTGAAGTATGGCCTGTTTGGCCTCAGAATAGAGTATCGAGACCGCGTGCGAATTAATAACTGAATTGTCAGAGTTTGGCACTATACCATCGAGTGCGACATATTTCTATTGAGTCTTTAATAGTCTATTTGTGTATAGTGTATCGTGCGGTTAGAATTCTATAGTGACCAGCATCTCCAACGCTTTCTCGTATTAGCTAGAGTTCTTATCCAGGCTGGGCCGACCGCATGGCGCCTTCACCCGAGGAGACCTAGGCGAGAGCCGTGTGGACATGTACACTGGATTAATCTACCCGACGACTACATAGCCTTTGCGGCTGGAATATATTTGCTTTGGTCCTATGATTTATGGAGCGGATAATCGCCGACGCCTGCACGTGTTGGATTTACCCCGAGAGGAGTCAAGTCGAGTCGGCGCTCAGAGAGCCTGAGGCCGCCTAGCTTTCTTCACTGTAGAGCTACAGTCTACAAGAGAACCAAGCTGTATTCGTCTGTGGATCAAGAGACTACTGCACCGGCTTCTGTACCTGAAGTCTCCCTAGTCATCGTTGACCAGACGTCCTACTACCGACAGATCTTCTACCCCCCTTGCTGGCTTACAACCAGTGGGAACCCCTTCCAGTATCTCCCGCTATTACTAGTGTACCATAGATATAATTCCCTAAGATTCAGGTTGTATAATTACCTCCTGCGTAACCAGAGAATGGACATTCGTTATTGATTTGCCTACGCATACTCCTTTGCCTTACAAGTGCATTCAAAGAATAATGTAAAGTATCCTATGTACCTTTTGCTCCATTAAATACTTGATTAATACCTTTGACTGGAACCGATTTCATTGTGGGAAGTGTTCATCATATTCATATATCGTGTACTGTATGGCCAGTAATTAAAGTACATAAAGCGGTAGTGGTTTAATGATACCATACTTATCAATACAGTCAGGGAATTGTACCCCTCAGTTACAATAATAGTTATATGTCTTCAGTTAATAGTAATTGGAATAAGGTCTCCACTCATCCCCATACCGGTGGCGATTTGCACCATTAAGCTGTAGCCCTATTTTCAGAAATTTCGCCTAAAGGTACATGCCTAAGTAAATGGAAGATTGCTCCACTTCTATAAGGTCAATTAGCATGTTCTTGGTATCTAGGTATCTATGTATTCCCAGTGTCAGAAATATTGTGTCTGTTACTTGGCTTGAGTAAAGTGTAATAAGAAAAAGGAGAATATAAATTATGATTTTATTTTGCATCTGTGCCGGTGAATAACACCATGAGGTTCTTCTGATTTCGCTCACTGAGCTCATTCAGCACCTTGAATAAAGGGAAGATGATTAAACAAGGATTTGTAGATACAGTAATACATTATAATACATTTTAATTATAAATTCATATTTGACCTTGAACTTGACCTGATTATGGCCAAATCATACATCTATGGATAGGGAAAAGGCTCCTCTTTCCAAGGAGTGGGCCCTCTTGAGGACGATTCACAACGTGCCACTTTGCCGACCTCTAGCGGTTGGGTGACAAAATCTGTTCAGCGGTTCTCGAGTTACATGCCGATATGTGAGGCGTGCACCAAAGTACACATTACCACCCCTGACTCCCAGGGCTCTAGCTCCGTCAATCATTTGGCGATCTTGAAAATGTTGGACACTGTTGTAGCCAATGAGTGTGGCTTTCCAATGATACCCCACATGGGGATCTAATACAGTCTCTATTGATCGATTTATGATAAAGAAAAGCAGCTTAACAGGTTAAAATTATCGCCAACATGTCCTTTTTTGCCAACTTCTAACGAGAGCGTCTTACACTCTTTTGTACTGTATTATATATTATAATTAGTGTTCTGAATGCCTTATTTCTTTGTCTCATTGTCTTAAAGTAACACACCAACATTTGGTAATTAATTAGATAATTAGCTTATCGTCTTCTCCAGAGAGAGACAAGAAGATAGATACCAGTTTCCTCTCTGTGCATTCTGTAGAAAGCTATCGGGCTGCACGTTAGCCTAGCTTAGCACAATGAATGGAAGCGGACAGTCCCGGTTAGCCTTCGGGAGAAGTATTAGTTGGACAATGCCTAGGCTAATCGGCACTGTCCGCTTCCATTCATTGTGCTAAGCTAGGCTAAATGTTGGCGTGTTCCTTTAACTGCGTTCCTCTGTCCACCACAGGGCTGTTTTTTTTCTTTTTAATCCTCTCTTTCTCCGATTTTTCCTCTGTTTTTCTCCCCGTCCCAATTTAGTCGTTGTGCCAATTCCCCCCTTCCCCTGCCTGGTTGTTGTGCGCATGTTCTCCTACTGGTCGGTACAAGGGAACCCTGAAGTCATCCGCACGCTTCCTCTGACATGCGCGGCGACAGCCAGTGACTCTTTTTTCACCTGGCAGCCAGGACTCTCATTGGTGAAGCGTAACGCGTGGGAGGTCACGCTGCCTTCATCAAGTCCTGCCTCCGCTGAGCAAGCGCCCAGACCTGACCTGTAGGCGTCGCTGTCCACAATGCCAGATTCCCACCCATGACTTCCCTCCCCCTAACTCAGCCAAACGAGTTAGTATGACGATCAGCCCAAGCCAAGGCAATGCTGACTCCGGGAGTCGAGACCGCACAGGGCTGTTTTCTTACTCATCCTTCCTTTATTTCTCTCAATCTGCCGGAGACCGGATCAGGCTACACTGTGGTTACGTTCAGACTACAGACCAAAGTAGCCCAAATCGGATTTCTTCACAACAGTGTGAACAGCACAAATCACATGGAATCTGATCTTTTCAATTCTGATTTGGACCACTTTCATGTGGTCCTAAATCAGATGCAGATCAGATTTTTTTGCAATGCGACAATGCGACCCCAGTCTGAACAGTGATGCGACTTTCATGTGCCTTTTACGTCATTCTAGATTGATATTTGTCACCATTTTTTACATACATCTTCTTTACTGTTTTTATTTGCGCATGCAGGTCACTTCGGGAGCATGTGACCAGTTCACACTGGAATCTGATATTGGCCATGTAAAAAACCCACAAAAAAACAACAGCCAAACTAAAATAAATCATGTCTGAGCAATAGATCTAAATTGAGCACTAAGGCTTACAGTGTGAACGTAGCCTAAGTAGCCAAGTGGAACAAAAATCTGTTCCAGTGTTTCCGGTGGGATGTTGCGTACATAACCCATGCGTCCGGGTCAAAGAGCTTAGAGTACAGGAAGAGGGCAATCAGTGGGGGAAATGAAGGAGACGCGATGTCATCACTGTAAAATCGACAGCACATCATTCATGTCATTGCCAAAACTTGTTATATGTGCATATCTACAATTGTCTGTGGAATAGCAATCAACTGCTTAAATATCAGGAATGTCAATTTCAATATTCTGAATAAAATATTTTCTATATTTGAAACTAGCCAAATTGCTAGCCAAGCTTACCCTTGTTGTCTGTGTAGTATATTCGCTTGAGTGCATAGTACACTTAGTAATACGGTTGTGAGCTTATACTAGAGGTATTACCACGAGAGGCCAGTATAGTGCTCTCGCTCAGATACTGTGAGCTGAAGATAGACAGACGATGTGTAACATTAAAGATTAAACTGGACTTTGAAGAAGAAGTCTTTAATCATTGCACACATTGACAATGTAGTCATGTATTGTGATCGGCGACACACATGCAATTTTTGGCTCGCTGATTAAATCCTCTCTGCGCTTGACCCATCCCGTCGTCCTCCCCCCCCCCCAAGGGCAGCCGGGAGCAGACATAGGTTGCGGCGTGGGCCGCGCCCAGGGACCAATCCAAGTGCTCCTGTCCGTCTTTGCCAGCGACAGCGTTAGTGATCTGTTCTGCATGTGATTAATAAAAATAAGAAATCTTTTATTTTTTATCATTCTTTTTGGATTACAGACAATTTTCACTAAATTGCTATCTGTTGCAGCTGCACTGTTTTCCATGAAAATACCATATTTGGATAAGTTCGACCATTTCTCAAAATCTGAAAATCATTATTTAATAAAACACAGAAAAGGATCACCAAGTTACTCTGGATAAAAAAAAAATGTACAGACAACATTGAGACAAAGCTTCCTGACACATCTCCATCCAAACTCTTGGAAGAACTCATTGAAATCTCATTTGATACCACCTGGAGAGCTAGTTTCAGAGTGTGGTGCTGAGTACCAAGTATCTCATGATGCAGCAGTTAAGGTGTTGATACCATTCAGCACCACATATCTGTGTGAAGCTGGCTTTTCATCCATGACAGCTCTGAAAACAAAATGTAGGGCCAAGTTGAGCCTTGAGGATGACATGCGTGTTGCCTTGTCAAAGATCTCCCCACATATTGACCGTATTATTAACCAGCAGCAGCAGACCTCGCATTGAGCTAGAAATGTCCACTGAGTGAACGAGTGCTTATTTTCTGTATTTATTTATATTTTTTGAGAAATGGTAACTTGGTGATCCTTTTCTGTATTTAAAAAAAATACATGATTTTCTGTTTTTGAGAAATGGTCAAACTTATCCAAATATGCTATTTTTATGGAGAACAGTGCAGCTGCAACAGATAGCACGTTAGTGATCCTTTTCTGTATTTAAAAAAAAATACATGATTTTCAGTTTTTGAGAAATGGTCACACTTATCCAAATATGCAATTTTTTTGGAATATTTTATTGAACACAGGGGTGCCTTGGCAGCAGAAAGGTTGAGAACCCCTGGCTTAGAGTAGAAGACGACAGAGTACAGCAACTTTCAATTGTCCTGGTCTACAAGATACACTACACGACTAAGGTACCCATGTACATGTCAAAATACTTCCCAAAGGTCAGTGAATACCACGACCACAACACCAGAGGGAGCTCCACAAATCATGTTAAACCCAGATTCGGCTCAAACAAGGGACTAAACACGTTTCGCAATTATGCCACATCAATGTGGAACGCCCTACCCACAGCTGTAAAGGAATGTGAATCACTACCCACTTTTAAAACCACTCTCAAGGAGCACCTACGGGAGACTGCAATTCGAAACTGGCCCCTGTAAATGTCCTAACCCAACCCCCTCCAATGTACAGTAAATGTCCTAACCCAATAATACATGAGACTCTCTTCTTGGGACCAAGTAAGGTTTAGTCGATAATCTAATGTACAGTTACCCACCCCGCCTACCCATCCCCCACCCACCCAACCACCTCCAATGTACAGTTCCCCCCCACCCCACCCCTCCAATGTACAGTTTCTTCATCAAATGTATATACTCTCTTTTTTAGACTATTTTTGTATCACAAACAGTACTGTATTTGTAAATCTGGTATGTCATAAATGTATAGATGTAGCAGTACTGTCTATCTGTATGTCATGTATAAATAGGTGGAATCAAATAGCATTCTGCTAGCCGTCTCATGGGGACTTTAAAATGTCAATACGTTTCCAAGACCCTAAATGTTGCAATGTTGTGGGTCAATCAAATAAGCCTCCTCTACTTTTACTGGTATAAGCAATTTAACATCCCACTCTATATTCTTTCAGAGCTGATGACGGAAGTAGCCTGGGAGAGCAAGTTTCAAGTTTGCTTTTATTTGTCATGTATAAAGTACATTACAGTGAAATGCTTGGTTCTGTATGAGCCCCTGAGAATGGGCTTCATACATTAAAAAAAAGTTAGTTAAAGAGGAATAAGTCCCAACACACTAAGTACAATGAAGTAAAAATACAGACAATGAGGTACAAAAACAAAAAAGGCAAGATGCTAAATGAGGTATGGATGTAGTGCAAATCTCTTTAACCCTTTCACTACCACACTACATAAGGTTAACCCTTTAGTGGCGGCCGGGTAGCACAGAGGACTAAGCGTCTGTCTACCACCGCAGAGACACTGGTATCAAATACGGCTGTCAGCGCTAATCTGGTCGTTGTCAGGGCGCCTGCACAGCGATGGAGGGCAATGGTGAAGGTAGTGTGACCTCCCACGTGTTACACTTCACCAATGAGAGTCCTCGCTGCCAGGTGAAAAGAGGCTGCTGGCTGTCTCCTATGTATCGGAGGAAGCATCTGATAGATTTCAGGGCTCCCTAGACCGACTAGTGGGGGGCACATGCGCGCAACGACCAGGAAGGGGAGCGGGGAATTGGCATAACGACTAAATTGGGATGGGAGGAAAATACAGAAAAATAGGAGGGAAAAGTGGATAAAAAAAATAAGGTTAACCCTTTCACTACCATGGTGGTAGTGAAAGGGTTAACGAAGGGTTATGTATATAACCCAGTTCTGTGAGTTATGGTCCGCTCAGCACCTGTCTGCATATATCTCGCTTCAGCGTATATACACTGAATAAAAAATTCCACCATGTACCTTTACATGCCAGCATTCATCTGGCCACACCCCCATCCGCTTACCCACATAAGCAGGGGTGGGGCCACACACTCATCTCCTTCCCAACAAATTTCACCACAATGAAAAATCAAGGGCCGCAGCGGCGTCCAGGTGTTGAGCGTACCATAACTCACAGAACTGGGTTATATACATAACCCTTCGTTCTGTAGCGTTATGGCTTCGCTCAGCACCTGTCTGCATAACAGGGGATGAGCGGGAGCCATAGCCCGACAAATGTACCCCGCTGAGGCCCCCCACAACCATCAGACCGGGGAGGACCGAGCCCCCCCGACCCTCCCTAATGGAGGATACCCCCCCTATTGGAGGTTCACGGGAGGGCGACGGATCCGACCGTGCGAAGAGGCACTCAAGCAACTCAACGCACAGGGTGAGTAGACCGTGGCTTGACCCCACGACTACACACACGCACAACCCGCACGCCACCCGGGAACGAACGGAAGGAACAACCTCGTTACTGCCCTCAGAAATCACGGGGTCAAGAGCATACCCAACCCCGTGGCAAGGCCGTAGCAGCGGAGCGCGAAGGAAGACCCAGACCCACTGAAGGGACTGGATCCCCTGGAAAACGGGGGCCCGGAGAGGTCAATGACGCCAGGCATCAAGACCCCACCAGGTGGTCACTTAGTGACACCGCCCCCCACATCGCCAGCGTATTCGGATAAGGCCCCTCCAAGAGCGGGCCCTTTCCCCCCAATAGCACACCGCCTGGCACACTGACCCTGCAGAACAGGCAGTCAGCATGGCCGTAAGCACACAAAAAGGTTAACCAATGGAAGCAGGCAGCGCACCGGGGAAACCAGGCAACAGGCTGTAACCTGAGCCTGGAGCACTGCGGACGAGACAGGCGCCAAAGGAGTCAGCTGAAAACAGCCCCCCCGGCGGAAGGGGCGTATGCTGGCGTTGTTGCATGACAAAGCCTCCATTAAAAAAAAACCACCCAGAGGGGTCGAGGCAGAGAAGGCTGACATGATTGGCAGACGTCATGAACGTGCAGGGGCACACTCAACCGAGTAACCCGGGAGTTGACTCTGCTCCAACATACCAGGGAATCAACCACCCTCTCTGTACAGACGGTGGTTGTTCCTATACCCCCTCAAGAAAAAACTCAAACACATGTCGTATATTCCTAAATGAATATCTACTGTTAATTACAGCACAATGAGGTTGCTAACTAGAGGGAGAGAAGGAGAGTGATAGTAACATGGTCCTCATCTGACTCCCAAAAATAGCCAGTAGAGAATAAGCTTGTATAGCCAGACAACCAGGAGCTATGGTCCAATACTCATTTAATTGCAGCGTGGCCAAGAGTTAATGCATTGGTTACATACAGGAAATGTATTTCAGCATAATACATGATTTGTACAAAAGGATTGATGAGGTAAATCACAATAGCCCTTACACGTTGGCTCTCTACATCAAGACAGTATTGCACATAAATAGTAGTCATGTTATGTCAATGAAACGAGAATGTACTAAGCCATACACATGGGCACAACCTGGTCTTAAGGTAGGAATCTGTACATGTTACTCTAACCAACAATGAGTCCATGATTCTACTCACATGTATAACAGCACATTCTCTGGTGGATCGATGGAGGCTCAGCCGGACCCCCCTGGGGACGGGTCGGTGGGCTGGCCTCCCAACTAACTGCACTGCTCCAATACTTATAGGCCCAAAATGACCTTCCTATCTTTCAACTGGTTCAACCAATCACAAGTATCTTAAAACAGGCAGTCTTCTTGTTAGGGCTATCAGCCCCAACATGTCCTTGTGTGTTTTGCCTGCAGCAGCAGGGGGGCTGTGGCCCCCTCCTTTTTGGACAGAGGGGGGGTTTGACTGTGGCCCCCTTTGAATGAATCAATCATTTTAACATTCCTTCTATATGGTTTTTCTTTGTAAGTTACTTTCTAATAGGTTACTATAATCTTGTTTATTATTCCAATATTGTTTTCATTCTAAACTAATATAATGCAATTATATTTTCTGTGACCTTCAATCTTGGTTAGGCAGCTGTCCTTCTGCTATACTGAGTCACCGTTTTCTGTGGTGTATGACTGAGTAAACAATGTTGTCATGAGAGAGGTGTTGCCTGGTGGTTCCTCCAGAATGTATTCTGAGAGTTTTATGGAATGCCTACTACAGTTCACTGTTAAAGCTTTATTTTGAATTTACTATTACAACAGCAGTTTCAGGGTTAATCTAACAGTCTATTCAAGTCAAATATACCATAATCCCTCACTCTGACAATTCACATTGTCATACCCAATATATTGACTTGATTTAGATACATACTAACCATACAATTTTTAACATAATAACAAAAATCATAATTTTTTTCCAATTTTTTTTCAATTTTTCTTCTCAATTTTTTTCCATTCTTCTTTCGTACATCTCATCAATTCTGGCCTTCTTGTCTTCTTCTTTTCTTTCCCACAGTTGCCCCTGACTATGATCCCCTCCCGGGAGTGCCAATAACCCATTTATCAGCTTTCCCATTTAACTTATCCTGCCTTTGAAACAGTGTTTACTACTTACTTTCATCGGCTTTGTTCATCTGGGCTCACAGCCAGAGGTCATTTGTTGAAAACAATTAAAACAATTTAATCTAAACATTACACATTAAAGTATAATCAATCACAATTTTTTAAAAACCCAATTTCCTTAAGTTACAGAATTCTTTTATATGATCTGGGGGAGACAACATCCATTAGTATCACAATATTTTCATTTTACATTCATTCTCTGAAATAATCTCTTCTTTCTGCTATTTTTTTTCTTAAGATAGTACAATCACATTTGCATAATCAATCAATTGCTTCCCACCTATCCTCCCCCCTTTATGACACAAAAAAGGGTCATAATCTTACCACTTTGGTTTCCACAGCCCAGTCCGGCAGAGGAAAGCAGAATTTCAACGAAAAATTTCTTTCACCTACTCTCCTCACTCTGGCCATAACCTCACTATGTGAATGCATCTTAACCGTCTCTGCGTTGTGTAATTTATCCGCCCTTTGATTGCGCGTCTTATCAAATCAATGTGCACAAAACAAAGCCCATCAGTATCTATCCAGTCTTGTCCCTGTCCCCTACAGTCCAATCACAACTTCATAACTCCCCAGAGAACCTTGTCCACACATTCTCAGCTCAGCCCTCAGACCGGCTCCGCACCCCCAGGCCAGGTCACCTGCCCCAGGTCTAGTCATCTATTATCTCATGACAACCCGTCGTCAGACGACTCCTTTAGCGTGGAAGTTCCTCCAAACTACATCTGTTCAGTTTTTACAACCTGGCCACCCCTGTATGGGGTCTGTATAGACGGGGGTCTCCATGTACAAGAATTCCCTCACCACAACTTGTAATTGACCACCATTGGACTGCAGAGTAACAGGGAAAATGAAACCCTACGTTACCGCTCTAATGTAATGTATTCATGTGTCTCCCACCGCTGATCTGCAATCCCCCTCCTTGACCGAGCTGTCGAAGAAATGCAAGCACAAAGCAAATCCTTTTTACACCATATGTCAACATACTTTATAAGGGAAGCCATTAATTTCATATGCAAATCCGTGGTGGCACTACTTACCTGTCATCGATCTGTTCCAATGCATCCCAGCCTTCAACAGTCCTCTCCCACCAGATCATAACAAAACATTTGGGAAGAAAAAGAGAAAAATCAAACAAAGCCAGACACTTTCATAAACAAACACCTCCAGTCTGTTGTGGCCCCAGTCTGTGTAACAACCATGCACCCCCCAAAAACATGAAAAAAATCCACGAATGTTTTAAAACATGAAAGAAAATAAAAACCCTGTTTCCAAAACCATCCATCTACCTCTATCATTCCTGCTGCAATTCTCACACACACCCTCAATCGGAACAGCATCCTGTCCCTGCGACTTGACACCTAACGCTTTCATCCAATATCTCATAGTTTCACAACACATTCAATCCTGAACATTAGAGTCCTCAGAAAAGAAAGAAAAACAAAAACCAATCAAACATCACAATTCAACATCATCCATACATTCTGAGCATACCACAGTGGCTGTTAACTTTAAACAAAACAAACTCCTACATTCAAATGATATGAACTGAAATCAAAAAATGACACAGCCAAACCCCAACAGCATCTCAATCCACCGTTCTACTTCATCGAAATCCTTACAAAGAAAAAAACATTCATGTTCTGCTTCATTCCTGCATCAAAACCCTTTCATACAACACAATCTCTCAACCACACAAAATAACCAACACTCTCTCAATCATTCTCAGCCACTCTGATCATTTCAACCTTGTCCTCTCCAACACACATCTCTCATATTATAAACAAATACTTTCCCGCTGCTCCCACACTTGTTAATCACCCACAAACAGACAAACAATGGTCAGTCGTTTCTCCCTCTCCTACTTCTAACTACACTCATTTCAGGCTAACACAATCCACACTTAACCTCTACTCAAAGGGTCTAGCATAACCCCTTTTTCAACCTGAAGTCACCCCAGCCTGCTAGAACCGTGATAACTCCAGGTTATTCCTTCAATCAAATAGGCCGCCCTAATCAATGTAAATAACCGCATCTGACTTGGCTCCTATTCAACCTACTCCTACCTTCTCTTCCTAAATTAGCCGCTTCCTGTCTCACCTTCCATGTCCCCTGTTGTAAAAATAACTGTCAACTGTTATCTCACTTTGCAACTGTCTTCTGCAATCTTCACCTCTGACCTCTACTTCCCCTGCATTTAACTGATTAGCTCCGCTCCGTCTTCCTGTCATATAACCGCCCCTGTAACAGCTGCCCATCTCGACCCCCCTTGGGCCTTGTGACCTTTTCTAAATTTCTTTACCACCCGTCCCTCCTGTAACTCAACAAGAGGTTAGTCATTACACACAAATCATTTATAATAACTGCAAAAACACAATCTTACATCAAAGCAGCATCTAAACCAGTCCCCCGTCACTAAATTATCCCATTGTGACCCAAGGATTTGCAATCAATCTTAATATAAAACATCAGCCTATGTAATCCAATGGCCTTAAAGATTTAACAATCTAAAACAAGCTAAACAGTATTGTAACATAGCAATGCAACCAAATAATATGCCAACAAGCCTAACCATTAAATTATCACCCCCCATGATCTAAAGACTCGCAGCAACATTAATCCAACAGTGTATCAAAATCTGACATCTTAACATCAATGCATTCTATACAAGCATCTTAACTCAAGCTACATAATAAACTCCAGTAAAACACAACATCATTATTCCAAGCTCACAACTGTACATGTTACACAGATTTAAAAAACTACCATTTAACACAACATCATTCAAGTAATAAAATTACAAACCTGAGCATCACTTATTTTCAACAAAACAACATTCCCAGAAGTGGTCTCAAATGTTTTTAAACCAGGTCTGCCCCGAAGGACACCCTGTACACACGCTTTGTGCACACAGTATTTCCCTTCTTAAACAATAGTCACTGATAACAGCTAGCTTTGTGAAATCTAACCTATTACCGGCAATGTCCATCAAATCTAATCATTTTACATGTAAGCATCACTCCTTTCAAAAAAACCATTAATAGTGGTTAGTTCTAAATACTTCCTCATACCATACACATGTGACAAACCGATTCTACATGTATTTTACTTTGTAGAACATTTTACCCAATTCAGCCCATCTCATATTCCTTGTACTCTGTTCTCTGGTCTCTGTCTACATTCCCTTAACAATTTGTATGTATTTAGCTGTACTATTTTTAATCAATCAACTACTCAATCCCCCTTTGACAGGCACACTGCAATGTTTGCAGTCTATTCTCAACTTCCTCCCCTAAACCAACCACTGATAATGTTACATCTCCTCCCCTGTGTACACACACTTGTAGTAATAACAACCATAAACAGAACCACTTCCAGATCACCTTTATAACATAAAGCAAAAATATAAACACTCACCACTGTCCCCTGAGCGAAATGAACAAAACAGCGATCCGCACATGCGCAGTAGCCCAAAACGGCACAGAGCAACCGATGCGACTATCACCATAAAACACTTCGTTTCAACATTGCCACGACAACCAAAAAATGCCACGACAACCTAATAATGCCACGACAACCTACCGCGTCCTCCACTACTCCCCAACCAATATATCCCATACTCTAATCATCCCATATGTCGCCCGCAATCTCACAAAACAACCGCATGCAAGCTAATAGCCTAGCCAGCCCTGCCGCTGTTCCCCTTTCTAGGTCCCACAATATGACGTCAGAAGCGACCAACTTTTGCAAATAACTCCCAATCAACGTTATTATCACACAATCGCCTCACACATACACATCGCTCACTTAACGCCACCATGCCGCTTCTAACCATAATATTGCACGAGCCCTTTCCACGGCGCTATCTCCCAAACTCTCATACCAGCTAAACAGCTAGCCAACCTAATGCGACGCTCAACGCCCTTCCGTGCTTTACGTGCTGTTCGAGATCCGTACATCCATTCAATCCGCTCAGTACCAATCCAACTCCAAACAACTTACACATGTCTAAACAATTACTTTAAAAGAACAAACTATCGTAAAAGAATTTAAAAACATTCTCATATTCCAACGTCGTTACACAGATCAACACTAATCATCATAAACCATTTCTCCTACCCTTCCTCCGCCTGGCTCCATGGGACTTTCACACTCTCCACGCAACACCATGACGTCATCATCATGCGACTTCTTTCATTCACCATACTATCGTATACAATTGTTACCGCATTATATATAACCACTAAAACGGCCACAATCTCCTCAACGAACGCCTCGACTCGCTTCTTAACAACAATTGCTCTCACAGTGTTTCGTAAATTTTCTCACATCGTCGCCCTAACACGCTTGATTACCGCGGCTCTTCCACAGAGCTAAGCTAGTTAGCCCCAACTTCCAATATGATCCACAGACTAGTATTGATCTGATCCACGTCACAACATAACAACCTTCGTCAAGCTTGCTACTAATCACATACATTTACACATCACATTGAACAGACAAACCAATTCCCCGTACAAGGCTTTTGATTACATGGCGCAACGCTATCAACCATCAAGATTCCTGTGTAAGCCGACTTTTCATCTAAAAATTGTTCACCGAACATCCTCTAGTGTCCACAAGTCTAAACCCCATATTCTCCTAATCTACCACGTCATACACAGTCCTCTGAGCGGCGAGCCCAGTCATATATTTAATAATACAATTTCGTCCCACTAACAGGGTATAGTCTCCCACATTCACACACTCCTCACACTTATTCCCTAACCCTACACTACATTCTTTTCTTTAAGATATGTCTGACTACCCCGCATTTATCCATCAATTGTCTAGCCACTCTCAGTCCCGCTTCCTGCATCTCTGTGACTTAATCCACGTTCTACCACTCCACGCCGGTCTCTTCAAATATTTTACCTAAACTAAACTATATGCTTTGGATCACCCAAGCTTTTGCTTTCACCAGACAGACATACAGATCCGTATACTTTCCCTCACTTAGGCCTGCTCTTGCACACAGCCTCCTAACTCGACATCTTGTGTCAATCATTTCCTCAGCGCCGCCTAACATCAGCCCTAGCTTGTCCCTACAATATGACTAATAACTACTCGTCGGGCCGCCGCTTTTATATAATCAACAAAAATTTCGACAGTCTAAATCTAACATCACTCCACCAGTCCTGTACGCAAATAATACATCCACCCTGGGTCCTACTGTGGCTACACGACCAATTTTCTATTCACCCCACGTTCCCTCATCCAGACAGCCACCACTCTGTACTGCAAATTCCCAACTCCCGGCTCCTTTACTGCTTGCTCATTATGTGAACAAATCAGAACGGGTCTTAACACGGCACCAATTGTCGTATATTCCTATATGAATATCTACTGTTAATTACAGCACAATGAGGTTGCTAACTAGAGGGAGAGAAGGAGAGTGATAGTAACATGATCCTCATCTGACTCCCAAAAATAGCCAGTAGAGAATAAGCTTGTACAGCCAGACAACCAGGAGCTATGGTCCAATACTCATTTAATTGCAGCGTGGCCAAGAGTTAATGCATTGGTTACATACAGGAAATGTATTTCAAGCATAATACATGATTGTACAAAAGGATTGATGAGGTAAATCACAATAGCCCTTACACGTTGGCTCTCTACATCAAGACAGTATTGCACATAAATAGTAGTCATGTTATGTCAATGAAACGAGAATGTACTAAGCCATACACATGGGCACAACCCGGTCTTAAGGTAGGAATCTGTACATGTTACTCTAACCAACAATGAGTCCATGATTCTACTCACATGTATAACAGCACATTCTCTGGTGGATCGATGGAGGTTCAGCCGGACCCCCCTGGGGACGGGTCGGTGGGCTGGCCTCTCAACTAACTGCACTGCTCCAATACTTATAGGCCCAAAAATGACCTTCCTATCTTTCAACTGGTTCAACCAATCACAAGTATCTTAAAACAGGCAGTCTTCTTGTTAGGGCTATCTGCCCCAACATGTCCTTGTGTGTTTTGCCTGCAGCAGCAGGGGGGCTGTGGCCCCCTCCTTTTTGGACAGAGGGGGGGTTTGACTGTGGCCCCCTTTGAATGAATCAATCATTTTAACATTCCTTCTATATGGTTTTTCTTTGTAAGTTACTTTCTAATAGGTTACTATAATCTTGTTTATTATTCCAATATTGTTTTCATTCTAAACTAATATAATGCAATTATATTTTCTGTGACCTTCAATCTTGGTTAGGCAGCTGTCCTTCTGCTATACTGAGTCACCGTTTTCTGTGGTGTGTGACTGAGTAAACAATGTTGTCATGAGAGAGGTGTTGCCTGGTGGTTCCTCCAGAATGTATTCTGAGAGTTTTATGGAATGCCTACTACAGTTCACTGTTAAAGCTTTATTTTGAATTAACTATTACAACAGCAGTTTCAGGGTTAATCTAACAGTCTATTCAAGTCAAATATACCATACACACCTGCGGGCATACACTGGCTATACCGCAGTACAAGTGTTTCAGTTTTCAAAAAAGGGTTATCCCCGGCGGCAGGGGAAGCACAGGGTTACCAGAGGAGGTCCAAGACCACCCCAACAGCCCCCTCTTCGCTACGCGTGAGAGAGGAGCGAAAATAATGGAGAACCAGCCCTAAGCACACCGCACTTGGTATTCCCAGGCGGTCTCCCAACCAAGTACTAACCAGGACCGAACCTGCGTAGCGTCCGAGATCGGACGAGATCGGGCGTGTACAGGTTGGTATGGCCGTAAGCCATTACGATAGTGCAGAGTACAATATGTACCCAACAAAGGGTCTCCATAGCGCCTAACCCTGTGACACCCGGACCGACCCAGCATTTTTCCCCCCGAAAAAAGCACAAGTCCCTCAGGGTACCAGAACAGCAGATCTGCATCCCCGGCGGACAACGGGTTAACTGACCTGGACCAGCGCGACCAGACCAGTCCCGTGTCCTAACCACGCCGACATGCCCACTCCAGAAGAGGGGGTAGGTATGCGTGTCGATCTAAAACATGAAAAGAGGGCGCCACCCAGACGGTCCCCATTTAGACCGTGCTCAGTGGCCCACCCCAAGGGCGTGAGACCCCTCTACCTATGTTTTGATCTATTCCGTTAACATCCCCCAGATATGAACGAGAATTCATCGAGACAACCTAGTAAACTGGCGCTCGGAAGAGACAAAACTCCATCCCAGTTGCCCTATAAAAACGCTGTTTTAACAAGCAACCAAGGCGCACTTAGCCCCTGTGTGATTCTTTAACAGAAACACACCGAGCCAGCACTATGTATGCGTCGAGATCCAAACACATCAATGGATAGTCTAGCAAGACACCAAACATTGTTCCTCCAAGTCGCCTGGGAGAACGACACGGAGCCGTCGTGCTTCATGTACCTTCCTCTTTTTATTCAAAAAAGAAAGAACACAGACTGACATGAATCCCTCGTGACGCAGCTGAGGGTAAAAATTTTTTACATTTTTACATCCCACCACCCTCCCATAGGGAGGAGATGGAAATCCCCAGAGAGACTTCCCACGCGAGCTGTATAGATTGAAAAGAATATATTGCAACATTGAGCTATGTAAAAATTTGGGTTAGGGCTCTCCGAGGAGGAGGCACCGAACCAATACACACTCAATAATCGAATTGAATCGAATACACACACAATAGAGCAGGACTCCTTTTTGAAGTTCTACTTACCTTGACAATCTGAGGAGGAGGCTCTGAACTCTGAGGAGGCTCCCTCACAGGGAAGGAGAGTCCTAACTCACAGAAGGCCCGAGTAGGAGCTTTGTGAGGAGGAGCTCTGACAACTCCCTGAAACAGAACGATCATATGGACCTGAACAACTCACGGAAGTCTTACCAACAGAGACGCGCACAGTGACGTACTCTATGGCGGGGGAATTTCTGTGGTGCACACGCCCAATCTTCCAGGTCGTTGGACCAGGAAACCCCCCCCCCCTTCTTACCCTGTAACGTGCCGAACAGCAACGTGACAGGAACCTTGAAGGACAGGAGGTTTTAACCCCTGCCCATCAAAAAGGGGAGGAAAGGATTACCAGTGCACCCCTTTACGACCCCACACCCATGATACGATGTAATGACAAAAAAGAGCATGACACAGTCACAGTCAGCTACATGAAGTGTCTAACAGCTTCACACAGCTCATGTGCTAACCTGCTATCTGATTTTTACTAAGGAAAAAACACAGAATAGAGAGGGCCCCTTTAAGAGCCCCGGTACCAGATTTACACATGTGCTTCTGTGGCCAACCTAACCCAGTTGTAGATCACAAGCACACAACCCTTCATCACAACAAAAAATGGCAAGTACACTCTTGCTACAGAGGAACGCCGTTTTTCATAACGAGAGAATACAGAATCCTCGATTAGTATCGGCCACAGGCCTTGCTAAGCACACGAAAAGCGACCAAACAATCTTTTCTTTAGGAAAATATAGTTTCTCAAGCGGTTAGCACAACCCCAGCAACTAAGCTAAGGGTTACATCGTATCCCCACAAACACAGTGACACAATATATTGTAAACAACATGTCTGAGAGGAGGGTGGGGAAGCCCCAGGGAAACCGGGGGGAATCACCCCTCCTACCTTACCCTTGATACGGCCCAGTTGAACAGGTAACCCTGTTAATATGTGAACACACTGTTCATTGTCATTACAGGCTGAGAAAAGAATTCATTCTTCACTCATATGTCACTAAGCATAGCTTTATAGGTTAATTAACCCCTTAGTTGTGAGTTCACGGTACCTGAACACACATGATGTTCTCAACACAACTAACCAGATCATTTTTACACATGTAAAACAACAACCCGATTTGTATGGAGAGAGAAGCTATACCAGTGACAAGACAATTCACACACAACACGCGTCGTATCCTAAATGTATTGCAGCAACACCCGTTTTGGAAAACATCGTTATTACAAAACATTTAGAAGGGAAGGAAGAAGAAGTGTTTAAGGTCCGGTCGGGACCTACCTACCGTGAGCGCAGGCCAAGCGAACTGCAATCCGACTAATGGGGCACCCAGCCGCTACGGTTCTCCATGTTGACGCAGTCCTCGCCGGCCGGGCTCCCGGTAGGTTCGACTAACATCCTCTGTCAAAGATGACGTCGTAGTCAGAGTGTTGTAAAACATGTTATAGTCATAGCAATGTTCAACAGTGTAGCATCAAGCTAACAGCCGCTCTCGACTGAAAGCAACAAGCTAACGTTTCCTAGCCTAGTGACACAACGGGCTAGCACCGCAGCTAACAGCTGACTGGCTAACAGGTAGGCCACAACTAGCACGCAAGCTAAGCAGCTATCACCTGAACTGTATACAACGACATAACAAGCCACACTTCAGACAGGCCGCCGTCTGAAACCCTCCTCATCATTTAAGAGAGAAGAGAAAAAGAGATGTCAACACAGTTTACAACGGTGATTTTACCAGCCAGCACAAGTCCCATCTGGGCTGCAGCCGACTTGAACATGGATCTTCCGATAACGAACATCCATGCTCACATTTCCTCGTTAGGGTATACTTCCATTTGTATATGAAAGATGGGGCCTGCACGGGACAGAGAAGCATCCGCTCGTCCAGAGAATCCTGGGATCACCAGTTCCTGGTCGCGGCCCACTAGTTGACTATAATGGGCTTCAGACCAAGATCCTCCGCCGTCGCCTAAGAGGCTGAACAGAGGACCCTAATCTGGGGCCGGCTTTCGTAAAAATTGTCAGCTAGCCCCCATAGCACTAACAGACAAGTGGTGCTCGCAAGCAAACATTACTCACCCAGGCTTGAAAACCAACCAGTCCCTCACAACAGACTTCCACAGTCCAGCTGCATAGCAGGAGGGTCAAACCCATCCAGCCGCAGCAAAGGAGGACTGCAGTTTGGGGAGTATATTAGCGACGCAAGCCCCTAATACGAAAAACCGGTGGAGGTTTAGAATGATCATCATCTTCCAGACACTCCAGTGACAAAGACAATATCGCCGTATTTTCTCGAAAATAGTGAGAGAGAAAATAAAGATATGATGTCAACGTATCTCCTTGTTCTTCCTTTCCTCAGACTAAATATTTTTCTCCACGTCAAGTGGGCATGTGAGCAGCACGTATCTTGTGGATGAAATTTGAGAAGGAGATGAGTGTGTGGCCCCACCCCTGCTTATGTAGGTAAGCGGATGGGGGTGTGGCCAGATGAATGCTGGCATGTAAAAGTACATGGTGGAATTTTTTATTCAGTGTATATACGCTGAAGCGAGATATATGCAGACAGGTGCTGAGCGAAGCCATAACGCTACAGAACCTTCTGTATTGTCGCAGTGAAAGGGTTAACACTTTGTCATGTGGCAGTGAAATGGTTAACCTTCTGTATTGTCACAGTGAAAGGGTTAACCATTTGGTAGTGTGGTAGTGAAAGAAGGGTTAAGGAGTGTTTGGATGTGTGTGCATGTGGATGTGTGTGCAATGAGTGTAGATGGATGGGTTGTGTAGATGGAGCAACGCCTCGCTTCCTTGTTGTCTCCAGGTTGGATGTTAAAGTCTGGATGAGGGTTTTGACATAGATGTCATGCTGAGGGGGCGTAATTAATGCGGGGGACATGTCCCAGGCACTTTTTCAGAAGGCAGGTTTTGTCCCCTGCACTTTTTTATTGACATAATGTTCGTTTTTTTTTTTATATATATATTTTTTAATGTATCCAACAGTAAACATCCTAACCATGTCAGAACAGCAGTCATAGTGCATATTTTCAGCAATACGTTTGTTTACCAATAGGTTAAAGTGGTATTAATGAAATATGAGTTTAGGAATTGTATTCAATAGATCGCAAATTTTGACCGGAAATAAATGAGAGCGGCCATTTTTCTGTAGTCATTATGATCAGTGTTGCAGTGGCAAATTGACAGTAGGTCAAACGCTCCACGCGCGCATGCACAGTTTTTTTTGGCACAGATTTTATTTATTTAATTTTTTTTGCCTTGAAATAGAGAAGCTGAAAAAGGTAGCAGCGTATGAAACTTTTGTATCACAAACAGTACTGTATTTGCAAATCTGGTATATGTCATAAATGTATAGATGTAGCAGTACTGTCTATCTGTATGTCGTGTATGTCATATATGTTATGATGAATTGAAAATGGGGGACCCTGATGTAAACAAGACGAAAGTCTTTCTCTGGTCTGCATCCCCTTAACAATTGTATGTATTTAGCTGTACTGTACCCATTCTGCAATCTGTTAATAAAGTTTTCAATCAATCAATCAATCAATCAATCAATCAATCAATCAATCAATCAATCTCGCAGTGCAATACTCCAATTCAGCCATTGGGTGGGACGGTCATGTGACCCAAATCAGCCAATGGAAGCGAGGGTCCTAGAGTGTTGGTGCTCTCGTCCTGCAGCTGGATACTATTGCCTCACAGCGCGGCCATCAGCGCGCGGCCCAGAGAGCGCCGCTGGCTCTGCGGCTCTGCAGCTGCATGCTTCTCCGGGAGTCCGGTTGGATAATGCCATGTAAAAAGTCGCATGCCTGACATATCGGCATGTAACTCGAGAACCGAGGCACGGATTTTGGCGATCCAGATGGCATTCGAACGGCAACGAATAGCGCTTTATTCTGTAATTTATATGTTCGGCGAAAAATGCAGCCCCGAGCCTTCAGATGCTCGCAAAGGGCCGTGAAACTGAAACTGAAACTGAAAAACATTTCGATGAATTAATAAACCCCCCCCGGACGCCCCGGACAGGGCGTGAAAAGAGGACATGTCCGGGCAAAAGAGGACGTTTGGTCAGCCTACTCTACCTGTGCTTTTGTTATGTAAAAACGGTGGCCGCGGCCCGGGCCGAGCCGGTACTTAGTTACAACGAATGGGAACAGCGGATTTTTGTGTGCGTGACTGCGCGTACACGCGGGAACATTTCCGTGCGCGATTGCGCGCACTTCAGCCTCAGTGAGCGAGGTATAACGCCGTTATACCGAGTTATACCAGCACTGCAACACTGATTATGATGAAGGAAAGACAGGGCTTTCAATGAGCGTTGACATTTCGAAAAACTACATCTCCTAGGGTTCTCCAGCTTTCTGGGAGCAAATTACTTCCTGATAGTTATTTTTTATTTCTCTGGATTATATACCACAAAACTCAGCGTTATTGGCATAGTTTGGAGCACAGTTAGTTTGTCTCCCATCTGTGAACATTTAGCAACAATCCGCGTTTCAAAACGTATTCAAAATGGCGGACCTGTCGCAAAAATAAAAAGCTGACTGTATTTACAGTAGATTTCATTCTCGGTTCTTCATGCACACCTGGTGATACTAAATCCAAATTGAACTCTGTCATTGGAACGAGTAGATTTGGCCCGATCCATAGATGTGCAACATCGCTATAATAAGGTAATTTATAGGCCTGCTATTCTATATTCTATAATAATATTTCAAATTGCATGAGTCCGGATGGCAGAATTCAGTACTGTATCTACAAAACCTTCTGTTTAATCATCTTCCCTTTATTCATTCCCTTAGATTTTCTGTACACGTGATCTCAAGAAGGTACTGAACGAGCTCAGTGGCAGTTTTTCATGTCTGGTCATTTTTAGCATGGTGTTATTCACTGTCAAAGATACAAAGAAAATTCGTAATTCATATTCCCCTTTGTTTCATCGCAATTTAAGCAAGCCTAGTTGTAACTGAGGGGTACAATTCCCTGACTGTATTGAGAGTATGGTATTATTAAACCACTACTTAGTTATGTACTTTAATTACTGGCCATACAGTACATGAATATATATGGTGAACACCCACACAAGAACACGGCATTGACACATAAAGTTCTATTTGGAGGGTATTTATTATTATCAGAGCAAGCAACGTTAGGTTACAGATTGAGAATTATACTCGCGCTTGTAAGGCGAAGAACACACGTAAAGTAAGTCAAGAGCGTAAGTCAATGAGAATACTAAGATGGGTCTAAACTGACGCCACCTGTGGCATAGCAATTACATAGGGCACACTAGTACCAGCTGGAGACACTGGGGGGTTCCCTCCGGGTGTAAGGCCGGCAGGGTAGAGGAATGTTCGGGTACAAAATCTGGGTCAACGAGGAATAAAGAAGCTCCAGCTACGGGAGTCGGTACATGTACTCCCTTGATCGGCAGACAAAGCAGCAGTTGTAATCCAAGTATGCTCGACAGCATGGAAGACAGCCAGCCAGCCTCTTCCTAGAGGCGGGCTCGAGTGATGATCCTCACGGGGGTAAATCCCAAATGATAGTGGAATCCACGGTACTCTCCTCCAGTGGTAACGGTCTCAAAGCAATATAATCCAACCAGAAATGGTTCTGTAGTCGCCGGTGTAGATTCTCCTGTGCACTATACTTCACATTAAACTAGGTTGAACTTGACGTTACTTCACTAAACTCTGACACTTTTACTATCCTATTCGCACATGTTCTAAGTGCTCTATTTAGACGCAAGGTTGCTCACTTCACTTGCACGTTGACTCGTGGTGAAGGGTTACTAGGTTTAGGTAAGACTACTGCTGTTTACACCTGCGCCGTATTTATACTTAAGTGACAATCTAGTGCCAACCTGGTCACTCTGGTCCTGAAAACACTACACTGCCAAAGGCATGTTGTAACATGCCCCAAACTCGCCCACTGCACCTGTCTGAGTACGAGACTGCCTGGAGCCTGGGGGGGGGGGGGTGTCCAATAGGAGAGCGCATATCACTCTGGTTTGTACGCAGGTAAAGGGACATTCCGTGTATATATACAAATAATATACAGGGGATATCAAACGATATACAAATATTATACAAGGGATATCAAACAATAAATATATATATTCGGTTTAATCTGACCCTTTGTAACAGCCGCCTCCTAATTAGTCTGCACCTAATTAGATAAAGCAAAGACAGATTAATCGTCTTGTCAACTACTCAATGTCTGTTGTGGGGAGTAGGGCAATCTACAAAGTCAATGGGTCATGATCGTCATCAAGGGAGTCAGGGAGCCTTGGCAACTCTATCAGCCTCGCCACGGGTCGGGTGCATGTCCGTCCCTGGACAATAACTTCTGCCGCTCTGACCTTTCCGTCGGCACCAGTGATCACTTTGCTTACGCGGCCGGCCGGCCACGCAGCTCGGGGTAGTGACTGGTCTATGATCATAATGATTGTGTCCACCTTGTAAGTTGTCCCTGTCCTTGACCCGCTTCTGACGGGCTGGAAGGGATGGTAGGGGGCTTAGGAGGAAGCGGGCCTGAGACTGGTTGATCTGTGCTTGGCTGTGCCTCCACATCCTCCGTCTGTTCCTCTTGTTTGGTCTGTACCCCGTCTGAGGAGGGGCCGGTTCCGGCCGCCCCATCAAGGAGTCGCTTGGGGTGCTGGGTTCGAGGTCAGCTACGTCGCTTGGAGCGCAGCTGAGGGGGGTGGAGTTCGGAACTCCCTCTTCTTGGGCCCACGGTTCTCTCACCGGCCTCTCGTCTAATGTCAATAGCCTCTCAACGGGCTGTACGAGAGAGTGGCCTGTGTCGCTCACCTTTGTGTGCAGGCAGCGTGTAAACGTGGGTTGACTGTCAAGTCCGTAGAGGGGGCCCTGGAGCGTCCACCCCAGTCGGGTCTGAACCGCGACTGGGCATCCTTTGGGTCCGATGTGGGCCGCCTCAATTGGGAGAATGAGGTCCGCGAGGTCGGAGCCTATGAGCAGGGTCGGTGTGGCGCCGTCGATGAGCGGTATAGATGAACTGGGCTGCGGCGGAAGCGAGGAGGAGAGTCTTTTCAGACCCATCGTCTAGGACGGCGTAAGTGTCCAGGACCTTGTCCTCGTAGCTCAGGAGCACTCTGACCACTTTGATGAGCACTCGGGGGGGTCCCGCTATGCTGGTCTATGTGGAGCACTCCTGTTGGTGGGTTGCCTTGGATCTTCTGTAGTGGTGCCGACTCGCTGTAGTCCGAGTAGCACCGTGACTCCCAGTGTCTGCTGTAACAGTCAGGACACCAGGGGGCGGTCCTATGGATCTTCGGTAGTGGTGCCACCGCCTCGGCCTGATACATCACCGTGACGGGCCCACTTTGGTTTCCTGGCGGACGCTTGTTGATGTCGTGCAGGACCTCCAAGTGGGCGCCGTCGCACTTGCTGCATTTCTTCTTTAAACGGCACTCAGCTGCCATATGGCTGCGCGCGCAGCGGAAGCAGCGGCGGTTGGCTTTGATCCACTGACTCACCTCGTCAGTGGTCAGCTTCTTGAAAGTGTCACATTGATACAGCCGATGTTCCTGTTCACAGTACTGGCATTCAATCTTCCACTCCCCTTTGGTCGGGGGGTTGCTGTGGTTCTCGTGCTGCGGCACTGACTCGGCCTGGTGCATAACGGTCACTGACCGGCGGTTATCATTAGATCTCCGAGGTCCATCTCTTGGGCTTGGTCCACTCCACACGAACGTATCCAGTCGTAGGCTGCTGACTTCCCTCGCGAGGAAGGCGGCCAGGTCTAGGAGGGATGGCTCGGGACCGTCGGGATCACGGTGGTCTCTCTGCCGCCGAAAGCGCTCTTGGCGGGCTGGAGGGAGCTTCTCTAGTATTCGTTCCACATTAGAGTTAGCATATAGTTCATATCTCCCTTTCTCCTTTTGGGACCCCAGCATCCCTACCAGGGATTGTACCTTGATAGAGAGGTCATCCAATGCTCTATTGTCTTTGGCTGGGGGGAGGCGGTCAATATCTCTTATTTCTTGTATCACGTAGTCCCATATGCGTCCATAACGCTGGTCGAGGGCCACTAGAGCCGCGGAGTATGGGGTACTTGAGTTGGAATATGCCAGCGCTATATTATGCGCTCTGGGCACCTTGAGGTGCTTGAGGAGGATGGCATATTTGTACGACTCATCGGGGACGTCGGACATCATAGTCTCCAAGCACATCCGTAATTCCGTGTACTGTGCTCTGTCCTCGTGCGTAAAGTCTGGGAACGTCGGTGTGCCAAGGTACGATACCATGGATGGCTGGCACATTGGTGAGCGTAGGGGAATAGGCCTCCTGGGCGAGTCTCCCCGTACGTGTTGTCGTGGGTTGGTACTTGGTGGGTACCAGGGGCCGGGTACCCGGGTGCTGTTCCTCGGTGCTGACTGTACGTCAAACTCACCCGTGAGTTGGGTCGGGGGTTTGTAGTGCAGTGGCTCGGGGCTGACGTCGGGGCTGTACTGGGCCTCCTGGTCCAGAGTACGTTGCTGCTGGTCGGAGCTGTACTGGGCCTCCTGGTCCAGAGTACGTTGCTGCTGGTGGGCTTGACATTCCTCCTCTTCCTCTTCCTCTTCTAGGTCCTGGAGTCTTCTAGTCAGTCTCTCGGCGACGTAGGCCGGTTCTTCCCGGTGGCTGGGTCTCGTATGGACCGGTCGGGGAGGGGGGTCGGAGACGTAGACAGGATCCTCTTGTTGGCCGGGTCCCGGGTCGCTTCGTCGGGTAGGGGAATGTGCCCTAGACCCTTGTCGTGATGATCTCCGGGAGCTCCGTGCGGAGAGAGGGGGTGTCGCCATGGCAATCAATTGTTCTATCATCTGCGCCTGCAGCCGGTCGCGCTCTGCTTCGCGCTGGGCATGGGCGGCGTCGCGCTCTGCTTCGCGCTGGGCATTGGCGGCGTCGCGCTGTGCAATGGCGGCGTCGCGCTGTGTTTCGCGCTGGGTATTGACGGCGTCGCGCTGTGCATTGGCGGCGTCGCGCTGTGCATTGGCGCTGGCATGGGCGGCGTCGCGCTGTGCATTGGCGGCGGCGCGCTGTGCATCGGCGCTGGCATGGGCGGCGTCGCGCTGTGCATCGGCGCGGCCTCTCTCAATGTTCTCTTCTGTCTGAAGGCGTCTGGTCTCCAGTCTTATGCGGTCGTCTTCACTCCTTTGTTGCGCCTGGAAGCGCTCTTGCTCGGTTGCAGAGTGTTCGCGTTCACTAAGGGCTTGTGCTTGGAGTTGCGCGTGAAGGCGCTCTCGTTGGTCTGCAGATTGTTCGCGCTCGCTCGTCTGTTGAGCCTGGAGGCGTTCTCTTTCCATGGTAGAGTGTTCGCGCTCACTAAGCGTCTGTGCTTGAAGTCGATCGCGTTCAGTGGAGGCTGCCAGGGTGGCGATGAATGCCTGCGCCAGCATCTTGTCCGCTTCGCTGGGGGATGACGCCGACGGAGGTGATCGGCTTCTGACAGTGCTCGTTGGAGATCTGTTCTCTGGGCGCGCCCCGAGGTCCATCTCCTGGGCGCGCTTCTCTTCTGGTCGTGTGTCGGGTTCTGTGCCTGGAGCGCTTTCTTTATCCTGGAGCTCTCCGGGGACTATCCCGGTGACATTGTCTGGAGGTATAGTCATGTCATGTCCCACCTGGTCCCCCCCGTGAGCTGAGTCAGTTTGGTCTGAATCCACTGGGGTCTCTACTTGCAGGGTCGCCTGGTCGGTAGGATTTGACATGCTTTGACTATCCGCTTTAGCCGTATTTAACGTCTGTTTAAAGCTAGGTATTAGACTGACAGCGTATTCCTCCAGATAGGGAGGTGGCTGACGTTTGCGCTGCGGGCGTTCTAGCTTGGGAGAGCCGCTTGGGGAGTGTTCACCGCTGGCCATGGTTAATATCAATATTATATTAAATATTACACTGATACCCTCCGGCTTGAAGGACCAATTGTAACTGAGTGGTACAATTCCCTGACTGTATTGAGAGTATGGTATTATTAAACCACTACTTAGTTATGTACTTTAATTACTGGCCATACAGTACATGAATATATATGGTGAACACCCACACAAGAACACGGCATTGACACATAAAGTTCTATTTGGAGGGTATTTATTATTATCAGAGCAAGCAACGTTAGGTTACAGATTGAGAATTATACTTGCGCTTGTAAGGCGAAGAACACACGTAAAGTAAGTCAAGAGCGTAAGTCAATGAGAATACTAAGATGGGTCTAAACTGACGCCACCTGTGGCATAGCAATTACATAGGGCACACTAGTACCAGCTGGAGACACTGGGGGGTTCCCTCCGGGTGTAAGGCCGGCAGGGTAGAGGAATGTTCGGGTACAAAGTCTGGGTCAACGAGGAATAAAGAAGCTCCAGCTACGGGAGTCGGTACATGTACTCCCTTGATCGGCAGACAAAGCAGCAGTTGTAATCCAAGTATGCTCGACAGCATGGAAGACAGCCAGCCAGCCTCTTCCTAGAGGCGGGCTCGAGTGATGATCCTCACGGGGGTAAATCCCAAACGATAGTGGAATCCACGGTACTCTCCTCCAGCGGTAACGGTCTCAAAGCAATATAATCCAACCAGAAATGGTTCTGTAGTTGCCGGTGTAGATTCTCCTGTGCACTATACTTCACATTAAACTAGGTTGAACTTGACGTTACTTCACTAAACTCTGACACTTTTACTATCCTATTCGCACATGTTCTAAGTGCTCTATTTAGACGCAAGGTTGCTCACTTCACTTGCACGTTGACTCGTGGTGAAGGGTTACTAGGTTTAGGTAAGACTACTGCTGTTTACACCTGCGCCGTATTTATACTTAAGTGACAATCTAGTGCCAACCTGGTCACTCTGGTCCTGAAAACACTACACTGCCAAAGGCATGTTGTAACATGCCCCAAACTCGCCCACTGCACCTGTCTGAGTACGAGACTGCCTGGAGCCTGGGGGGGGGGGGTGTCCAATAGGAGAGCGCATATCACTCTGGTTTGTACGCAGGTAAAGGGACATTCCGTGTATATATACAAATAATATATAGGGGATATCAAACGATATACAAATATTATACAAGGGATATCAAACAATAAATATATATATTCGGTTTAATCTGACCCTTTGTAACAATAGTAATAGACACACTATTTCTGACCCTGGGAATACATTCCATGAGGTCCATAGATGTCCCTAGATACCAAGAACATGCAAATGGACCTTGTAGAAGTGGAGCAATCTTCCATTTACTTAGGTATGTATTTTTAGGCGGATTTTCAGAAAATAGGGCTTGGGCTTAACACTATCGCGGCCACTGGGATGAGTCTAATTAATCTCAAGAGGACCAGGAAAGGTAAACAGACGTGGGGCTGTTTGTAGAGCTAAATCTATACCTTATAGTATTGCTATCTGTCCATTCTCATTGTCAATTGAGTCCATAAACCGTCCCTTCAAAATGGCTTAAAGAGAAAAAAAATGTCATCAATACGTTCTCATTTTATAGCGCCGTGAATATAAGCGTTAAACGGGATTTGGTCTAGTATATTTTCTGGAAGGCTAGATATAGGGCTAATAGCTGCTAACGTTATATCCAATGGCATTTCCGTTTTACAGATGCTACAGTTAAAACTCAAACTGCATATGATCGGCACGATCCTCAAGCATGTATGCATGAAGGGGGGGGGGGGGGGGGGGCGGGGGACGTCGTTTCTGATTATTGATTACCAATAACCGCGTTAGCCTAACTAGCCTCATAGGCCGAACGCCTGGTTGAGTATCATAACAATTCCCGATTGGGCTGTACTTTACGTGAAAAATATCTTACCGTGGTCCGGTGGGATTCCCCCGAGCATTTCCCTGTTATCGATCGTCATCTGGTAGATCGATATGTCCATTGGCTGATGATAAATCCCCTTATTGCATGGTGAAATCTGCGATGCAAAACGTAATCCAAGCTACATGCTGCACATCGAGAATCCTGCTAACTGAAATCTCCATTGAAAGTAAAAA
This sequence comes from Notolepis coatsorum, assembly GCF_963971535.1. Lineage (NCBI taxonomy): Eukaryota > Metazoa > Chordata > Actinopteri > Aulopiformes > Paralepididae > Notolepis > Notolepis coatsorum. Next base: position 92,662,794 of record NC_140171.1, read on the forward strand.
AAAATAATGATCCGTTCAGCCACAGGGCACACTGCATTATCGCGATAGCGCCCCTAAGAGGATCTGGCCGGTATTGCACTTTGTCTAATTCAAAGAGTAGGGTAAATCTGCAGTGCAGCTCGGCGACATTGAATAGGTTATTAATATGGAATAAAAGCAATAACAACTTGCCACGGATATATCCGTGCTTCTGTCCACAACTGGTGGAATCGAAACACGGAGATCTCCGTGCTTGGGCGGGATAGTGTTAAGAGGTTAAAAGCCTCTAGGCTGTTGTTTTATACATACAGTATGTTGATCTCTACTTGACCCTCAAAGTGCACCAGATTGATGCATTTAAAATTCTAAATGTTCAACATTTTCCCCGGACCACGCCCCAAATGTTTGTAAACAAAAAGGATATTTATTGACATAAAAGGAAGCAGGTAACTCAAGGGTGAGCCAAGGCCAAAACAACAAACAAACACCACTATCTCAAAACAAACCAACCTAACCTATGGTAAAGGAAAATACATTCAGTAACCTAAACCATTAACTAACAAAAACAGGAGAAAACAACACTCAAATGAAATGGCGGCTCACCCCATTGGTGATTCCTGAAAACGAGAAAAAAACACACATTAGTAATATAATACAAGGTAAAACAGAAACCAACTGCTAAACAAATGTATAGCAAAACAGGAGGAACATTTATTCAAATGACCAAATATCCTGGAGAAATATCAATGTCACCTGGATTTTTTTTTTTTTAGACCCTCCCATTTTGTTTGAAACTCGACTGTTGGTTGTTAGTATTATTGCAGCGCTGCCCAGTTTGAGCCTTGGCCCACACTCCCTTTGTTTTGGCCCGCCATGGCATTTGACAAGCTCATGCTTATTATCCTCTTATTTTTAAGTGCTGTAAAAGCCTAGCCATAATGACTACCAGACTTAATTTTGTGCAGCTAAAAAGTACATAATCTTGAGTTTTATAGCAATGTACAGCACAGTGCTACTTCCCTATTAAATTACGTACGTCATTTATGAGGAAGTATGGTATTACAGAGTTGAGTGAGTGATGTATTTACACCACTTGTCGGCTGTGGCACGTGGTTTGAGACACTTCCTGTCAGAAAGGTGTCTTTCCTTAAAATGCAAATTCATATAAATACTAGATAAAAGAATGTTAGTGTTTTTTTTTTATTATTTTTAAACTTAATTTTAGATTTAGAATGTTAATTTCCTATCAAATATAATATGTTTTAATGTAATGTAAACATCTGTAACGTCTTTTTGGCCCACGGCCCTCCATCCAGATAGAATTTAGAATTTGGGCACCTCTGGATTATAAAATAAGGTGTTCTGTATTACTAGTATACCCTCTCCTGGCATGCAGGAGTTGTTGCTAAAAACAAGAGGAGGTCAGACGACCTTATTGTACAGTTAGCAGTGGTGGGTGTAGCAGTCACCTGTAATGAACCTCAGACAGTTAGCATTGATGGTGTAGCAGTCATCTGTAATGAACCTGAGACAGTTATCAGTCACCTGTAATGAACCTCAGACAGTTAGCAGTGATGGGTGTAGCAGTCACCTGTAGTGAACCTGAGACACTTCATCATGAACCCTGCATCATTAAAAAATTAGGACTAAACTGGGGTTAAATGTAAATGATATGACCGTTTGTGAGCAAGTGCTGTCCTGGATTGTCAAGAAAAACTCCTGGAAATGTCCTGGGAAATGATTTCTCAAGTAGAGTGGGAACAGCTGCGTTCAGGGCTATGAACAAAATTCTCTGACACAGCTTTTGCTTAGATGATGGTAGATTGTTATAGTGGAGGTCTTAATGTGTAAAGTGTTTTGACATAGTTTTCATCCCAAAACTATCTGAGTGGACAAGTGTAGTAGTTTTTGATACATAAATCCTAAACCTCATTGAATCTTTTATTTCTACTAGAAAAGGTCTGAAACTGGTGTTCAAATCAAAATAATGTGTTTTAATCATGTCACTATCATGAAACCTTATGTGGCCTGAGAGATTAGAGTGTGTGTGTTGTAACAGAGACCGGGGGAGAACCACAGGAGGTCATTTGCATACAGTCCCCTGGCAGCTGCAAAACACTGGATAAAAGGTTGTTAAACTGGTCCTGTGACTGATTATAGGACAGGAAACCGACACCTTGTACCCCAGGTCCTGCAGCTGTTAGGAGGAGGAGAAAGGGTCTCCATTCTCTGTAACAAAGTACATGTTTAAATGACTATTGGTATACTTGGATTAATTTAATATGAACTATAGGAAATCATGTTTTATTGTGGACCTAATCTTGAATCTAATGATATAATGTACGCCAGGTTTATGACGGGGAAACACAGAGTTTGAAATTAGGTCACGTTTTGAATCTACATTGGAAAATACTTAAACTGTATACAAGAGAGATTGATGTAAGTTAAATGAATGATTAGGCCTGTTAGCTATTCACTGAAAGTCAGCAGACTTTGTGTTACAGACTTAAATCCCCTGCAATGTAAAATTAGTTTCACCTAGAGTGAAACTAGTCTTAATGGTAACAGAATGTGTTCAATTATGATATCTCTGTGTTTATGTAATCAAGGGCAAATCAAATATATATATTATGAGATCAATAACCCAAGTATTAAGTTGTTAGATGGTGTTTGTTCTTTGACTGGAGAACAAAGGAAAGTTCAGTTGGCAGTGAAGCCAACCCCCAATTTCACATCCAAACTTAGTAGGCCTGGGATTGGAGGAAAAGATTTGATGATGTCATTTTGGTGACGTCACTCAGAGACTCTAGGCTTTTGATAAGAGGGGGTGTGGGACGGTGCAGGGAACTCTGAAACCAAACCACCAAAGGAACCACACCCATCTCTTCACACAGGCGACGACGACGGCGGAAGCAGAGGAGCAGAACACACAAAGAACATCATTTTGGAGGGAGAATAGACCTTTGCTTTGTTCACCAGCAAGAGAACAAAGCCCAGCAACAACTTATCAACTCTACTGTAATATTAGTCTGATATAAGGGATCTGTGGCTTAGTACTTGAATACCCTTATATCATTGCAAAATCCATTTTTTATTGTAATTACACTCTTAACTTTTAATTAAACCAGATGCTGTTTACCAACTTCTCCTCTCCATTTCTCCTGCTGATCCGCTGGTCGTCAAACAAAGACCTCCAAGTCTTTGTTAAAAGTACTTTCCAGGGCTTTTAAGGTTTTGTACACAACGCAGAGCAGATTAGATATTAGGTTCTGATTATATCAGAACAATAAGCTCAGGAAAGTACTACATTTAGGTGCTGTGACCCTAGAACTAGAAGCGGCCGTGAATTGAGAATTTATTTCTTCATTCTTCAAACTCAACAAACAACCAGAGCTGCTGAACTGCGACAGCTTCGATCCTGAGAAATAGGTGAGTGATGACGAAGAATAGGTCGCTCAGTTCGAACAAGGGGGTTGAAAAGTTAAAACCTCATATAGGAATATATGAAGAAAGCCTCATATAGTATCATCATATAGTATTAAATATGTAGGCGTTGGGGGGGCATAACTACTGTATCATAGTGCGGGTCGAGGCGTCGGACTACATCTAGTTGGAAGGTTCATTGAATCGTGGACCCGGTAAACTGTTGTTGGCAAGATTCGACAGGGCGTATTCTGGGGAATGGAACCTAAACATTTACCTCAGAACCGGACGCAGCGTAGTTGGTAATTTTTTTTACGGGGTCGGGACAATGGGTGAGTTGTGTGTCTATGCTGGCGAGATGGACCAAAGCCCGGCCTGGTACCGTAACTCAACCGGCAAACGGCGGGGGGCTGATCCATCGGCGGAACATAGGGTCGTTAATACACTAATTCAACATTGTTTGGATCATGTAGATCAGAAGATGTGAGTGCGGAGGCGATCGATATGGATACAGGGGGCTTGTTATGGATCATGAGAATTACCGTGAAAGTGATATGACGGGGGAGGCCTTTCTGGAGTTAGCGTAGGCCTTATTAATGTATTAATCCAGAGGCAGCCGTGACGTTTCAATTCGACGCATCGAGCTCTCTGCATTAATATCGGCCGACTAAATGAAGATTATGCCCAAATTGGTGTGATCGAGGGATCAAGACGAAGGGATTGTCTACAAATGGAGATTTGTGGATTACAGAAAACCCTTAGTCGGGGCGATCCGTTTTTAGTGCGTTTAAACTCTAGATCATATTACGACACGTCCGTCGTGATAATTGGCGAACAATAGTACTTAAGAACAATGCGGTTCAAAATAACTGGTTGTAAACTTAAACATTCAGTATAGTTAAAGTGTACGATTGCACTTGGTCTCGTTTTTAATAGTCGCGCGGAAGTTATTGAATAAAGTGAAACGAAATGTGAAAACTGCCGCGCGGACGTTCTAGTAACAATAGTATGTAAATCTGAATGTTTGTGTTTTTATTTGTGGTTAGGAATGGCAATAATATGTATGTTTGAATGATGGCTATGGTTAGGAATGATTGATGAAACGTATGAGTTTATTGTTGTATTATTATGAAATTTAAATGACCAAACAGCCGTGGGGAAATGTAATAGTATAACGCCGGTTTTTTCGAGGGCCGTTGGAACGCGGCAGCAGTTAGCTGCTACGTTAGCCTGGGGGCGACCGGGGAATGCTAGTGACGAAGCGGCGTAGTTTAGAGTGTATAAAGTCGATCGGTAGTGTCATGGGATTACGGGGATGTGTAAGGCACTTTAAAATTTTCAAATTCGACGCGGATAAAGTAGTTGTTTAATGTTTTAAGGGATCGGGATGGAATGAAAAGTTGACCCGGAAGTCGTCCTGAGCACGCGGAAGTGAAGGCGGCGGGGTCAAGCTAGTGTTTTGAAGCGGCCTGTGTGATGTAATGTTTTTATTTTTTTGATTAAATCTCTACACTGGCGTTTTGAGAGGATTAGGGTTCTGTTGTGGGGAAAGTGGTGTTGTGTTAACATTGCGAGGTGTCGGCCCGCGCGGCGAAACGGGACAATGGGCCGTTGGGGAACGTTATTATGGTATCGTGGGTGAAGCTAAGCTAATGCTAACTAGCCGCGCTAACGGCTAAGCGGTCGCCGGTTGTGACGTCATAAGGGTGCGTGGAGCGAAGGACGGACTGGCGGCCTGCGCTGGGCTAAAGCTAACGAAGCTAATATGCTAAGCTAACTGTGCTAACGACATAGCATGACGAGACTCTCGGGATATCTCGCGATGAGGCGGCCATCTTGAGTAGGGGCGCCGGGCGTCCATTGTTGAGGGGAAGGTGGAGTTTATTTAGGAATGCGGTAGGGGGCAGCAGAGGACATGGTGAGTTTCCATTTGAAACTGGTTTTGGGTTCTGCACACAGAACGATTTCATTTAGAGGTTGGTTTAATAAATAGGGTTAGATTGTTATGCTTTAATCTGGTGGTGGAATGTGGGGCCCAGGTCCCCCCTCCCCCTCGCTCTTTCTCTCCCCCCCACCTCTCTCTCTCCCTCCCCCTCCTCTCCCGCTCTCTTTCTCCCTCTCTCTCACTCCCTCTCTCTCCCTTTCCCCCCCTCTCTCTCTCTCCTCCCTCTCTCTCCCTCCCTCCTCTCACCCCCCCCCTCTCTCTCTCTCTCCCTGAAACCACCCCTCTCCCTCTTTCCCTCCCTCCTCTCCCTCGCTCTCTCTCCCTCTCTCTCCCTCCCTCTCTCTCCCTCTCCATACCCCCCTCTCCTCTCTCTCTCCTCCTCCCCCTCCAATTGTGCGTTCGGCTGAGCGTGTCACTCTTTGTAGTCTCTCTCTCTCCCTCCCTCTCTCCCTCCCTCTCTCTCCCTCCCTCTCTCACCCCCCCCCTCTCTCTCTCTCTCTCGCTCCCTCTCTCTCCTTCCCTCTCTCACCCTCCCTCTCTCACCCCCCCCTCTCTCTCTCTCTCGCTCCCTCTCTCTCCTTCCCTCTCTCACCCCCCCCCCCCCTCCCTCTCTCTCTCTCACTCCCTCTCTCTCCCTCCCTCTCTCCCACCCCCCCCCCTTTCACTCCCTCTCTCTCTCCCTCCCTCTCTCACCCCCCCCCCTCTCTCTCTCTCTCTTTCTCTCCCTCCCTCCCCCTCACTCCCCGCATGGTCATGTGGCACAGGCTATATTGTAATGAGGTGTTATATGGACGAGGACTCTCGCTTGGAGGTTACCTCCTCCACCTCTAATCCATTTTCTTTTCCCCCCTCGGCCCCCCCCCCCAAAACGCTCTCTCTTTCTCTCCTAGTTTGGACTTATATATTGTGTATAGTTATTCTTTATAGGTTTCGAATGCAGTGTATTGTTAGAGTTATTGTTTAGTGTTATTCTCTGTAGGTTTCAAAGGCAGTTTGTTAGGTTTTGGACTTGTTATTGTGTGTTGTTATTTTCTGTAGGTTCCAAATGCAGTTTTATTGTTATTTTTTTGGGAATTTCTAGTGCTGGTAGTGGTATTGGCTGGCGTTAGGGCGATGATGTCGTACTCAACCGGCGGTGGGGCCGTACTCTCTGGCTCTCTCCAGGTCGCCGGCCACCTTCCGGTCTCTTGATTTAACGGAGAAGTAAAGCGTTGCTGGCACGGGGCAACACGGTAGACTCCGTGTCAGTGTCTTTTGTGTGGCGTTCATGTTGGTGGGCCGTAAGTCGGAGCATATTTTGAGGACAGGTTAGGGACTCTCCACGCAGATGGACCTGCGTGTGAGGGGTCACTCTGCTCGGCTGCACCTGCGATGGCGGTGTTGGTAGACAGATCGTCGTGGCTCGCTGTCTGTCACCGCGCATTAACGAGGATGCGCTATGCGTGCACTCGTAAAAGCTCGCTGCCACACTGCGCGCATTGAGTTATATTGTGTGTGGATATTTGGGTGAGGGTGGTTACGGTGGTTATGGTGGTTAATTTGAGTCGGAGGTGCTGTGTGTGTGCAGCAGTGGTTGAGAGTGGTGCGGAATTTGGATATCCATGAGTAGGAAGCCCGGGGTGTCGCGCTCCAGGTTTGCAAACTGGGGGGGGACACCGTGGGCTACAAGTCAGGTTGACCGGTGAGATGTCATTGGTCTGCAGGGATTTCAAAATGGGGGTGGTGTCTGCACCTGTGGTTTAATAAACAGGTTGTGCGACACTGTTCCCAATGCACGAGGATTCAGTGACATAAGGCACTGAAAATTGATTTATTTTCTCGTGAGAAGTGGGTTTAACACCTAAGTGGTTAGGTGTTATGGGGGAATGTGTAGTAATTGTGTGCAAAATTATGTGTGAAATATGGGTATTACTGATATGTAAAATGTGATGTGAGCGGAATACATTTTTAGGCTTTCTTAGTAATAGAAATAAATAAAGTTACACATAGAAGGAAAGATTAGAATTAAATATACACATAGCCATTTGCAAAGAGCAATAAGAGTTAAAGTGCTTTTATTCACCTGAATTATAAAAGTTAAAGTGATTTTAGTCACCTAAATTACCATATCCAGCACAGGTGTTTAGAAATGATAGGCTGTGAATAACAAATTTCTGATTGACCAACAGAAGGGAAAAGGCTGATGCGATATAGGGTTCCCCGGAGTTGTGTGAAGAAGGAGCATGACAACGGGATTGGGAGATCCAGTTTTCCGATGGAGACAACTGAAAAACGATTAAGGCCGTGTCGTTAATAATTCAAAAGAAAATTGCACAGCGGTTAGGTGGCCGAGCGGAGATTGCGTTCGTCACCAACCCCGGAGCTGTGAGCTGGATTCGCCTGTTCGAATCCAGCTCACAGCTCCGGGGTTGTCACCAGCTTGGCTGGCCGTCTGCACTAATACAATTGGCTGTATTAGAGGGTGGGAGAAGCTGGCGGGTGGGTCCGGGTCGTTGTAAACAGCGACTCCTACAGTTTGGTCGGGGCGCCTGCTAAGCGCGGATAGGACTTGAGGGGGATAGTGTGGTCCTCCCACACGCTACGCCCTCTCGATGAGAATCCGCGCTGCCAGGTGAAAAGAAGCGGTGATTGGCTGGACGTGTGTCGGAGGAAGCACGTTGTAACTGAGGGGTACAATTCCCTGACTGTATTGTTAGATATGATACTTACTACCACTACCTCTTGTACTTTAGACTCTGGCCACCCAGTACTAGGCATAAATAATTATGGTAAACACTCCCACGTAGATGAAACGATCCAACACAAATGTACCAAGTCGAAAGTCTGCGTTTAATAATAATTAATACATAGCAAAAGGTATGTAGAGCAATCACTTAATTACATTTATGATTTGAAATAGGATGCACTTTTATGGCAAATGAGTATTCGTTGGTATATCAATAGAGAACGTCCAATCTCTGGTGGCGCAGGCGGTAAATATACAACCTGGAATAATAGCAATGATACTTTAATGATTATAGAACTGGATACACTAGGGGGGGGTTCCGGTCGCTTGTAAGACAACTGGAGAAGGGGGGGGGGGGTAGAGTCTGGCTGTATCCGTCTGGCCGAGGGTATCCTGGGAGAACCCACGGTTGTGCGGCTCGGTGCCTCAGCGATCCTCGATCCACAGATGAAAGCAGTTGGACTCTCTGTGGGCCGGCTTCCTCCGGTCCACGATGGAGAGACGTGAAGCGACCTCGTCGTGTAGAGCGTCTCCTCACCTGTCGTCCTCTCCGGGGGGGGGGGGTTTCCAACACACGGCAGTGTTGGTCTTTATCCATAGAATAATCACTGTATACAAAGCATAATCCGTGCCTGGGAAGGCGGGCTGTCGTCGGTAGAATAATCCGGTATGCAGGTCCACTCGCTCGTCGGCTCTGGGGCTCCTCGGGTGCAGCCTCACATGGGGTCGGCCACCCTGGATAAGCAGCCAGTTCTACCCGAAACGATGGGGGTACTGACTACGATAGTATTCTCACCGCACGAAGCACTACATATGAATAGACTATTATTAGCTTAATAGACTACGTCCAACTCGACGATATAGTGCCAAATATGACTATTCAAATATTAATGTACACGATGTCTCAATACCGATGGTAGGCCGAACTTGGCCTTACTCCCACACGTGGCGTCGCGGGGAGGCTTTACGTCTGTCACTCTATTGGAGGGTAAGAAACTGGACTGAAAAAGGAAGTCCTACTTTAGTAGCGCAGTATATATACGCACTATGAACAAATAGTACCATTAGTGGTGCGGTAGCCAGATTCCTACGCGGAACTAGGACTTGTTCGTACATGTTGAGCGGTACGTTTGAACTGGGTCTGGGGGGTATGGCAGCCTGGCACCAAGGTCTCGACCAATAGTAGAATGGAGACTATTATGGGATGTTCAGTAGGCTAGAATGGATATTCAATGCATATTGTACAAGGAATATACAAGGGATATCAGGGAATATTAGAGAATATACAAATACAATTAAATATATATATATAAATAAATATATATATTCGGTTTAATCTGGCCCTTCACAACACACGTGGTAGCCTCCACTCTCCCAGATGATCTGACTGTGGGGGGTAAGTGCGCAGCGACCAGGAAGGGACTGGGAATTGGCATACGACTAACATTGGGATGGGAGAAAATCGGAGGAAAATGGAGGGGGAAAAAGATCAATTAAAAAAAAAAAAAAAAAAAAATTGCACAAATGCTCTCTTAAGTGATATTAGTATAGAAGATGCCCGACATTCCATGCTTAAAGATAAATGATGGATTGTGAAAGGGAAATGCCACTGATAATTAAGTGTATGCTTTTTCTTTTCTCTCTTCACAGCTGCTCCAGGGCGGACAAGGCAGTGCTGACAATTCCGAACTCCGAACGGGGGATCAAATTGACTTTGAAAGTCTGGGTATAGTATCACAAAGCGTTTTGTCAATTCCTGTTTGCACCAATAACTCTGCCAGTGTGAGTGATATTAACTCAAGTTTGTAAAGATAGTTTAAATACAGAGAAACTTGCTTTCCAAACGGTGAAATTTGAGTGTATGAGAGCACGTGTGAATGATTAATATAGAGCAGATTCACTAACTTTGATAGGAGCAATTAGAAGCAAAAATAGGGTAACCAAAACTGGACAAATAGTCTAGTTCATTAAGCCATAGTGTAATAAATAGAAGCAATATAAAAATGGCCAACGGTAGTCAGGCCACTGGGGGGGGCATGCCGATAACCTCTGCAGACGTTTCATTGACCGAATTGAACAGTGACGTTAACTTGATTGATTTGAATGTGACTGACTCCCCTCTTGAGACCAGTGTGACGGAGGGACTGGAAATAATGTCTTTAACTCCAACACAGGGGGGTCCTGCGCCAGAACAACAACAAAAGCCAAGGAAAAAACCTTGGCAGTCACGGGGACGAGGTGGAAACAAGAGAGGGAGTGCGAATGGATCCAAGGCACAGTCAATTGTGTGTTGGAGGTGCGGGAATCTCTGCCATATTTCTAAAGACTGTGAGCGGGACTATCTATTCACAACAGGAGGCCCTCGATGGGGGAACAGGAGAGGGGGCACGAATGAAAACCAAGGTCGGTATCAAGTGCAGTGTCCACGGCCCGTAAGCCCCCCCTGTCCAGGACCCCCTCAGCACCAGAGCCAAGATGAGAGGCGGGGCCCAGCGATGGGAAGTCAAACCGCCAGTGCTGAGATGGGGGAAGAGGCGTCGTCCTATAGACAACAGAGAGCGTTTATAGCAGTGTTCGACCGACACGAGGCAGTTCATCGAGATCTGATGAAGACACAGCTGGAGATCGGTCAAGCCGCACACGAGACTCAGAGACTGGAACAAGAACTGGCGAGAAAGACTGCACTACTAGATAGTACAGCAATTGAGATCATGCTTCGGGCGTCGGAGTTAGGCCGCCGTGATCTAACAATGTCTTGTGTCCAAATAGGTACGTGGCTTTCTCCCCAGAACAGGATCAAGGGAACCATGGCGGTGATGGCAGACAGCAAGGACATGCTCTGGGCCCGATGACCCCAGGGCCATCCGATCACAGGCGGGCGGCCCACCGGGTCCCACAACCGAGGGGACAAGGACAGGTTTGCTGGATCTATGGACTGAAAGGTCATTTTCAAAGGTCATGTCTGCAGAGGCCACCGGCAGAATAAAAATATATACAACTGATTAGGGTAAAGATGGAATAAATTGAAAAAAAAATAAAAATATATGCTACTGATTAGAATGAAAATAGAATAAATTGAATAAAAAAGAAAATATATACTGCTGATTAGAATAAAAATAGAATAAAAAATGAATAGAGGGGTTAGGTGATTAGGTTATGGAAGATACTAAAATGGATGTGTGATTAACTGACGGGTGCATGAACTAATCAGACTAACAAGAAAATCAAATCATGTTAAACAGTTAATATTAGGTATTCAATATTAGACAGTGTGATGATGTGACCCTGCGGAAGCTAGTGGTCAGTAGATTATCCATGCTTGATCAACATTCAGATTGGTCAAAGGGTGGACTGCATGATTAAGAAATTAAAAAGACCCATAGTTGTTCCTAGGTTTTTATGGTATTGATAGATGGATATTAACAGTTTATTTTTATTTCTGCAGAATTTCTCTTTTCTAGTGTGTTACGAGCAATTCCTGACTTAGGCCGGGAGCGTTCATTTTGTTTATTCATTTGATTTTTCCATTTTTGTTTCTTAGTTAATACGGGGGTGAATAGGCCCCTAGTTAATAGGTTAATTTTGTTTCTAAAATTGAGTGAAAAAAGAGATGCTCACAAGTTTGGTTTATTGTTTTCAATTATTGTTTTGGGCATGTTTTTCGATGTTTTTTTGTTTCTTTTCTATATTTTTCCTTGGGGTACCTGACAAGCTGGGAGTGATCTCGACACATCAGGACTGGGTAGTATATGTCTATATAATGGACTGAGAACAAAGTGAATGGACATGAGCTGGTTCATAGATTTTTGTTCTCCGCCCATTAAAAATCCGGATCTAGGATCTGGGGGTGTGTCGTGATTGGTGAAAGTGTTGGGAAGCATGATTCTCTGTACATTGATAAGCTCAGTAGGTTTTGGTCGCTATTGGCCAAATAGTCTTTGTGTAGGGTGTGGACATGTGCAATTGATAATTGGCTTGTGGGGGACTCTGTTGGCTTGGTAAAGGCTGACAGAGCATGTGGAAGATGTGTGTTTAAGGCGGACTGTGATTTGTTGCCATACATGTAGGACTACTGGGAGAGAGGGTGTGTCAGTACTGGCTGTCCAAGCCCGGTGGCAGCTGTCCAGGGACGAAGGTAATGATGTTTGAATGTTATTCCACATCAAAGGGTGGTGGGTTATACTGTTTTGACAGCATAATATAAGGAGAGCCATGTGAAATTTTCTGAATTTTGAATATTAACAATCTAGAAGCCATAAAAAATATAGAAAAATGATTTGGAAAAAAAAGTTGTCAGAACTCAGACCAGTAAAGAGTGTCTGAGGGAGGAAAAATATGGATTCTCAATCAATTGTTGTGGTATAAGTAACCTGCGCTGTCCACCGAAGCGATATATATTCACTGCAGGATACGAAGGGGAGATTGGGGAACCAGACACTGGCTAGTGTCTACCCAGAGGTCCATGGGGAATCACAACACTGCAGGGACCAAGAGATCCAGGAGAAGCCTAACTCTCAAGCGTTGAGAGTTCCGGCCAACGCAATGACCGGGTCTTGAGGCTTCGGAGGGGAACGAGAGAGGCCAAACGACAGGCAACCTACGAGGAGACAGGCTGCTAGGCCTCAGCAACAACTCCGGCTGTCAACAGACAGGCTGCAAGGCCTTAGCAATTGACCAGGGTGTCAACAAGCGAAAGGGTGGAGCTGCTATCGCCCCGATCAACGACCAGGCAGAGGGGGGGAGAAGCAAACCTCTTCCGCTAATCCGAGGGTCAACGGGGGTTGAGCAGCCAGCGACGACCTCCTCACAGCTGTGACATCGACAGATGGGAGATCTAATCACCCCACCTGAGAGCGACGCAACCGACACAGCAGGGGGTCCTACCCCTATAGAGTTCAGCACGAGGCACGAGGTCTCGACAGAAGACGGGGTGGGATGATGTCTAATTCCACCTCCCAGAGTTGGTTGTAGCATTCAGCAGTCGTGAACTGCACCAGCTCTGAGAAATAAGGAGGGGGCCAGGTCAATCTAGAAAACATTGACCCCCCCCCTCCTCACTGCTCTAAGTCAGAATTTGACAAACCCACAGTGGAAACCAGTGGAAATTGATCCTGGTACGAAAAAGCGTGTCAAAGACTGCACACTGCACACAATAATTAGAATGGACTGCAAATAAAGATGTTTGAGGTTATAATTATACATAAGAAATAGATGTAAAAAAGAATGTGGTGTTGATTTTTAGGATCCGAGTGTGGCAAACCGTATGTATTTTATCCAAGTATGATTTAAAATGTCTTAATTCTTATCCAGGTAGTAGTAAGCAGAAGTTAGGATCTATGTTTGACATAATTAGGGATAGTTAAACTATCCGAGTGTGGAAACTGTAGTAGTTTTTGATACATAAATCCTAAACCTCATTGAATCTTTTATTTCTACTAGAAAAGGTCTGAAACTGGTGTTCAAATCAAAATAATGTGTTTGAATCATGTCACTATCATGAAACCTTATGTGGCCTGAGAGACAAGATTAGAGTGTGTGTGTTGTAACAGAGACCGGGGGAGAACCACAGGAGGTCATTTGCATACAGTCCCCTGGCAGCTGCAAAACACTGGATAAAAGGTTGTTAAACTGGTCCTGTGACTGATTATAGGACAAGAAACCGACACCTTGTGCCCCAGGTCCTGCAGCTGTTAGGAGGAGGAGAAAGGGTCTCCATTCTCTGTAACAAAGTACATGTTTAAATGACTATTGGTATACTTGGATTAATTTAATATGAACTATAGGAAATCATGTTTTATTGTGGACCTAATCTTGAATCTAATGATATAATGTACGCCAGGTTTATGACGGGGAAACACAGAGTTTGAAATTAGGTCACGTTTTGAATCTACATTGGAAAATACTTAAACTGTATACAAGAGAGATTGATGTAAGTTAAATGAATGATTAGGCCTGTTAGCTATTCACTGAAAGTCAGCAGACTTTGTGTTACAGACTTAAATCCCCTGCAATGTAAAATTAGTTTCACCTAGAGTGAAACTAGTCTTAACACTTTGAGTGCCACTCACGAGATTTCTCGTTTTTTTTTTAGGTGGTTGCATGCCACTCACGAGATTTCTCGGATTTTTTTATTTTTTTCGTGAACTAGACATCGGCGGCCATCTTGCTACCACATTTCTGAACGTCTAGACATGCAACTTCGCTCGATTCCGCCAGGTGGCAGTATAGCCCTATGTTGTAACACATGTATAATGTTATCAGTCAATCTACCTGCATTATTATAAGGATGATGGATCTCTGCTGTGATTGGTCGATAGTAAAGATCGTGACGATCTTGACCTGCCCACCTGATATTTAACCTGAACACACCCAGCGTGAGCTCAGTGCGTCTTCGGATTTTGTGAATACAGTTATCATTGAGAGAGAGAGAGAGAGAGAGAGAGAGAGATAGATAGATAGATAGAGATATAGAGAGAGATTAGCGTTTTGATTTGATTTGATTTTGAGCATTTAGCATTGATAGTAGTAGTGATAGTATTTCTAGTAGTAGTAGTGATTCATAATATATTTTCTTCATTTTGTAATACTTATTTTCTTTTGTAGTACCAGGTAATATTAGTTGCAGTACTGTAGCAAGTACAGCACTTTTAGATAAGTGCTTAGTCCGTGTTTTAGTAACACTAGTTAGTAGATTTTCATAGCCGTTTTTATAGTAATAGTTGAGAGTAGGTATTCACAATGAGGAGAACGAGGAAGTCGGTTAGGAGAGGCAAACTCCCGGACCGATACGTCCAGACCACACTGCCGTTCACCCAGGCCCCGGTTCCACCAGCTGCCGCTGGGACGAGCCGTGCACCTCCGCCGGCACCGATCAGTTCTCCGGTCGTGGCCGCTGCCACCGGCTCTCCGGTAACGATCGCGCCGCTCCCGGTCAGAGCCACAAAGAAGCGGGTTGGGGCCCCCGGTTACCGCAGCTGTCGCTGGGACAAGCCGTGCACCTCCGCCTCAGGTGAGGCCGGCACCGATCAGTTCTCCGGTCGTGGCCGCTGCCACCGGCTCTCCGGTAACGATCGCGCCGCTCCCGGTCAGAGCCACAAAGAAGCGGGTTGGGGCCCCGGTTACCGCAGCTACAGCGGGTACAAGCCGTGCACCTCCGCCTCAGGTGAGGCCGGCACCGATCAGTTCTCCGGTCGTGGCCGCTGCCACCGGCTCTCTGGTAACGATCGCGCCACTCCCGGTCAGAGCAACAAGGAAGCGGGTTGCGAAGACCCGGCATGTGTCGCCGCCGTCCTCCCACACCACGGACGAGTCTGAGATCGACATCGCTGATGATAATGACGAGTGGATGCCAGGTAATTTCAATTCAATAAATGGACAATTCAAGGCATGTGTAACTCGAATATATATATATATATATATATATATATATATGCATGTGTTTATTGAATCCATGTGCGTGAATGTATCTCGTATGATCGAATGTTTGTAGATACATTGCAAGCTAATATATGCATGTGCAGCGTATGTATATGATCAGCGAATGTGGGTCTTTGAAAAGTGCTATAAAAATCAATGAATTATTATTATTGTGTCGCTATATTGCGTCTGTAACGCGGGGTATATACACAGTAACGCGAATATATGCATGTGTTTAGTCAATGTCATGAAAAGCAAAGTGCACGGCCTAGATATGGCCTGGTTTATGATTGAATGTTTGACCATTGATGCTAACTGTGATTTATTATATATATATCTTTATAGGTCCAGGCAGAATGGACATGGAAGACATGGACGATGATGAACCCATGCAAGAACGTGAGGGTGTTTGGCCGTACAACAGGAGACTGGGTAGGCTATGCATAATATAGTACATATAAAATTACAATTTGATTTTAGAATGTTTTGTGACTGCATGCATGATATCGCCACGTGGTCTTTGATCTGGTCTCAATGCAGCATGGTGAATGACATTGATTGAAGTAGCACTAGCCAGTAGCCACGTTGTGTCTTTTGATGTGCTTTGATGTTGTGTTTGGCCGTACAACATGAGACTGGGTAGGCTATGCATAATATAGTACATATAAAATTACAATTTGATTTTAGAATGTTTTGTGACTGCATGCATGATATCGCCACGTGGTCTTTGATCTGGTCTCAATGCAGCATGGTGAATGACATTGATTGAAGTAGCACTAGCCAGTAGCCACGTTGTGTCTTTTGATGTGCTTTGATGTTGCATGGCTCAATGCACATTGTTATATCTGTTGGGCATACCAATCTGTGTTAGTAACCCCCCCCCCCCCCCCCCCATCCCCACCCCCCACACCTGCACTCTCTCTCTCTCTCT